>NC_041390.1:313449539-313504115 GCF_002162155.2 Triticum dicoccoides | reverse complement strand
GGGGTTCCGGTAACCCTTCGGTACTTCGGTTTTCTCCGAAATCACCCGCAACACTTCCGGTGTTTGAATATAGCCGTCCAATATATCAATCTTTATGTCTCGACCATTTCGAGACTCCTCGTTTTGTCCGTGATCACATCCGGGACTCCGAACTAACTTCGGTACATCAAAACTCATAAACTCATAATATAACTGTCATCGAAACCTTAAGCGTGCAGACCCTACGGGTTCGAGAACAATGTAGACATGACCGAGACATGTCTCCGGTCAATAACCAATAGCAGAACCTGGATGCTCATATTGGCTCCCACATATTCTACGAAGATCTTTATCGGTCAGACCGCATAACAACATACGTTGTTCCCTTTGTCATCGGTATGTTACTTGCCCAAGATTCGATCGACGGTATCTCAATACCTATTTCAATCTCATTACCGGCAAGTCTCTTTACTCGTTTCGTAATACATCATCTCGCAACTAACTCATTAGTTGTAATGCTTGCAAGGCTTATGTGATGTGCATTACCGAGAGGGCCCAGAGATACCTCTCCGACAATCGGAGTGACAAATCTTAATCTCGAAATACGCCAACCCAACATTTACCTTTGGAGACACCTATAGAGCTCCTTTATAATCACCCAGTTACGTTGTGACGTTTGGTAGCACACAAAGTGTTCCTCCGGCAAACGGGAGTTGCATAATCTCATAGTCATAGGAACATGTACAAGTCATGAAGAAAGCAATAGCAACATACTAAACGATCGGGTGCTAAGCTAATGAAATGGGTCATGTCAATCACATCATTCTCCTAATAATGTGATCCCATTAATCAAACGACAACACATGTCTATGGTTAGGAAACATAACCATCTTTGATTAACGAGCTAGTCAAGTAGAGGCATACTAGTGACGTTTAGTTTGTCTATGTATTCACACAAGTATTATGTTTCCGGATAATACAATTCTAGCATGAATAATAAACATTTATCATGATATAAGGAAATAAAATAATAACATTATTATTGCCTCTAGGGCATATTTCCTTCAGTCTCCCACTTGCACTAGAGTCAATAATCTAGATTACACAGTAATGATTCTAACACCCATGGAGCTTTGGTGCTGATCATGTTTTGCTCATGGAAGAGGCTTAGTCAATGGGTCTGCAACATTTAGATCCGTATGTATCTTGCGAATCTCTTTGTCTCCCATCTAGACTAGATCCCGGATGGAATTGAAGCATCTCTTGATGTGCTTGGTTCTCTTGTGAGATCTGGATTCCTTTGCCAAGGCAATTGCACCAGTATTGTCACAAAAGATTTTCATTGGACCCGATGCACTAGGTATGACACCTAGATCGGATATGAACTCCTTCATCCAGACTCCTTCGTTTGCTGCTTCCGAAGCAGCTATGTACTCCGCTTCACATGTAGATCCCGCCACAACGCTTTGTTTAGAACTGCACCAATTGATAGCTCCACCGTTTAATGTAAACACGTATCCGGTTTGCGATTTAGAATCGTTCGGATCAGTGTCAAAGCTTGCATCAACGTAACCATTTACGATGAGCTCTTTGTCACTTCCATATATGAGAAACATATTCTTAGTCCTTTTCAGGTATTTCAGGATGTTCTTGACCGCTGTCCAGTGATCCACTCCTGGATTACTTTGGTACCTCCCTGCTAGACTTATAGCAAGACACACATCAGGTCTGGTACACAACATTGCATACATGATAGAGCCTATGGCTGAAGCATTGGGAACATCTTTCATTTTCTCTCTATCTTCTGCATTGGTCGGGCATGGAGTCTTACTCAATTTCACACCTTGTAACACAGGCAAGAATCCTTTCTTTGCTTGATCCATTTTGAACTTCTTCAAAATTTTGTCAAGGTATGTGCTTTGTGAAAGTCCAATTAAGCGTCTTGATCTATCTCTATAGATCTTAATGCCCAATATGTAAGCAGCTTCACCGAGGTCTTTCATTGAAAAACTCTTATTCAAGTATCCCTTTATGCTATTCAGATATTCTATATCAATTCCGATTAGTAATATGTCATCTACATATAATATCAGAAATGCTACAGAGCTCCCACTCACTTTCTTGTAAATACAGGCTTCTCCAAAAGTCTATACAAAACCAAATGCTTTGATCACACTATCAAAGCGTTTATTCCAACTCCGAGAAGTTTACACCAGTCCATAAATGGATCGCTGGAGCTTGCATACTTTGTTAGCTCCCTTTGGATCGACAAAACCTTCCGGTTGCATCATATACAACTCTTCTTCCAGAAATCCATTCAGGAATGCAGTTTTGACATCCATCTGCCAAATTTCATAATTATAAAATGCGGCAATTGCTAACATGATTCGGACAAACTTAAGCATCGCTACGGGTGAGAAGGTCTCATCGTAGTCAATCCCTTGAACTTTTCAAAAACCTTTTGCGACAAGTCGAGCTTTGTAGACAGTAATATTACCGCCAGCGTCGGTCTTCTTCTTGAAGATCCATTTATTCTCAATTGCTTGCTGATCATTGGGCAAGTCAACCAAAGTCCATACTTTGTTCTCATACATGGATCCCATCTCAGATTTCATGGCTTCAAGCCATTTTGCGGAATCTGGGCTCACCATCGCTTCTTCATAATTCGTAGGTTCATCATGATCTAGTAGCATGACTTCCAGAACAGGATTACCGTACCCCTCTGGTGCGGATCTTACTCTGGTTGATCTACGAGGTTCAGTAGTATCTTGTTCTGAAGTTTCATGATCATTATCATTAGCTTCCTCACTAATTGGTGTATGTGATGTATTACTTTCCAGTAAGGGAGCAGGTACAGTTACCTCATCAAGTTCTACTTTCCTCCCACTCACTTCTTTCGAGAGAAACTCCTTCTCTAGAAATTTTCCGAATTTAGCAAAAAAGGTCTTGCCTTCGAATCTGTGATAGAAGGTGTATCCAATAGTTTCCTTTGGATATCCTATGAAAACACATTTCTTCGATTTGGGTTCGAGCTTATCAGGTTGAAGCTTTTTCACATAAGCATCGCAGCCCCAAACTTTCAGAAACGACAACTTTGGTTTCTTGCCAAACCATAGTTCGTAAGGCGTTGTCTCAACGGATTTTGATGGTGCCCTATTTAACGTGAATGCGGCCATCTCTAGAGCATATCCCCAAAACGATAGCGGTAAATCAGTAAGAGACATCATAGATCGCACCATATCTAGTAAAGTACGATTACGACATTCGAACACACCATTACGCTATGGTGTTCCGGGTGGCGTGAGTTGCGAAACTATTCTGCATTGTTTCAAATGTACACCAAACTCGTAACTCAAATATTCTCTTCCACGATCAGATCGTAGGAATTTTATTTTCTTGTTACGATGATTTTCAACTTTACTCTGAAATTCTTTGAACTTTTCAAACGTTTCAGACTTATGTTTCATTAAGTAGATATACCCATATCTACTTAAGTCATCTGTGAAGGTGAGAAAATAACGATATCCGCCACGAGCCTCAACATTCATCGGACCACATACATCTGTATGTATGATTTCCAACAAATCTGTTGCTCTCTCCATAGTACCGGAGAACGGTGTTTTTGTCATCTTACCCATAAGGCACGGTTCGCAAGTACAAAGTGATTCATAATCAAGTGGCTCCAAAAGTCCATCAGTATGGAGTTTCTTCATGCGCTTTACACCAATATGACCCAAACAGCAGTGCCACAAATAAGTTGCACTATCATTATCAACTCTGCATCTTTTGGCTTCAACATTATGAATATGTGTGTCAGCACTATCGAGTTTTAATAAGAATAGACCACTCTTTAAGGGTGCATGACCATAAAAGATATTACTCATATAAATAGAACAACCATTATTCTCTGATTTAAATGAAGAACCGCCTCGCATCAAACAAGATCCAGATATAATGTTCATGCTTAACGCTGGCACCAAATAACAATTATTTAGGTCTAATACTAATCCCGAAGGTAGATGTAGAGGTAGCGTGCCGACCGTGATCACATCGACTTTGGAACCATTTCCCACGCGCATCGTCACCTCGTCCTTAGCCAATCTTCGCTTAATCCGTAGTCCCTGTTTCGAGTTGCAAATGTTAGCAACAGAACCAGTATCAAATACCCAGGTGCTACTGCGAGCATTAGTAAGGTACACATCAATAACATGTATATCACATATACCTTTGTTCACCTTGCCATCCTTCTTATCCGCCAAATACTTGGGGCAGTTCCGCTTCCAGTGACCAGTCTGCTTGTAGTAGAAGCACTCAGTTTCAGGCTTAGGTCCAGGTTTGGGTTTATTCTCTTGAGTAGCAACTTGCTTGCTGTTCTTTTTGAAGTTCCCCGTCTTCTTTCCTTTGCCCTTTTTCTTGAAACTAGTGGTCTTGTTGACCATCAACACTTGATGCTCCTTCCTGATTTCTACCTCTGCAGCTTTCAACATTGCGAAGAGCTCGGGCATAGTCTTATTCATCCCTTGCATATTATAGTTCATCATGAAGCTCTTGTAGCTTGGTGGCAGTGATTGGAGAATTCTGTCAATGACACAATCATCTGGAAGATTAACTCCCAATTGAATCAAGTGATTATTATACCCAGACATTTTGAGTATATGCTCACTGACAGAACTGTTCTCCTCCATCTTGCAGCTATAGAACTTATTGGAGACTTCATATCTCTCAATCCGGGCATTTGCTTGAAATATTAACTTCAACTCCTGGAACATCTCATATGCTCCATGACGTTCAAAACATCGTTGAAGTCCCGATTCTAAGCCGTAAAGCATGGCACACTGAACTATCGAGTAGTCATCAGCTTTGCTCTGCCAGACATTCATAACATCTGGTGTTGCTCCAGCAGCAGGCCTGGCACCCGGCGGTGCTTTCAGGACGTAATTCTTCTGTGCAGCAATGAGGACAATCCTCAAGTTATGAACCCAGTCCGTGTAATTGCTACCATCATCTTTCAACTTTGCTTTCTCAAGGAACGCATTAAAATTCAACGGAACAACAGCATGGGCCATCAATCTACAATCAAACATAAACAAGCAAGATACTATCAGGTACCAAGTTCATGATAAATTTAGGTTCAATTAATCATATTACTAAAGAACTCCCACTTAGATAGACATCCCTCTAATCCTCTAAGTGATTACGTGATCCAAATCAACTAAACCATGTTCGATCATCACGTGAGATGGAGTAGTTTCATTGGTGAACATCACTATGTTGATCATATCTACTATATGATTCACGCTTGACCTTTCGGACTCCGTATTCCGAGGCCATATCTGTATATGCTTGGCTCGTCAAGTATAACCTGAGTATTCCGCGTGTGCAACTATTTTGCACCCGTTGTATTTGAACGTAGAGCCTATCACACCCGATCATCACGTGGTGTCTCAGCACGAAGAACTTTCGCAATGGTGCATACTCAGGGAGAACACTTCTTGATAATTAGTGGGAGATCATCTTAAAATGCTACCGTCAATCAAAGCAAGATAAGATGCATAAAAGATAAACATCACATGCAATCAATATAAGTGATATGATATGGCCATCATCATCTTGTGCTTGTGATCTCCATCTTCGAAGCACCGTCGTGATCACCATCGTCACCGACGCGACACCTTGATCACCATCGTAGCATCATTGTCATCTCGCCAATCTTATGCTTCCACGACTATCGCTACTGCTTAGTGATAAAGTAAAGCATTACAGCGCAATTGCATTGCATACAATAAAGCGACAACCATATGGCTCCTGCCAGTTGCCGATAACTTGGTTAACAAAACATGATCATCTCATACAATAAAATTTAGCATAATGTCTTGACCATATCATATCACAACATGCCCTGCAAAAATAAGTTAGACGTCCTCTACTTTGTTGTTGCAAGTTTTACGTGGCTGCTACGGGCTTAAGCAAGAACCAATCTTACCTACGCATCAAACCACAACGATAGTTTGTCAAGTTGGTGCTGTTTTAACCTTCGCAAGGACCGGGCGTAGCCACACTCGGTTCAACTAAAGTTGGAGAAACTAACACCCGCTAGCCACCTTTGTGCAAAGCACGTCGGGAGAACCAGTCTCGCGTAAGCGTACGCGTAATGTCGGTCCGGGCCGCTTCGTCCAACAATACCGCCGAACCAAAGTATGACATGCTGGTAAGCAGTATGACTTATATCGCCCACAACTCACTTGTGTTCTACTCGTGCATATAACATCAACACATAAAACCTAGGCTCGGATGCCACTGTTGGGGAACGTAGTAATTTCAAAAAATTTCCTACGCACACGCAAGATCATGGTGATGCATAGCAACGAGAGAGGAGAGTGTGATCTACGTACCCTTGTAGACTGACAGCGGAAGCGTTAGCACTACGCGGTTGATGTAGTCGCGCGTCTCCATGGCCCTACCGATCAAGCACCGAAACTACGACACCTCCGAGTTTTAGCACACGTTCAGCTCGATGACGATCCCCGGACTCCGATCCAGCAAAGTGTCGGGGAAGAGTTCCGTCAGCACGACGGTGTGGTGACGATCTTGATGTTCTACCGTCGCAGGGCTTCACCTAAGCACCGCTATAATATTATCGAGGATTATGGTGGAAGGGGGCACCGCACACGGCTAAGAAAACGATCACATGGATCAACTTGTGTGTCTAGGGGTGCCCCCTGCCCTCGTATATAAAGGAGCAAGGGGAGGAGGCCGGCCGGCCCTATAGGCGCGCCAAGGAGGAGTCCTCCTCCTAGTAGGAGTAGGACTCCTACTAGGAGGGGGAAGGAAGTGGGGAGGGAGAAGGAAAGGGGGGCGCCCCCCCCTCTCCTAGTCCAATTCGGACCAGGGGGGAGGAGGCGTGCGGCCCACCCTGGCTTCCCTTCTCTCTATCCACTAAGGCCCATATGGCCCATTACTTCTCCCGGGGGGTTCCGGTAACCCTCCGGTACTCCGGTTTTCTCCGAAATCACCCGGAACACTTCCGGTGTCCGAATATAGTCGTCCAATATATCAATCTTTATGTCTCGACCATTTCGAGACTCCTCGTTATGTCCGTGATCACATCCGGGACTCCGAACTAACTTCGGTACATCAAAACTCATAAACTCATAATATAACTATCATCGAAACCTTAAGCGTGTGGACCCTACGGGTTCGAGAACAATGTAGACATGACCGAGACATGTCTCCGATCAATAACCAATTGCGGAACCTGGATGCTCATATTGGCTCCCACATAATCTACGAAGATCTTTATCGGTCAGACCGCATAACAACATACGTTGTTCCCTTTGTCATCGGTATGTTACTTGCCCGAGATTCGATCGTCGGTATCTCAATACCTAGTTCAATCTCGTTACCGGCAAGTCTCTTTACTCGTTTCGTAATACATCATCTCGCAACTAACTCATTAGTTGCAATGCTTGCAAGGCTTATGTGATGTGCATTACCGAGAGGGCCCAGAGATACCTCTCCGACAATCGGAGTGACAAATCCTAATCTTGAAATACGCCAACCCAACATTTACCTTTGGAGACACCTGTAGAGCTCCTTTATAATCACCCAGTTACGTTGTGACGTTTGGTAGCACACAAAGTGTTCCTACGGCAAATGGGAGTTGCATAATCTCATAGTCATAGGAACATGTATAAGTCATGAAGAAAGCAATAGCAACATACTAAACGATCAGGTGCCAAGCTAATGAAATGGGTCATGTCAATCACATCATTCTCCTAATAATGTGATCCCATTAATCAAATGACAACACATGTCTATGGTTAGGAAACATAACCATCTTTGATTAACGAGCTAGTCAAGTAGAGGCATACTAGTGACGTTTAGTTTGTCTATGTATTCACACAAGTATTATGTTTCCGGATAATACAATTCTAGCATGAACAATAAACATTTATCATGATATAAGGAAATAAAATAATAACATTATTATTGCCTCTAGGGCATATTTCCTTCAGAGGCCACCCCAAGGACAAGTCCAAGATTGCCCCAGAAGTCTTCTCAGGGCCGCCATGGGAAGGAAATCCCACCAAGACACCACCACTCCACCGCCTGACGACGCAAGTCACTTATCAATGCAGTGTCAAGCCTCCAAGATGATTAAGTGGATTCCACCATGCACATGGCGTCTTGTTGGGAGATAGATTATCCTCGCATGACACCCATCCAAGAGGCGTGTCAAACAGATAAGAAGAAGATGACTAAGCAGCACGTCAGGCATGTCAGGCTTCGCCCTCCACATGACACCTAGCAGTACATTTAATGCACTTTGTCCTAACTGCTAGAGTTAGGTATAATAGCACTATTAGCTATCTAATCACTAGATAATGACTGCTTTTCCATTGTGGTTACCCCTTGCACTATAAAAGGAGGTTCAAGGCAACATAGAAAGGGATTCGGACCTCCTCGCACTTGTATGCGCGTAGTTGCTTCCCCGGAGGCCACCTTGTCGGGCTCAAGTGCTATATGTTGTTGTGTTCCACCATCCAATCCACTAAAGGCAACAGTAGGGTTTTATGCCTCACGGTGGCGCAAACCTGGATAAAAATCTCTAGCGTCATGCCGTCGCGCTGCCCCCATGGCTTCCCCTCTTTGTGCAATGTGATTTCCCCCTTGCCGAATCACAAGGGGGCCGTGGCCCCATAGGTGATCTTGTCCACCCACTACAAAATCTGAGAATTGTTCTCAAGCATGATAAAAAGGAACCACTTCCAATGGAACCTGCTAATAATGCTAATGCCACAACCAGGAATACCTATCAGAAACTCATTGATGAATCAAACAAGATCAGCTGCCTCATGCTGGCTTGTATGGATCCTGATTTGCAGCAGCATTTCGAAGATGTTGGTGCTTTCGATATGATCAAGAGTCTCAAGAGCATGTTTCAGGTGCAGGCTAGGACCGAAAGGTTCAACATATGGCGATCCTGGATGGATTCCAAGCTAAAGGAAGGTGATCCACTGGGCCCACATATGATCAAGATGATCGGGTATGTGCAGACTTTGGATCAGTTAGGATTCCCGCTCTTGGATGAGTTGGCTACAGATGCAGTTCTGGGTTGTCTTTCGCCTAGCTATGGGACGGTCATCTCGAACTATCATATGCATGGCATGGATAAGAAGCTCTCTGAATTGCGTGGGATGCTAAAGGTGGCATAGTAGGATATTAAGAAATTCACGCATCAAGTGTTAATGGTGCAGAACTCCAGCAAGTTCAAGAAGAGTTGGTAAAAGAAAAAGGCTAAGGCAAAGGGCACGAAGAATGTAATCTCTGCCGGTGCACGAAAGTCTGGACCAGACTCAAGGAGCATTTTCTATCATTGCAAGGAGACCGGTTACTAGAAGAGGAAGTGTAGCAAGTGGCTTGCAGAGCATGGCAAGAAGGTCGGAAATGCTTCTTCAGGTAAAGGTACATTTGTTACATATGTTATAAACATTTACCTTGCTGCCATATCTAGTAGCTCTTGCATATTTGATACTGGATTGGTTGTTCATATTTGCAACTCGATGCAGGGGATGGTAAGAACTAGGCATGTGGCATAAGGGGAGATTGACATCAGGGTTGGCAACAAAGCAAGAGTTCCTGCATTGGAGGTCAGCACGATGCAGCTCCAGCTTCCTTCCAAATTCAAATTGGAATTGAATAATTGTTATTACATTCCTGCACTTAGTTGAAACATTATTTTTTCCTCATGTTTGATGAGTCGGGGTTATGAATTCAATTTAAAGGACAATGGTTGTTCAATATCTTTGAATGGTATGTTCCACGGCTATGCACCCATTGTTGATGGGCTATTTATTTTGAATCTGGAAATGGAACCTATCTATAATATGAATGTAAAGAGGCATAAGCCTAATGAGATAAATCAGGCATACGTCTGGCATTGCCGGCTTGGACACATTAGTCTGAAACACATGAAAAGGCTCCATGATGATGGACTCCTAACTTCGTCCGACTTTAGGTCATTCGATACATGCAAATAATGCTTGCTCGGCAAGATGACTAAGTCTTCTTTTGAAAAAGGTTGTGAGAGGGCGTCTGAGCTGTTGGAGCTTATACAAAGTGATGTGTGTGGTCCAGTGAGCACAACTGCTAGAGGTGGCTATCGGTACTTCATGACTTTTATCGACGACTTGAGTAGATATGGATATATCTATTTGATGAGGCACAAGTAGGAAACTTTTGAAGAGTTCAGAGAGTTTCAGAACGAGGTTGAGAATTATCTCGGCAAGACTATAAAGCTTCTACAATCTGATCGTGGAGGTGAATACATGAGCCAAGAGTTTGACAATCATCTAAAAAGCTGAGGTATATTACCTCATCTCACACCTCCGAGTACACCATAGAGAAATGGTGTGTCGGAATGGAGGAAGCGTACCTTGTTAGACATGGTGTGATCTATAATGAGCAAATTTGATTTACCCTTGTCATTCTAGGGATACGCTCTAGAAACTGCAGCTTTTACACTCAACAAAGTACCATCTAAATCCGTAGACAAGACACCACATGAGATGTGGACTGCGAAGAGTCCTAAGTTGTCTTTTCTAAGATTTGGGGAAGTGAATGATACGTCTCCAACGTATCAATAATTTTTGATTGTTCTATGCTATTATATTATCTGTTTTGGATGTTTAATGAGCTTTAAAATGCTCTTTTATATTATTTTTGGGACTAACCTATTAACTGAAGGCCCGGTGCGGTTTCTGTTTTTTTGCCTATTTCAGTGTTTCACAGAAAAGGAATATCAAACAGAATCCAAACGGAACGAAACCTTCGCGAGGATATTTCTTGGAACAAACGCAAACCAGGAGACTTGGAGTGGAAGTCTGGAAGTCCACGAAGCTTCCATGAGATAGGAGGGCGCGCCCAGGGGGGTAGGCATGCCCCCCACCCTTGTGGGCCCCATGGAGCTCCACCGACGTACTTCTTTCGGCTATATATACTCTTATACCCTAAAAACATCAGGGGGAGCCACAAAACCACTTTTCCACTGCCACAACCTTTTGTACCCATGAGATCCCATCTGGGGCCTTTTCCGGCGATCTGCAGGAGGGGGATTCGATCACGGAGGGGTTCTACATCAACACCGTAGCCTCTCCGATGATGTCTGAGTAGTTTACCACAGACCTTCGACTCCATAGTTATTAGCTAGATGGCTTCTTCTCTCTCTTTAGTTCTCGATACAAAGTTCTCCTCGATGTTCTTGGTGATCTGTTCGATGTAATACTTTTTGTAGTGTGTTTGTCGAGATCCGATGAATTGTGGAATTATGATCAAGTTTATCTATTAATGATATTTGTTCTTCTCTGAATTCTTATATGCATGATTTGATATCTTTGCAAGTCTCTTCGAATTATCGGTTTAGTTTGGCCTACTAGATTGTTCTTTCTTGCAATGGGAGATGTGCTTAGCTTTGGGTTCAATCTTGCGGTGTCTTTTCCTAGTGACAGTAGGGGCAGCAAGGCACGTATTGTATTGTTGCCATCGAGGATAAAAAGATGGGTTTTATATCATATTTCTTGAGTTTATCCCTCTACATCATGTCATCTTGCCTAAAGCATTACTTTGTTCTTATGAACTTAATACTCTAGATGCATGCTGGATAGCGGTCGATGTGTGGAGTAATAGTAGTAGATGCAGAATCATTTCGGTCTACTTAACACGGACGTGATGCCTATGTTCATAATCATTGCCTAGATATTCTCATAATTATGCGCTCTTCTATCAATTGCTCCGTAGTAATTTGTTCACCCACCGTAATACATGCTATCATGAGAGAAGCCACTAGTGAAACCTATGGCCCCCGAGTCTCTTCCTTATTATATTGCATCTCTTTTTATTATTACATCTCGTTTACTATTTTGCAATCTTTACTTTCCAATCTATACAAAAAAAATACCAAAAATATTTATCTTACTATCTTTATCAGATCTCACTTTCGCAAGTGACCGTGAAGGGATTGACAACCCCTTTATCGCGTTGGTTGCCAGGTTCTTGATTGTTTGTGCAGGTACTATGTGACTTGCATGTTATCTCCTACTGGATTGATACCTTGGTTCTAAAAAATTGAGGCAAATACTTACGCTACTTTGCTGCATCACCCTTTCCTCTTCAAGGGAAAACCAAGGCATGCTCAAGAGGTAGCAAGAAGGATTTCTGGCACCATTACCGGGAGATCTACGCTCAAGTCAAGACATACCAAGTACCCATCATAAACTCTTCTCCCTCGCATTACATTATTTGCAATTTGCCTCTCGTCTTTCTCTCCCCCACTTCAGATCCCTTGCCTTTTCTTCGCCCTTCTTCCGTTCGATCTTTTGTTTGCTTGTGTTACCATGTACCTTCTTTTTGCTTGCATCTTCGCTTGCTAAAAGTTTATGTATCATGATCTACTTGCTAATCTCTTTAAGAGATCCAATTATGATGAACCTATTGCTAGTGAGTTGAGTGCACTAGATTATCTTTATGAGGTTTTGCTTCAAATTCGTGAATCAGAAAAGTGTGATGAATTACTTTATGAAGCGATTCATGATAGATCTTTGAATAAAAAGCATGATTGCAATGATTTTATTATAAATTCTATTGATGTAAATTGTGCTGATAATATGCAAAACCCTAAGCTTGGGGATGCTAGTTTTGCTATGTCCCCTACCTGTTGCTATGATCATAATTGGGGTGATAGTGCTTCTTATGATCTTGAAAATTTATTTAAGCCCCATGATGAATATGAGATTGATAATAATGTTTGCAATAATATTGAAAGTTGGTTTGGAAGAGTGTTAACTTTAGATCCCACATATTTGGAGAATGTTCAATCTTATGATTTTTTTTATAAAAGTGGGTTTGGAGAGGTCATGACTTTAGTTAATGTTAATCCCACTATTTTGGAAGAGCGTTGTGATAGCCTGGCTTATTAGGGATGATAGACTACTCATATCAATAAGGAATTCCTTCTTTTCCGGGAGCCCATTCGGACAAAACTCCAAAGTTAAGCGTGCTCAGCTTGGAGTAGTGTCAGGATGGGTGACCGACCGGAAAGTTGCTCCCGGGTGCGCACGAGTGAGGACAAATTGCGTAGAAAAGACTAGTATTGATCTATGGGGCCAGTCTAGATCCCGCCAGGAGTAATGACCACCGGCGGGTGTGTCCGGGGTGTTACAAGTTGGTATCAGAGCTGACCCTCACGGTTACACGAATGTTTGCGGACAGGTGCGCGGTCATGTTGTTCATGATGCTTGTGACCCGTCGTGGCATGTACATGTACCGGACTGGATGCACAGACGTATGTGCCAAGAGGGAACGTTCATGTGGCCCGACGAGGACGTCGGTTCCTCTGAGTGGGGGTGTATGTAATAGCCTGGCTTATTAGGGATGATAGACTACTCATATCAATAAGGAATTCCTTCTTTTCCGGGAGCCCATTCGGACAGAACTCCAAAGTTAAGCGTGCTCAGCTTGGAGTAGTGTCAGGCTGGGTGACCGACCGGGAAGTTGCTCCCGGGTGCGCACGAGTGAGGACAAAGTGCGCAGAAAAGACTAGTATTGATCTGTGGGGCCAGTCTAGATCCCGCCAGGAGTAACGACCACCGGCGGGTGTGTCCGGGGCGTTACAAGTTGGTATCAGAGCCGACCCTTGCGGTTACATGGATGGTTGCAAACAAGTGCGTGGTCATGTTGTTCATGACGTTTGTGACCCGTCGTGGCATCCGGCATGGCACATGTACCAGCCTGGAAGCACAGACGGTTGTGCCAAGAGGGAACGTTCTTGTGGCCCGACGAGGACGTTGGTTCCTCTGAGTGGGGGTGTATGTGATAGCCTGGCTTATTAGGGATGATAGACTACTCATATCAATAAGGAATTCCTTCTTTTCCGGGAGCCCATTCGGACAGAACTCCAAAGTTAAGCGTTCTCAGCTTGGAGTAGTGTCAGGATGGGTGACCGACCGGGAAGTTGCTCCCGAGTGCGCACGAGTGAGGACAAAGTGCGCAGAAAAGACTAGTATTGATCTATGGGGCCAGTCTAGATCCCGCCAGGAGTAACGACCACCGGCGGGTGTGTCCGGGGCGTTACAAGTGTCAACTTTGCATACATGTGGATTGTGTTAAGAATATGTTTTGTGATAGCTATATTGTTGAATTTGCTTATGATCCTACATGTAATTATTATGAGAGAGGAAAATATGGTTGTAGAAATTTTGGTGTCACTAAATTACCTCTCGTTATGTTGAGATTGCCATTTTTTCTTTCTCCTTCCTTGCATATGCTAGATCTAGCTTGTCTTGCTAATTTGTTTTCTTATAAAATGCCTATGAAAATGAATTATGTTAGACTTAGATGTGATTATCATATTCTTCATGATGCTTCCTTCGTGTTTCAATTGCTATTTTTCATGTGAGCTTCATTAAAATTATAGATGCCTAGCTAGGGGCGTTAAATGATAGCGCTTGTTGGGAGGTGATGAGGACATGACTACCTTGGATACGACCAAAAATATTGCATACATGCATATTTGTCAGTTGATTTCTAATGCAAACTATTCAATAATCTATTTATGTTATTCAGAACAAAAATACTTCACACACATTTGTGTTTTATCTAATTGCAGGTGTATGCTACATTTGTACAATCCACATATGAAGAAAAGGGAAAAGGAGAAGTTTAGGTTGTGTTTAAAAAATCTTCTCACGTCACTTTTGGGCCAAGAGAAGATAAAGTCCAAGTCTCTCACGTTCTGGATTCAGATTCGGACTGCACAGACATACCTGACTCAAAACGCTAACAACTTTTTCATACGGACTCCAAATTGGGTGATTCTTTTTTTGTTGGAAACTAGATTTCGTGCTCTTTCCAACCCAATTGAATTCACCTTCAAATTCTTCCGGAGCGTTGAGTTACGGACGAAACAATCTGACGTTGCAGCAGAATCCGAGTCAAACTACAAGCCCAAAGGTGTTGCATCACCTCCACTTGGGCCCATGAGCCTTGTACGACCTAGGGTTAGTTTTAGGCTACCTTTGGACGTCCTCCCACCTCCTTGGCCGCCATCCCTTGCTCCTATATAAGTAGATCAATCTAGTAGCTTTTTCCTGGGGTTTTGTTTACATTAAAAGTTAGCCATTGCAACTTCGTGTAATTCGTTTGTGTCCAACGACCAGACCAAGACCGCTTATGAATCCCCACCATTATCATACCTCATATATATTTGCAATATTCAGATTGCTTTATCATATTCTTGCTCATTATTCGATTGCTTGCAGGAATAGACCTTCGTGGTCAGGCTGGCCGTGCTTCCGGCATCGTCAGTAACCTCAGGAGATTGGTTTAGTGATTGCTAAGGCGCAACGTCGTGCACGTTTGTAGTCGGATCGTCAAAGTTGTCTCCACCAAATCGATAGTTATCATCTCATCGAAAGATCGGGACACCCTCGCCTCTATCAAGTGGTATCAGTTTTCAGGTTGCTCGGTGAGAATTTCTAGTTTTCCTAGATTAGATTTATTTTCTTACCTATTGTCCAAGAAAAAGCCACAAAAAAGAGTTAGATCTATTCATCCTTGGTCCAAGCTAGTCTGAGCCTTTGCAATTTTCTTTTCATTGCTTGCATAGTTGAATTATCGGTTGCCTCGTCGTGTCGAGTTGCTGGTCTTAGTGTCTAGTTCGTTTAGAGTTTCGAGTTCTGTTCACATTAGTCACGCCACCGCTGCATCATTATCTCTTTCGCTGTCCATCACCCATCCATCAATTTCCACCACGTGCTACCCACCATTCATTGTCATAATAATAGTTGAGATCGTTCACATCTTCACTTGATCCAATCTGCATCTTATCTAGTTTGTTTTGGAAAGAGGGAGAAAAAAAGAGAGAAAAAAAACGAGAGAAAAAAAAAGAGAAAAAAAGTCAGAAAAAAAGGAGAGAAATAAAAAAAGTGTGAGGAAAAAAAAGAGAAGAAAAATAACAAAATTCGGATCTTTTTAGACTCAATCTCGTAGTTGAACTCGGATTGGAATCTGTTTTGTGCACTGTTCAGTAAAACAGGCATAACTTCCTCATACGAAGTCCGTTTTGCCTCCGCGAGTACTCAAACGAAAGCTAGTGACGAGCCGCATCTAAATAGTTGAAGAAGCTAGTTCAATATTCAGCACCTCAAAATCGGCTTCGAAATAGGTCTTTTTGCTCTCCGAAGTTCATGAACACAGCTTATTCCAGTTTTTCAGGACAGTTTTCGAATTTTTTGACTCCTCATATCAACTCGGAATTGAGTGATTCCTTTTGTGTTTGAAAGCTTGAGTCAATACCATTCTTGAAAAAAAACAAAAAAATCGGCACAAACTTTTTCAGAGGAAAGTTGGAGACAAAGTTGTTGACATATCCTGCTTGGCTGTTGTTTCACATCATTATCTTTACTGCCGTTGTGATCTTCACTTATATCTTGCTGTCCAGAGCTACTTAGTATCCTTCATTGATGCTAGTTGTGCTACGACGTGACCTCATTAGTGTTCTAGGCTCGCGTCTCTAGTTCGGTCTAGCCTAGGACCAGCACAGTACCGTCGTTGAGCGTTTATTCAACATTGCATCTCTGGATTGATTATTGCTAATCTTTTGCTACCATATATAGCCAACCCAGCTCCACATATTTCTACATCGTGTATACGCATGTTCCCCTGGCAATCGCTTTACACAATCTTCGGAGTTATTTTACACCGCTAGTTGCCTCTCACCACCTGCTGCATGGTAAGAACTTGTAAGATATTGATATTTGCTTTACTGTGAGCACTTTATAACCACATCCTAGTAGTTCATAGGAACATTATTCTTGAATTTTTGTTCTTGTTTCTACTAATCATGACAGGTTCCAGAGATAGAAGTTCTTGGACGACGGACAAATCTTCACCATCACGAGAGTTGGGACAACACACACAAGCATATGGTCAGGTTATCTCTTTACCATCATTTGAGGGTAGATTTAATCCTGCTATTTATCTAGCTTGGGAGCTTGAAGTAGAACAAGTTTTTAGTCACCATGATTTTTCTGAACTTGAGAGAGTACGAGCTACCATTAGAGCATTTACTGGTTTTGCTTCTGTTTGGTGGAGTGTACATTGTAAGAAAAACATTGATAACCAACCCACAACTTGGAAAGTTTTGAAAGCTGTAATGAGACAACAATTTTTTCCTCCTTACTATCGTCGTGAATTGCGTCGCAAATTGGAGCAATTAAAACAAGGCAGTAACACTGTTCATGCTTACTACCAAGAGTTCAAATCTTATATGCATCATTGTGACATAGAAGAATCTGAGGATGATACAATGAATAGATTTTTTGGTGGTTTGAACCATGATATTCAGGCAAGATTTCAGTATATTTCTCGTTGCATTACTGGTATGTATGTCCGTGCTTATACCTTTGAGAGACAGATACAGGAGGATGCATTGGGTGACTACAACAACTACTATTCCAGTTCATGCTCACCATCGCCGGTTGGTTACTCCACTATTGCACCTACTAGAGCAGCCTCACCTTGGATTGTGAGCGCAATATCATCTCAAGAGTATGGTACATTGTCAACGTCCGTACCTACATCAGCTACATCTCTGCGAGGTAACAGTAAAGGTATTGATGATATAACTTCACATGAGAATGAAGCATGCCTAGTTAACTTGAATGCATCATGTGTTGAGTTACCTGTTGATTTGAGCACACCACATATTTTAGAGACTCTTGTTACTGTCATGAATGCGTCATGTGATCAAACAACTGAAATATCAACAATTTTGAGTGCACCCATTGAATTAACTGTTGATGCAAAAGAACCAATGTTTAATCATTTTGATATGACCTCTAATCTTGATGATGATTCTGTGTCCAATGACTTATTGCATGTTTGCTTATTTAAGCATGTTGTAGCATGTAAATTTGATGCAAGTAAGGTTTATTCATCAAAGTTAGGATGGTTTAATGATGAACATTGCCAATCTTTTGAAGAGAATAAGAGCTTCACTTATATGTGCAAACTGAGTTCCAATATTTTCATGCCTTCTACTTCCTGTGATAATTTTTTGGCTTTAGATTTTATGAACAATGAAAGTTACTCATGTATACATGTGACATATGTGCAAAAATTAAGGGAAGTTAAAATGGATGACATATACATATACAACATGTACACCCTGTCTCTTTTGTTAGCCACATTTCAGATTAAGCAATGCCGAGGACGGCTTTATTTTCGAAAAGGGGAGGATGATGAGGACATGACTACCTTGGATACGACCAAAAATATTGCATACATGCATATTTGTCAGGTGATTTCTAATGCAAACTATTCAATAATCTATTTATGTTATCCAGAACAAAAATACTTCACACACATTTGTGTTTTGTCTAATTGCAGGTGTATGGGACATTTGTACAATCCACATATGAAGACAAGGGAAAAGGAGAAGTTTAGGTTGTGTTCAAAAAGTCCTCTCACGTCACTTTTGGGCCAAGAGAAGATAGAGTCCAAGTCTCTCACGTTATGGATTCAGATTCGGACTGCACAGACATATCTGACTCAAAACGCTAACAACTTTTTCATACGGACTCTGAATTGGGTGATTATTTTTTTGTTGGAAACTAGATTCCGTGCTCTTTCCAACCCAATTGGATTCACCTTCAAATTCGTCCGGAGCGTTGAGTTATGGACGAAACAATCTGACGTTGCAGCAGAATCCGAGTCAAACTACAAGCCCAAAGGTGTTGCATCACCTCCACTTGGGCCCATGAGCCTTGTACGACCTAGGGTTAGTTTTAGGCTGCCTTGGGACGTCCTCCCACCTCCTTGGCCGCCACCCCTTGCTCCTATATAAGTAGATCCATCTAGTAGCTTTTTCCTGGGGTTTTGTTTAGATTAAAAGTTAGCCATTGCAACTTCGTGTACTTCGTTTGTGTCCAACGACCAGACCAAGACCGCTTACGAATCCCCACCATTATCAATACCTCATATATATTTGCAATATTTAGATTGCTTTATCATATTCTTGCTCATTCTTCGATTGCTTGCAGGAATAGACCTTCATGGTCAGGCTGGCCGTGCTTCTGGCATCGTCAGTAACCTCAGGAGATTGGTTTAGTGATTGCTAAGGCGTAACGTCGTGCACGTTTGTAGTCGGATCGTCAAAGTTGTCTCCACCAAATCGATAGTTATCATCTCATCGAAAGATCGGGACACCCTCGCCTCTATCAGGAGGCAACCCAATTTTATATTTGTTCTTCACTTTTTGTTACTGGTTAGTAATAAATAATTTATCTAGCCTCTGTTATGATTGTGTTTTTTATGTTTTAATTCGTGTCTGTGCCAAGTAAAGCCTTTAGGATCTTCTTGGGTGATTGTTGTTTGATCTTGCTGATAAAAACAGAAAGTATGCGCTCACGAAAATAATTTTCATTTTTTACCAGAGAGCTATAAAATACCAATTCCAACTACAATAGATCATTATACAAATTGTCCTGGTCGTCTATTTTTTCAGAAGTTTTGGAGATATAGGAGTATTCGAAACCTCCAGATTGCTATACACTATTCTGTTTTGACAGATTCTATTTTTCGTGTGTTGTTTGCTTATTTTGATGAATCTATGGCTAGTATCGAGGGGTATGAACCATAGATAAGTTGGAATACAGTAGGTTTAACACCAATATAAATAAAGAATGATTTAATTATAGTACATTAAAGTGGTGGTTTGTTTTTTTATACTAACGGAGCTCATGAGATTTTCTCTTGAGTTTTGTGTTGTGAAGTTTTCAAGTTTTTGGGTAAAGATTTGATAGATTTTGGAACAAGGAGTGGCAAGAGCCTAAGCTTGGGGATGCCCATGGCACCCCAATGTAAAATTTAAGGACAACCAAAAGCCTAAGCTTGGGATGGCCCGGAAAGCATCCCCTCTTTCGTCTTCGTCTATCGGTAACTTTACTTGAGGCTATATTTTTATTCACCACATGATATGTGTTTTGCTTGGAGCATATTGTATGATTTGAGTCTTTGATTTTTAGTTTACGACAATCATGCTTGCTGTACACACCTTTTGGGAGAGACACACATGAATTGGAATTTATTAGAATACTCTATGTGCTTCACTTATATCTTTTCAGCTAGATAATTTTGCTCTAGTGCTTCACTTATATCTTTTTAGAGCAAGGTGGTGGTTTTATCTTATAGAAATTATTGATCTCTCATGCTTCACTTATATTATTTTGAGAGTCTTTTAGAACAGCATGGTAATTTGCTTTGGTTATAAAATTAGTCCTAATATGATGGGCATTCAAGATGGGTATAATAAAAACTTTCATATAGAGTGCATTGAATAGTTTAATACTTGATAATTGTTTTGAGATATAAAGATGGTAATATTAGAGTCGTTCTAGTTGAGTAATTGTGAAATTGAGAAATACTTGTGTTCGGGTTTGCAAGTCCCGTAGGATGCACGTATGGTAACCGTTGTGTGACAAATTTGAAGCATGAGGTGTTCTTTGACTGCCTTCCTTATGAGTGGCGGTCGGGGACGAGCGATGGTCTTTTCCTACCAATCTATCCCCTAGGAGCATGCGCGTAGTGCTTGGTTTTGATGACTTATAGTTTTTTGCAATAAGTATGTGAGTTCTTTATGACTAATGTTGAGTTTATGGATTATACGCACTCTCACCCTTCCACCATTGCTAGCCTCTATTGTACCATGCAACTTTTGCTGGTACCATAAACCCATCATTTTCCTTCCTCAAAACATCCACCATACCTACCTATTATGGCATTTCCATAGCCATTTCGAGATATATTGCCATGCAACTTTCCACCGTTCCGTTTATTATGACATTCTTCATCATAGTCATATTTCTTTGCATGGTCATGTAGTTGACATCGTATTTGTGGCATGGCCACCATTCATAATTTTTTATACATGTCACTCTTGATTCATTGCACACCCCGGTACACCGCCGGAGGCATTCAGATAGAGTCATATTTTGTTCTAAGTATCGAGTTGTAATTCTTGAGTTGTAAGTAAATAAATGTGTGATGATCTTAATTATTAGAGCATTGTCCCATGTGAGGAAAGGATGATGGAGACTATGATTCCCCCACAAGTCGGGATGAGAATCCGGACGAAAAAAGCGGCCATAAAAAAGGCCCAAACAAAAAAATGAGAGAAAAAGAGAGAAGGGGCAATGTTACTATCCTTTTTCCACACTTGTGCTACAAAGTAGCACCATGATCTTCATTATAGAGAGTCTCTTATGTTTTCACTTTCATATACTAGTGGGAATTTTTCATTATAGAACTTGGCTTGTATATTCCAATGATGGGCTTTCTCAAATTGCCCTAGGTCTCCGTGAGCAAGCAAGTTGGATGCACACCCACTTAGTTACTTTTGTTGAGCTTTCATATACTTCTAGCTCTAGTGCATCCGTTGCATGGCAATCCCTACTCAGTCACATTGATATCTATTGATGGGCATCTCCATAGCCCATTGATATGCCTAGTTGATGTGAGACTATCTTCCTCCTTTTTGTCTTCTCCACAACCACCATTCTATTCCACCTATAGTGCTATGTCCATGGCTCGCACTCATATATTGCGTGAAAGTTGAAAAAGTTTGAAAAGGCTAAGTATGAAACAATTGCTTGGCTTGTCATCGGGGTTGTGCATTATGGGAGCATTTTGTGTGACAGAAATGAAGCATGGCCAAACTATATGATTTTGTAGGGATGAGATTTCTTTGGCTATGTTATTTTGAGAAGACATAATTGCTTGGTTAGTATGCTTGAAGTATTATTATTTTTATGTCAATATTAAACTTTTGTCTTGAATCTTTTGGATCTGAACATTCATGCCACAATAAAGAAAATTACATTGAAAATTATGCTAGGTAGCATTCCACATCAAAAAATCTGTTTTTATCATTTACCTACTCGAGGACGAGCAGGAATTAAGCTTGGGGATGCTTGATATGTCTCCAACGTATATATAATTTTTTGATTCCATGCTATTATATTATCTGTTTTGGATGTTTAATGGGCTTTAATATGCTCTTTTATATTAGTTTTGGCACTAACCTATTAACCGAAGGCCCAATGCCAGTTTCTATTTTTTTTGCCTATTTCAGTGTTTCATAAAAAAGGAATATCAAACGGAATCCAAATGGAACCAAACCTTCGTGAGGATCTTTCTTGGAACAAATGCAAACCTGGAGACTTGGAGTGGAAGTCTAGAGGTCAGCGAAGTTTCCACGAGATAGGAGGGCGCGCCCCCCACCCTTGTGGGCCCAACGGAGCTCCACCGACGTACTTCTTTCACCTATATATACACTTATACCCTAAAAACATCAGGGGGAGCCACGAAACCACTTTCCACCGCCGCAAACTTCTGTACCCGTGAGACCCCATCTGGGGCCTTTTCCGGCGATCTTCCGGAGGGGGATTCGATCATGGAGGGCTTCTACATTAACACCATAGCCTCTTCGATGATGTGTGAGTAGTTTACCGCAGACCTTCGGTTCCATAGTTATTAGCTAGATGGCTTCTTCTCTCTCTTTGGTTCTCAATAGAAAGTTCTCCTTGATGTTCTTGGAGATCTATTCGATGTAATACTTTTTGTGTTGTGTTTGTCGAGATCCGATGAATTGTGGATTTATGGTCAAGTTTATCTATGAATGGTATTTGGTTCTTCTCTAAATTCTTATATGCATGATTTGATATCTTTTCAAGTCTGTTCGAATTATCGGTTTAGTTTGTCCTACTAGATTGATCTTTCTTGCAATGGGAGAAGTGCTTAGATTTGTGTTCAATCTTGTGGTGTCCTTTCCAGGTGACAGTAGGGGAAGCAAGGCACGTATTGTATTGCTGCCATCGAGGATAAAAAGATGGGGTTTATATCATATTTCTTGAGTTTATCCCTCTACATCATGTCATCTTGCCTAAAGCATTACTCTGTTCTATGAACTTAATACTCTAGATGCATGTTGGATAGCGGTCAATGTGTGGAGTAATAGTAGTAGATGCAGAATTATTTCAGTCTACTTAACACGGACGTGATGCATATGTTCATAATCATTGCCTAGATATTCTCATAATTATGCACTCTTCTATCAATTGCTCTGCAGTAATTTGTTCACCCACCATAATACATGAGATCATGAGAGAAGCCACTAGTGAAACCTATGGCCCCCGGGTCTCTTCCTTATTATATTGCATCTCTTTTTATTATCGCATCTCGTTTACTATTTTGCAATCTTTACTTTCCAATCTGTACAACAAAAATACCAAAAATATTTATCTTACTATCTTTACCAGATCTCACTTTCGCAAGTGACCATGAAGGATTGACAACCCCTTTATCGCGTTGGTTGCGAGGTTCTTGATTGTTTGTGCAGGTACTAGGTGACTTGCATGTTATCTCCTACTGGATTGATACCTTGGTTCTAAAAAATTGAGGGAAATACTTACGCTACTTTGATGCATCACCCTTTCCTCTTCAAGGGAAAACCAGCGCATGCTCAAGAGGTAGCAGTGAAGCATTTGTCAAGTGACTTATGTCAGACAAGCTTACACCAAGTCATATAAGTGCATATTCGTGGGATATCCGAGGGAAACCTTGGGATATAGCTTCTACAACGGCGAAGAGAACAAAGTGTTTGTTGCTTGGAATGGGGCCTTCCTTGAGAAAGAATTTCTCGGGCGAGAAGCCGGTGGCAGGCAGGTTCAGCTCGAAGAAATTCGAAAACCACTTGGGGACAACTCAGCTGATGATGTGATCATACTGGAGTCTGTCAGGGACCCTGGGGTGGAAGCTGCACATGAACCACGAAGGTCGGAAAGATTGCGCAGAGTGCGCGATGTATTGTTGCTGGAAAGCGACAAGCCGACTACATATGCGAAAGCGATGGTGAGCCCAGATTCCGAGGCATGGCTGGAGGCCATGAGATCCGAGTTAAAATCCATGGATGAAAATCAAGTCAGGGACTTGGTTGATCCGCCACCTAGTGTCGCTGCCATTGGTTGCAAATGGGTCTTTAAGATGAAAACCGATGTGGATGGAAATGTTTAGATCCACAAAGCTCGGCTTCTCTCTAATGGTTATGGACAAGTTCAAGGAATTGACTACGATGAGACTTAGTCACCGGTAGAGATGCTGAAGTCAGCGAGGATCATACTAGCTATAGTTGCATATTTCGATTACGAGATATGGCAGATGGATGTCAAACTGTCTTTCCTCCACGGAAATTTAACTAAGGACGTGTATATGATACAACCCGAGGGTTTTGTCGATCTGACTAGCGCTCAAGGGATCCATTTATGGGTTGAAGCAAGCATCTCAGAGCTGGAATATTTGTTTTGATGAGGTCATCACCTGTCTTGGTTTCATCAAAAGCGAAGAGGACGCTTGTTTATAAAAATAGTTGAGTGGGAGCTCGATGGTGTTTTTAATATTGTATGTGGATAACATACTACTGATCGGAAATGATGTTTCGATGCTGAACTCGGTCAAGGAGTCATTGAATGGCAAGTTTTTAGTAAAAGACCTCTTTGTAGCAGTTTACATATTGCGCATTAATATCTATAGAGATAGATCGAGGAAGCTGCTCGGCTTGATCTAGAGCATGTACATAGATAAAGTGTTGAAGCGGTTCAACATGAGTGAGACCAAGAAAGGGTTCTTGCCTATCTCACATGGTATAAGGCTAAGCGAGACTTAGAGTCCTTCGACAGATGAGCGAAGCAGGATGAGTTGGATTCCATATGACTCGACAATCGGATCCATCATGTATGGCATGATATGTACACGGCCTGATGTTGCTTTTGCAATAAGCCTAACAAGGAGATACCAGGCCAACCCAAGTGAGAGTTCCAAGCAAGATATGATGGTCGATTCTACCACAGAAGCCGAATACATTGTGTCTTGTGAAGCTCCAAAGGAAGGTGTTTGGATCCGGAACTTTCTGTATGATCTTGGTATTTTCCTAGCCTTGGTAAAACCGTTGGACCTTTATTGCGATAGTTCTGGTAC
Organism: Triticum dicoccoides; assembly: GCF_002162155.2. Classification (NCBI taxonomy): domain Eukaryota; kingdom Viridiplantae; phylum Streptophyta; class Magnoliopsida; order Poales; family Poaceae; genus Triticum; species Triticum dicoccoides. Next base: position 313,479,050 of record NC_041390.1, on the reverse strand, counting down.
CATCGCACAATCTCGGGAGCCGAGGAATCACCACAAGACCAAACAGATAGATTGGAAATATCACCTGATATGAAAGATCGTAAAGAATGGTGATATAGAGTTATGCAAAATTCCCACAGATGCAAATGTTGCAGATCCGCTGACTAAGCCACTTCCACAACCCAAGAATGAGGGGCACGTTAGAGCTATGGGCATACGATGTCTATTTGATTGTCTCTTGTGCAAGTGGGAGACTGTTGGAGAGATGCCCTAGAGGCAATCATGTGTGATGATATTTACTATGTGTTTATGAATAAAGATAGTCCTTGGACATTATCAATGATGTGTATCAACAAGTACGTGACTTGGTTGTGGGACTATGCATTGTATGATGACTGTCCTAAAACGTCCCTAGTTGAAAGGGTTGTGTGGACGCGCAACCGACTAGACTAGGATATGACACGGTGGATGGCTTGGTCTCACTAGCCATGGAGAATTGGATGCTAATCGGGTAATATGGACTCGGAAGGATCTGGTCGGATTCGACGTAGTCGGATACGAGTCAAGATAAGGTCCGAGTCGGACAGACGCACCTATGAGTCGCTGCGATATGTCATCTGTGAGTCTCTAGTACAACATAAATTTTGTGTCCTAAAACCCGAGCTGGCGCATGTACTTGGGATGGTGACAGACCTGCTTCGGGCCAACCAAACTCTACTCCGTCACTGGGTAGTTACAAAGGTAGGTTTCGGGCTTGTCCAGACCCATGCAGCGAGACATGGTCGAGTAAGATGGGATTTGCCCCTCTGATCAGGAGAGATATACTCTGGGCCCTCATGTGATCCGACCAAGATAAGCATGGCCATGCGGCAAGGATTATGAGATAATCCGGTTTGTGGTCGGCATCACTGGAACGAGAAAGAGGTTAGGCTAGCACAAGAATGACACACTCGCCTTGAGACTGACAACATATATCGTGTGGCAAAGGGAATAGAGGTGTGACAAGTTCTACAAGTTTTTGCCTAACCAGGTTCATCGGACACTTGGAGTCAGCACACTTTGCTAGAGGCCGCTACCGACTAGACGAGCCGGATGTGATCTGACTCGCGACCAAGTGAACAAGAACCTAAGGGGTCACGCGCTTAAGGGAAGGAACCTGTGAGGCCTTATCCGAGTCCATGAGTCAGATATAATCCTACCCGGACTCGGATCCAGGCCGAACAGACTTTGGGCTTTAGGATCCGTGCGAGGCCCTAGTGCTGAGCCTGTGACGGATGCCTATATATAGTGGGGGTGCGGCACACTCATTTGGTTGATCGCTTCGGCGCCCTCATTAGGGCTTTGCATGTGTTGCGAATAGCCACCTCCACTCGCCGCTGACTGTGTGATCGGACCTAACAGTCCACTACATGGTGTTCCTCCAGCACGTGTGGATATTGTTAGACGTGGTGCACTTGTGCCGCTCCGATGAACCTATACGTGGGATCCAACGGCCGGCTATTCAAGGGAGATCAGACGAGGAGGAGATGATCCACGCAGACGTGCTACCCCAACTCTACTTCCGCTGCACGACACTGCTCATCTAGTGGTAACGATCTGTGATCCATCTCCCATAGCAAATTCTTGGTTGTTCTGCGCGTAGGAAAATTTTAATTTGCAGTCGACGCACCCTACAGTAGAACCCAACAGATGGAGCATCAAATGGAATCGAGTCATGCATGGAATTGTAAGCCAATTATATAGGCATAGACCCATTTTTAGTTTTCTGATGTATAGTGCAAGTTATGTAAGTCAGTAAAATACTAATGTAAAGAGGTTGTTATTTATATGAGTATAGTCCCCTAAAAACAAATATGTGTGAATATATTTGAATGTTGTCATCTTCAAATAAGATTTGTATAGTAGTAGAATTCCTTATTTTCTTAAAATCTAGAAATTATAGAATTGCATGTATAAATTATAAAATTGTTTGTGCAAGGAGTACTTCAATGATTTTTCTTAGCTCAGATAAAATTGGGTATACAAAAATTATATGTTTCATGTGCTTGAAGTATGTTTTTGCATTATTTGCATTGATCGATATATGGCTTCATTGTAGATGATAATTAATTGGAATTTTTCTTGTCTTGCAATTCTGGGATGAAGCAATAATTTCGAATAAGAGATATATGTTATTTGGTCATGTTATTGTTTGTTAAGATTTATACTACCATCAAAACTTAATGAGGGTCAAGTTTATTTAGATACGTGCATTTGCACATGCATGATTACTAGTACTTTCACCAGTGCAAAATCTCTCAACAATTATAACATAATTGGATCATATAATAATCCCTCAACGTGCAACAAAGAATCACTCCAAAGTTCCTATTGTGGAGAACATAAGATAAAATTGTCTGTAGGGTACGAATCCACCTCAAAGTTATTCTTTCTGATCAATCCATTGATATATTCCTATAAATGTCACAAACAACCCTAGAGTTCGTACTAAAGTAACACCATATGATACACATCAACCAACTCTAATGTCACCTAGATACTCCATTGTCACCACAAGTATCCATGAGTTGATTATTGAAAGTGCTAGTGATCGACTAGAGGGGGGGTGAATAGGCGATTTTTATGAAAGTCTTCAAAACATGCAAGTTTCGAAGACAAACGATAGAAATAAACCTATTACCATACAGCGGAAGGTAGACTACACTAGGCAAACCATAGTCAAGTATTCAATGAAGTGAAAGCACAATGACTAATAGCAGCTAGACAATAAAGATCAGGTAGGAAGATATTGTGAAGCTAATCAGAACACGCAGTCACTCAGTGAAGACAAAAGATAAAGCAATCATACAATGACTTCACAAGGACCAACAATAAGCAAAGGGAAGGGAAGGATGAAACCAGTGACTCGTTGAAGACAATGATTTGTTGGACCAGTTCCAGTTGTTGTGACAACTGTACGTCTGGTTAGGGAGGCTGAGATTCAACTCAGAAGACCTCGTCTTCACCTTATTCCCCTTGAGCTAAGGACACCCAGTCCTCTCCCAATCACTCTGGTTAGTCTTCAAGGTAGACTTCCAAACCTTCACAGACTTCGTTCACCGGCGATCCACAATGACTCTTGGATGCTCAGAACGCGACGCCTAACCGGCTGGAGGATTCACAGTCCTCAAGTGTAATAAGTCTTTAGATCACATAGACAGGAAGACTTAAGTGATGCCTAACACTCTTTGGCTCTGGGTGTTTAGGGCTTTATCCTCGCAAGGAATTCTCTCTCAAAGGCTTTAAGGTGGGTTGCTCTCAAATGACAAAAGCCGTACTCTAACTCTGAGCAGCCAACCATTTATGGTTGTAGGGGGTGGGCTATTTATAGCCACTAGGCAACCCGACCTGATTTGTCCGAAATGACCCTGGGTCACTAAGGAACTGACACGTGTTCCAACGGTCAGATTTCAAACACACACATCAAATTTACTTGGGCTACAAGCAAAGCTGACTTATCCAACTCTGGACAAGATTTGCTGTCATAGTCTTCACTCGAAGACATAGGATTTTGGTTAGGCATCACTTCAGTCATTCTGACTGGTTCTCTTGGACCCCACTTAACAGTACGGTGGTTCCTATGACTCAACAAAGAAGAAAAGGAACGACGAAAGAACTAAGTCTTCGCGCTCCATAGTCTTCATGCGATGTCTTCTCATGTCATAGTCTTCAATGTGAATGTCTTCACATACCCCTTTGACTTCAATGTCTTCATACATTTTTAGGGGTCATCTCTGGTAGGAAAACCGAATCAATGAGGGACTTCTACCTGTGTTATCCTGGAATTCTCACAAACACACTAGTCCCTCAACTAGGTTTGTCGTCAATACTCCAAAACCAACCAGGGGTGGCACTAGATGCACTTACAATCTCCCCCTTTTTGGTGATTGATGACAAACTAGTTGAAGTTTTCAACGGGGAATAAAATATGTGAAATTGTAAATGATAGGTTATTGTCTTCATATGTGGAAAAGGCTCCCCCTGAAGATGGGCATATAAGTAATTTGCTTTTGGTATGCAAATGCACATGGCAGGTTGTACTTGTGGAGATCCTCTTCAACTTATGATGACAATTCATCATGCATGAAAAGTATGTGAAGATAATGACATGCATAATGAAAAATATACGTCTGCAAAATGATCTAAGTGCGGAATTTATCGTCGCACATGCGAAATTTATCATCGCATCACAGTAAAGCAAATAAGTAGCAGGCGACCATCGAGTTTGAGTGTTACAACTCAAAGAACCAAATGTATCAAAACGCAAGAGTTGTAAACACTAGGCGAAATATAAAACCACCGCCCATATGGACCCGCTTGAAGACTATCAAACTCATATGCTTCTCCCCCTTTTGTCAGTAAGGACCAAAAAGGTTTGAAGACATAGAGCATCTACTCGTTCCCATGAGGAGTAGGTGAAGCAGCAGGGTCGTCGGTGTTGATAGGCGGTGCAGACGAACTTGGGGTAGTGTCGATGCATGCAGAAGTAGGGGGCGGTGAAGTAGTATCGTCTTCATCATCGATCACTCTGGCATTCACAGTTGCCCCAGAGGAAGAGAACCCAGAGTCTTCAAGAGATGGAGTTCGTCGCAGCACAGTCCTTCTTGGAGGTGTGGAGTCAAACTTGAAGCATTCAGAGAAGCCATCCTCTTGAAGATCATCCTCAGAGCACATAAGCGTCAGCCCTTTCCATGTACGCCGACAAGTTTCATGGGCAACAAAGGCATTCTTGGTGGCAAGATTGCGAATCATGTTTACGTCCACCAAGAGGCTTTGCATTTGGCGCTTCAGCCAGTCATGATGCTTATCCTGTTTCTGATGAAAGGGCAACCAGAAGCTCTCGGTCATTGAGAACACGAGATCGCTTCATGGGCCGTTGGGCAATGGTGCTTTCAGTGGCTTCAGTGAGGGCACGATGAGGTGCACGTGTAGTACCAGCCAGAGAATAAACACGAGTGACTGCTTGAACTCCTTCAATGTTTTGAGAGAAGCTTTGATTCTCAGCATTTTGAAGACTAAGGGGCTCCTTGGCAGGCTCTGGATAGATGGCTTCAACTGACATATCGACGTCAGGCAGAAAGATCCGATGATTGCGAGCAGAGGGTTGATAGGTGACAGCTGAGTGTAGTTTGATCAGCCGCATAATCCATGGAGCGTAAATCTTCAAGTCAAAAATGTAAGATCCTGATGCAGCAAGCTGGCGAATGAAGAAATCTTGTGCATTGAAGCTTTTGCCATGAAGAATATGAAAGACCAAAGTCTTCATTGCGCCTTCTAGCTTGGCATGTGAAGAATGTCCTTTGATGGGCCAGAGAGTTCGCCTTATGATGTGATAGATAGTACGTGGCAGATACTCAAGGTCTTCAACAAAGAACTCCTTAGGATATTCAGCATCTGGAGGCAAAGGCTTCATCATGCTGAGCATCTGACTCATATTGGGCTCAGGCTTGTGGAAGATGCTTTCCATAGCAGCACTGTGAAGCTGACAACCAGGTTCATACAGATCTCCTGGAGTGGGCAGGCCAGTAAGCTCAATGATATCAAAGGCTTTGGCTTCATGATGAACATTGCCTGTCATCCTGTAACACCCTCGATGCGACTATATCTCCCACGTGTCGAGGCACGACTTAGAGGCATAGTCGCATTGAAGACATATGTCGCAAGTTAGGCAATCTTCACAACATCCCATGTAATATAGATAATAAAAGGGGAGATAACATAGTTGGCTTACAGCCGCCACGTCAATCAAGTACATAAATAACATTACATCATTCAAACACTCATGGCCCGACTACAGCGCCAAAATAAAAGATAACCCAACATGCGACACGGTCCCGATCACCCCCAACTAGGAACCACTACTAATCATCAGGAAAGGAAACATAGTAACGTTGAGAGTCTTCGTCGAACTCCCACTTGAGCTCAAGCGCGTCTCCTGGAGCGGAATCATCAGGCCCTGCATCTGGTGTAATAGTAATCTGTGAGCCACAAGGACTCAACAATCTCGCACCCTCGCGATCAAGACCATTTAAGCTTATAGGTATGGCAAGGTAAAATATATGTGGAGCTGCAGCAAGCGACTAGCAAGTATGGTGTCTAACTTATTCGTAAAAGAGAGCGAGAAGAGGAGGCAAAGCACGAGCGAGAAACTAGAGAGCAACCTGCGCAAACATTACTCCAACACCGTGTCCACTTCCCGAACTCCGCCGAGAAGAGGCCATCACGGTAACACACTCAGTTGATTCATTTTAATTAAGTTAAGGTTCAAGTTATCTACAACCGGACATTAACAAATTCCCATCTGCCCATAACCGCGGGCACGGCTTTCGAAAGTTCAATCCTTGCAGGGGAGTCCCAACTTAGCCCATGATAAGCTCTCACGGTCAACAAAGGAATAGAACTCCTCCCAAGATGTTCCGATCAGACTCGGTATCTCGGTTCTTCAAGACACTTCGACAGGTTAAAACAAGACCAGCAACACCGCCTGAATGTGCCGACAAATCCCGATAGGAGCTGCACATATCTCGTTCTCAAGGCACACTCAGATTGTCCTAGGTACGGGTAGGCCAGCCCAGAGTTTCCCCTGGTGACCACCGGTAGCTGACAGGTGGACCAACATTCAGAGGAGCACTGGCCCGGGGGGGGGGTTAAAATAAGATGACTCTCGGTCTCCGGAAACCCAAGGGAAAAAGATGCTAGGTGGCGAATGGTAAAACCAAGGTTGGGCATTGCTGGAAAAGCTTTAATCAAGGCGAACTATCAAGGGGTTCCCATTATAACCCAACCGCGTAAGGAACGTAAAATCCGGGAACATAATACCGATATGACAGAAACTAGGGCGGCAAGAGTGGAACAAAACACTAGGCGAGAGGCCGAGCCTTTCACCCTTTACCAAGTATATAGATGCATTAAGATAACATAGCAATATAATGATATCCCAATAAGTAAATAAATGTTCCAACAAGGAACGGCCTTTAATCTTCACCTGCAACTAGCAACGCTATAAGAGGGGCTGAGCAAAGCGGTAACATAGCCAATCAACGGTTTGCTAGGACATGGAGGGTTAGAGGTTTGACATGGCAATTTGGGAGGCTTGAAAGCAAGTGGTAGGCATCATAGCATTGGCATAGCAAAAGAGCGAGCAAACTAGCATAGCAAAGATAGTAGTGATTTCGAGGATATGATCATCTTGCCTGCACAGTTGTCAGAGTTGACTGGATCCTCGAAAGCAAACTCAACGGGCTCCTCGTTAGCGAACTCGTCTCCCGGATCTACCCAAACAAGACAAACAAGCAACAAGGACACAATCAACCATGTGCAAGGATCAAGCAATATGATGCAATGATGATATGCTATGCGGGATGCTTGAAATCGCTTGACAAACCTCTAACCCTCCGTGTCCAAAGAATCACTTTACAGAATCATCAGTCCCTCGGTTAACCGTTGGAGTATCAAACGAAGTCCAAATGATACGGAACTTGACAGGCGGTCTACCGGTAGTAAACCAAGGCCGCTTGGCAAGTCTCGGTCCAATCCAGAAATGTTTAAACCCCACACACGAAAGAAAGTTAGAAATGACCACCGGAGGAGAACGAAGCGCCGGAATGCAAAACGGACAACGGGGAAAATGCTCGAATGCATGAGATGAACACGTATGCAAATGCAATGCACATGATGACATGATATGAGATGCATGACAACGATAACAACACACGGAGACAAAAACCCGAACCCAAGAAAATAAATTAACTTAACGCCAAAATGGCAAGAGTTGGAGTACAAATTGGGAAAGTTACATCCGGGGTGTTACACATCCACTCAAGGACCCAAGTCTTCGGATCCCTGTTGTAGCCACGGATATGAAGAGTGGCATAGAATTGGAGCAACAGTTCTTCATTGCAGTGCTCCTTATCAGTGACGAACTGCAGCAAGCCAGACTCTCTGAAGCAATCCAGAGCTTCTTCCAAACAGGGCAGACCAGTTATGGCTTCAGTGTCAAGACGCATATGTGGGAAAACGCGACCTTGATTGTACAGAATGCATGAGTAATAACTTCACTGCTGATAGCTCCAGAACCGATCAGAAGATATGCTTGCCTTTGAGTAGGGGTTCTTGGCGCTATTGAAGAAGGTGTTGTGTGCCTTGAAGCCATTGATATTGAACGATCCAGGTGCAGATGCAGTGCCTGGAAACCCGGGCAACCTTGGTATTGGCTTCTGAACCCGAGGCCTGTGCTCAACGTGATAGTCAAACTGAGGACCAGAAGCAGGCGGAGGAGTCAGAAAAGGCCATTTGACAGTGACAAGTTGTCCATAGTTGAATGCTTGCTCGATAGTGTGTGGCCGAGGTGGCGGAACAGGAGCAGTGTCATTAACAGAGGCGTTAGGCTGCACAACAGAGGCTTCAGGAGCAGTTGCACCATTGGCTTCATTGACTTCTGGAACATTGGTTGGTGCAGGCTCCACATTTGCTTCAGCCATGACTACGTCATTGGCTTCATTTGTGTTGGTGGTGGCAGCCTCAAGATTCTCAACCTCCACTTGATGAGCTGGAGGGTCGGGCACAGACACGTTCTCCTCGAGAACAACTTCTTTAGTAATGGGGGGAGTAGGGACACGTTCTTCTTATTGTTTGTCGTCGGCTAATGCAGCCGGAATGTCTTCAGCAGCTTTAGCCTCAGACTCGGAGACATTCACAGTAGGAGTGACATCTGGAAACACTTGACGTGCAACAGATTGGTGGGGCACTTCTCCTTCTGGAACGCTCGAAAGAGGGACTTGAGGCCTTGGTCCTTTGCGAAGCCTGCGTAGCACTGGCGACGCCTGTGGAGATGGAGTTGGCTGGGCCTCAAAGTCATCTTCTTCTTGCACTGATGGGGTTGCTTGCGGTTGGGGAGAGCTTGGAGTGTCTTGTATCTGTGGGTGATCAGCCCATGATGCATCCTGAGCAGTTGGCGTCAGAGGACGACCAATGCTGATGAGTTCGCTGTGCGTAAGCACAGGCGATGATACCAGTTGTGCTCTATCTGAGGAAGGACTTCATCATCTTCAACATTGTCATGGTGACCAATGTCTTCAGCAGCGGTGGGGTCAACTGCTGGAATGTCTTCAGCATCAGGAGCCTCTGTGGAAGCAGGCTCATGAACAATCAGTTGGCACTCGTGGTGTTCAGATGCAGGGCGAACCATTGAGATAGGTTCAACAACTAAGGGCTCTATGGGAGCATCCCGATCCTTCTTGGTTTTGCGCTTCTTCTTAGAGGGAGCGACATCAGAAGCTTCAGGATTTTTCCTTTTTCTGGCTTCAGCCTCGGCAATCCTTGTCTTCTTTTGTTCTGAAGCAGTTAACCTGACCTTTGGCTTCGAGCCAGTCATGCTGCTTGGGAAGACTATGCGAGGTTCTTCCTGCCTCGAAGGTGCAGATTGGTCAGTTGAGGGCTTCTTCTTCTTTGCAGCCATTCTTGGGTCGATACCAGGACGACCAAGAGCCTTGCGCTTCTCAGCCTCATTGTAGGCTTGCGCACACTTGTTAGCCAGGCTCTTCATGCGCTCACGAGAACCTTGAGCTTCTTCACGCTTCTTGAGAAAGGCTTCTTTGAGCTCGTGCAGCATGATCTTGAAGTTTTTGACATCTTGCACGCTGAGCTTGGCCATGTGCTTCTTGAACTGAGCTTTCTCATAGTCGATCTTTTGCTTCAGTTCAACGATGCGCTGAGCTAGAGCTAGCTCAAAAGCAATGGCGCCAGTGAAGGCGACACTGAGGCCAATTGGAAGTTGCAGGTCTTCAAAGCTGAGGTTGGGCATGTAAAACCACTCATCGATGAAGTTATGGATGATTGCCACATCAAAGAGAGGCAAATCATTGAATATCTCTGCTTCTTCCTTGCTCTTGATCAGTTGCTCAAGAGCGTCATCTGCGAGATCTTCATCGCTGGACAGATCAATGGCGTCATTGCGCAGAATAGCAGCAGCAGTCAGTGCCTGATCAGTATTCTTTCTCATCTCAGTCTTCTTGGAGATACGTGATAGATCTTCAGACTGCACACTGTCTTCAGGAGGTGCAGTAGCCAGTGGCTTCGCATGTAAGACCTTTGGTGCAGGAGCAGGCTTTGAAGCTTTAGGCTTCTTCAGTTTCTTTGGCTTCGGCGGTGCAGGTGCTTCATCAGATTCAGCGTCATCTGCAGGCTCATCCACGGTTGTCCCTTGAACCATGATATGAGTGATGAGACCTTCCAGGTTGTAGAAGGGCCCAACAAGATTGGGTTCAGCTTCGCGGGTGCCATCGGCACGAGGAGCAGAAGGACTAGGGTTGAAGTCTAGTCCCAATGACTTCTTGTTCTGCTTAGCCGAATTCTTGGCAAACTGGAAGTTGCGCTTGGACATATTGTCGTCACGACACCAGAGCAATGACGATGGGTTAGCATCTGCAGGCTGTGGTCCACGGACCATGCAGGGATAGAAGCCTTGTTCAATGGCTTCATCTCTGGACCTGGGTTGAAGATTTCTGTATAGGATGTCTCCCCATGGTCGCTTGATGGCATTCTTCTCTGCATATTCCTAGGTCACAAACCTGTACTTGAACCATTGCTCAGCCCAGTACCTTCGAATCCATTGGATTCGTGTCTTGCGCTAATTGTAATCCTCTTTCGGATCTGTCTTGTACAGATCTGAGAGGTCATCAGGCAGATCTCTTGATGTTCCCCCTCGACGCTGTCGGCCACCCTTCCTTGCTGATTTCTCTGTAGCTATGATCTTCAAACTGAATGGTTTCAACATGTTCAAAGGTTTCAAAGGCTTCTGCTTGCTGGTCAAACAGGAACTGGCTTCGAAAGAATTTATATGATGCTGTAAGAATTCTGCAAATGAATGCAGACTATGAGAACCAAGGGATTCTCCCACGGACATGTACCTGTGACAGCATTAAGGTGCGAAGGAAGGGGAAGAGGTCATATGCATTCTCAGAAGATTTTGAAGATAAATCAGTTTAGAAGACATTGACCTCATAGTGCGAAGACATTCACTCATAGATAGAGAGTTGGTTCCAGATTTGTACGAATCCACGAATAAGTACAAGTGAGGAATCTAACTACTTTGTGAAGCATAAGTGAACATACTAGGCATATTATGAGATGCAGTGTGAAATAGATCCAACTTGTGTGAACAGAAACTGCTTGTGGTAGAAAGTGATGGATCTATAGAATCAAAGGGGCCGTAAAAAAAGAAGTTTTATTTACCACACGAAGAACTGCTAGACGGAGTGGGAGAGGAGGCTGAGCAGATTGATCGTCCGTGCCCTAACTTGGCGACGGAGGACTCCTACGGCGACGGCGGAGAAGACAATGTCCGTGGCCGGCGTGAAGACGATGTTGGTGAGGTCGCAGCAACTAAGCGCTTCGTCGCCGGCGTCGTCGAGGGAGAGCGGTGTTGCTAGGGTTTGTGCGAGAGTGGAAAAAAGGATAATGACTGTGGTGAGGCGTGTATTTATAGAGACAGGGACGACACCATGTTATTACACAGGTGCCCCTGGCGATTCACATCTGAAGGACACGTGGCCATCATGCAACATATCGGAGGTTGTTCCATGTTCCCATGCACGCCTGGATTGTCGGGTGGTTGTTCCCACTTCTCCGGGTTTCACGTGAAGGAATTAGCATTGAAAACAGACTTAATGTTTGTCTCTGGATCTTCTGCTGACAAGGACGCAAAGAAGATATTCGACAGTTTCAATAGAATGCATATGATTTGGAGAGATAGAGTTTGAGATAGAAAGCATAGAGAGGTTAGGGTCCGATCACATTCACTTAGTTCAAAAGATTCAACAAGAAGACATTGCTATAAGTGAATGCTGTAGAGGACAGAACACTAGTACATATATATATATATATATATATATATATATATATATATATATATATATATATATATATATATAGATGAGAAGGACAGTCAAATCAATATAGTGAAGATAATCATGAAGACAATTTGAGATTGAAGCCAAACCAAATGTGAAGACATACCAAATGTAACACCATGAGTGAAGCACTTCAAACAGAAAAATTTGGTGGTGGCATTACCCACCGTATAGGAAGTATTAGACCCAGACACGACACACAATTATCGTGGCGCTCCGAAGTCAAATTCCACATTGATGTATTCACACTTAGAGTGTAAGTCTTCATTGATTGAAGATATACTTTACTTTGTGTGTTGCACATCTAAGTCATCAGTATGCATAAGTGTTAGGATGTGTGCCTGATCACAGGACATTTGAGGATTCCAAGATATTTAGCTCACACCATAACTTGCAAAACCTCTTCTCATCCAAGGGCTTGGTGAAGATATTTGCCAATTGCTCTTCAGTGTTGACGTGTATGATATCAATATCTTCCTTCACAACATGATCTCTGAGAAAGTGATGACGAATTTCAATGTGCTTTGTCTTCGAGTGCTGAACTGGGTTGTTGGCAATGTTGATGGCGCTTTCATTGTCGCAGTAGAGTGGCACTTGCTTCAGATGAATGCCATAATCTTTGAGTGTTTGCTTCATCCATAGAAGCTGAGCGCAGCAAGATCCAGCAGCAATTTATTCAGATTCATCAGTGGAGAGAGATACACAGTTCTGCTTCTTTGAAGACCAACATACAAGTGATCGTCCCAGAAAATGACATGTGCCTGATGTAGACTTGCGATCCACCTTGTCACCAGCATAATCAGCATCCGAGAATCCAACCAGATCAAACTCTGAGCCCTTTGGATACCATAATCCTAATCTTGGGGTGTGAGCCAAATATCGAAGAATTCGCTTCACAGCTAAGTGATGTGATTCCTTTGGTGCCGCTTGGAATCGAGCACACATGCAAACACTAAGCATAATATCTGGCCTAGATGCACATAGATAAAGTAAAGAACCAATCATGGAGCGGTATACCTTTTGATCGATCTCTTTACCATTGTCGTCGGGACCCAGATGATGTTTGGTGGGCATTGGCGTCATGAAGCCTTTGCAGTCTTGCATCCCAAATTTCTTCAGGCAATCTTTGAGGTACTTCTCTTGAGATATGAAGATGCCGTTGCGTTGCTGATGTATTTGAAGACCAAGGAAGAACTTCAGCTCACCCATCATGGACATCTGATATTGCTCTTGCATCATATATCCAAACTCGTCTGTGTATTTCTGATTGGTGCAGCCGAAGATTATGTCATCCACATATATTTGGCACACAAACAGTTCACCATCATATGTCTTCGTGAAGAGAGTGGGGTCGAGGGAACCAGGTTTGAAGCCTTTGATCTTCAGGAAGTATTTGAGTGTGTCGTACCAAGCCCGAGGGGCTTGTTTGAGGCCATACAGCGCCTTGTTGAGCTTGTACACCATGTCAGGATGTTTTGGATCTTCAAAGCCAGGCGGTTGTGCAACATACACTTCTTCGTCAATCTTGCCATTGAGAAAAGAGCTCTTCACATCCATTTGATACAGAAGAATGTTATGGTGATTTGCATAGGCCAGGAGTATGCGTATGGCTTCAAGTCTAGCCACGGGAGCAAATGTTTCATCGAAGTCAATCCCTTCAACTTGAGTGTACCCTTGAGCAACGAGACAAGGTTTGTTTCTGACAACTTGACCATGCTCATCTTGCTTGTTGCGATATATCCATTTGGTGCCTATTATATTGTGCTTGCGAGGATCAGGACGCTTAACCAGTTCCCATACATTATTCAGCTCAAACTGTTGAAGCTCTTCTTGCATAGCTTGAATCCATTCAGGTTCCATGAAGGCTTCTTCAACTTTCTTGGGTTCAGATATTGAGACAAATGCGAAGTGCCCACAGAAATTTGCTAGCTGTGTTGCCCTAGAACGAGTGAGTGGACCAGGTGCATTGATGCTATCAATTATTCTCTCAATCTGTACTTCATTTGCGACTTGAGGATGTACAGGACGAAGATTTTGCTCTTGCTGATCATTGTCATCGTTAGAAGGATTGTCTTCAGGCTGAGCATTGTGTTCAGGTTGATCAGGTGCGGAGATGATAAGTTCCTCTTCAGGCTGAGTTTCAGAAGGTATGATTTCTCTAGTTCCCATAAGTTTAATTGATTCACCGGGTGGAACTTCATCTAGCACATTTGGCAGGTGCTCTCTTTGTGAGCCCTTAGTCTCATCGAACCGCACATCCACTGTTTCAACCACTTTATAATGAAAGAGGTTGAAGACTCTGTAGGAGTGCGAATCCTTTCCATATCCAAGCATAAAACCTTCATGTGCTTTTGGTGCAAATTTTGAAGTGTGATGTGGATCCTTGATCCAGCACATGGCACCAAATACTCTGAAGTAACTGGCATTTGGCTTCTTGCCAGTAAGGAGCTCATAGGATGTCTTGTTGAGAAGCTTGTGAAGATAAACACGGTTGATGATATGGCATGCAGTATCAATGGCTTCAGGCCAGAACTTTCTTGGAGTCTTGTATTCATCAAGCATCGTCCGGGCCATCTCAATAAGTGTTCTGTTCTTGCGTTCCACGACGCCATTCTGCTGTGGTGTATACGGAGCTGAGAATTCATGTGTAATTCCCAAAGTATCAAGATAAGTGTCTAGACCAGTGTTCTTGAATTCAGTGCCGTTATCACTTCTGATGTGCTTGATCTTGACGCCATAGTTGTTCATGGCTCGATTGGCGAAGCGTCTGAAGACATCCTGCACTTCAGTCTTGTAGAGGATTATATGCACCCAAGTATATCTTGAATAATCATCAACAATGACAAAGCCATAGAGAAAAGCAGTAGTAGTAAGAGTTGAGTAATGAGTGGGACCGAAAAGATCCATGTGGAGCAGTTCGAAGGGTTGAGTCATTGTCATGATTGTCTTCGAGGGATGCTTGGCCCTCGTCATCTTTCCTTCTTCACAGGCATCGCATAAGTGATCCTTCTAGAACTTGACGCCCTCGATGCCTATGACATGCTTCTTCCTTGCAAGGGTGTGGAGGTTCCTCATGCCAGCATGCCCTAGCCTCCGATGCCAGAGCCAGCATTCAGAAGCTTTTGCTAGAAGACATACGGCAAGTTGTGGTCCTGCTGAGAAATCTACCATGTACAAATCATCTTTCCGATACCCTTCAAACACTAGAGACTTGTCAGATTCCATTAGTACAAGGCAACGATATTTTCCGAACATCACAATCATGTTTAAATCGCAAAGCATTGAAACAGACATTAAGTTGAAACCAAGGGATTCAACAAGCATGACTTTATCCATGTGTTGATCCTTTGAGATTGCAACTCTACCTAGACCCAATACCTTGCTTTTACCAGTGTCAGCAAATGTGATGTGACTTTTGTCAAATGGATGTAGTGTTGAGTCCATAAGAAGGCTTCGCTTGCCAGTCATGTGATTGGTACACCCACTATCAATAATCCATTCTGAAGCAGCTGGTGTCATACCCTACAGTGCAGTTAGGGGGATAGGCTTCATGAAAAGAATTGTGAAGCAAAAACATTTGACGAACCAGTGGATTATGAAAGCTTAGATCGAGATTTGGACTGATAGGGCGAGTAGCAAGCGATTCAGGAGCAAAGTACATAATAAGACCATTTGGGCATTTGATCTTGCGCCCTACAAGATGTTTAAGGTCCCCAGCAATAGCGTCAGACGATTTTGGTTTTCGGCTGGAGACCTTTCCCTACAAAAGAGAGTTAAGCTTTCTTAGCCACCCACATCTTCAAGGGTGGCTTTGAAGCAATGAGTCTAAGTGCAGCATCTGAGAACTTTGGCTTTGGAGCCCTAGAAAAAAGTCTTGCAGGTGGACAATAGTACTCATAAGAATAAGTAGAATAGTTCTTGGTCTTATGAACATGGCGGTTTGATGAAACACGCTCATATTCACAGGCCTGAGTACGGTTTCCCTGCATAACATTTGCGTTAGTGCGACTCAGGTGAGTCCTCTGTCTGTATGAAGCCTTTGGACCGTATGAAGCCTATGGTCTATGGTTTGTCTTCTTCACCTGTGGTGTCATGATGACATTCACAGGAAGATTCTCCAAACACCTTTTCGGCACCCAGACCTTCTTCATAGGCGGTCCATTCCTGCAGTTAGTACCAATATACCTGGCAAACACTTCACCATTTTGATTCTTAAATAATTTATAGTTTGCATCAAAGGATTCATCAATAACAATGGGATTAGCACAAGTGAAGCCAGATAGAGTGGATGGATCCGCTGAAGGTTCCTTTGCAGCAACCCATGAGGTTTTGGGGTACTGCTCAGGTTTCCAGTAAGAGCCATCAGCATTCATTTTCCTTACGAACCCAACACCCTCTTTCCTTGGGTTTCGGCTCAGGATCTTCCTTTTGAGGACATCACATAGTGTCTGATGCCCTTTGAGACTTTTGTACATCCCTGTTTCAAGCAATGTCTTCAACCTAGCATTCTCACAGCAATAGCAGTGGTATCCTCAGCAGAGGGGTTAGTTACCACATCAACAGTTGAAGATATTGCAACAGTAGCAACAGTAGAACACTCAGCAACAGAAGTAGTGTTGTCACGCTCGATGCATTTAAGACATGGTGGTTCAAATCCTTCTTGAGTGGAACTGATCTGTTCGGTGCGAAGTGACTCGTTTTCCTTTTGAAGATCTTCATGAGCCGCTCTCAATTTCTCAAGATCTTGCTTCCTTTGAAGATAATCATAGGAAAGCTTTTCATGAGTTGTTGAGAGCGTTTCATGACGACTTTCAAGTTCCTCATACTTAACGTGAAGATTTTTTATGTCTTCAATTAAGGATTGAGATGGAGTCATTTCAGCGTCTAACAGATTATCGCTTTTGTCTAACAGTTTTTGAATATGTTCCATAGCTTTCTGTTGTTCAGTTGCAATTTTAGCAAGTGTTTTGTAGCTGGGTTTTGAACCACAATCAGAGTCATCTTCACTAGATGTTTGATAGTGAGTAGTGCGTGTGTTTACCTTGGCACCGCGTGCCATGAAGCAGTAGGTAGGAGCGGAGTAGTCCTTGTCATTTGCATCGGTGTCAGTGATGAAGTTATTGTCATCAGTGTTGAAGATGGACTTGACAACGTATGCTGTAGCCAGACTTGCAACGCCAGAATCAGACTCCTCCTCAGACTCCACCTCCGCCTCCTCAGAAGCGGACTCCTCCTCTGAATCCATTTGCTTGCCAACAAACGCACGTGCCTTGCCAGATGAGCTCTTCTTGTGTGATGAAGACTTTGAGGAAGACTTGGAAGAAGACTTTGAGTATTTCTTCTTCTTCTTCTTGTTGTCAGAGTCATATTCCTTGCTCTTCTTCTTCTTGTTCTCATTGTCCCACTGCGGACACTCAGAGATGTAGTGGCCAGGTTTCTTGCACTTGTGGCATGTTCTCTTCCTGTAGTCATGAGCACAAGCTTCATCATTCCTTGAGCTTGATCATGAAGACTTTCTTCTTGGTGAATTTTTGGAACTTCTTCACAAGCATAGTAAGCTCCTTTCCAATGTCTTCAGGATCATCAGAACTGCTGTCAGATTCTTCTTCAGATGAAGAGACAACTTTTGCCTTCAAGGCACGAGTTCGCCCATAGTTGGTACCGTAGATGTCTCTTTTCTCAGAAAGCTGAAACTCATGTGTGTTGAGCCTCTCAAGTATGTCAGACGGATCGAGTGTCTTGAAATCAGGATGTTCTTAAATCATCAGGGCTAGGGTGTCAAACAAGCTGTCAAGTGATCTCAGGAGTGTCTTGATGACTTCATGCTTGGTGATCTCAGTGGCGCCGAGAGCTTGAAGCTCATTTGTGATGTCAGTGAGTCAATCAAACATGAGCTGGATGTTCTCATTGTCATTTCTCTTGAAGCGGTTGAAGAGGTTGCGAAGGACACTGATTCTCTGATCTCTCTGGGTTGAGACGCCTTCATTGACCTTGGAGAGCTAGTCCCAGACTAGCTTAGATGTTTCCAAAGCACTCATGCGGCCATACTGTCCTTTGGTCAGATGACCACAGATGATGTTCTTGGCAGTGGAGTCCAGTTGAACGAACTTCTTGACATCAGCAACGGTGACTCCTTCACCAGCCTAGGGAACGCCATTCTTGACGACATACCATAGGTCGACATCAATGGCTTCAAGATGCATGCGCATCTTATTCTTCCAGTAGGGATATTCAGTTCCATCGAAGACGGGGCAAGCAGCGGAGACTTTAATTATCCCTGCAGTCGACATAGCTAAAACTCCAGGTGGTTAAACCGAATCACACAGAATAAGGGAGTACCTTGCTCTAATACCAATTGAAAGTGGTAGTGATCGACTAGAGGGGGGTGAATAGGCGATTTTTATGAAAGTCTTCAAAACATGGAAGTTTTGAAGATAAACGATAGAAATAAACCTATTACCATACAGCGGAAGGTAGACTACACTAGGCAAAGCATAGTCAAGTATTCAATGAAGTGAAAGCATAATGACTAATAGTAGCTAGGCAGTAAAGATCAGGTAGGAAGATATTGTGAAGTCAATCAAAACAAGCAGTCACTTAGTGAAGACAAAAGATAAAGCAATCATACAATGACTTCACAAGGACCAACAATAAGCAAAGCGAAGGGAAGGATGAAACCAGTGACTCGTTGAAGACAATGATTTGTTGGACTAGTTCCAGTTGCTGTGACAACTGTACGTCTGGTTAGGGAGGCTGAGATTCAACTTAGAAGACCTCGTCTTCACCTTATTCCCCTTGAGCTAAGGACACCCAGTCCTCGCCAAATCACTCTGGTAAGTCTTCAAGACAGACTTCCAAACCTTCACAGACTTCGTTCACCGGCGATCTACAATGACTCTTGGATGTTCAGAACGTGACGCCTAACCGGCTGGAGGATTCACAGTCCTCAAGTGTAATAAGTCTTCAGATCACACAGACAGGAAGACTTAAGTGATGCCTAACACTCTTTGGCTCTGGGTGTTTAGGGCTTTATCCTCGCCAGGAATTCTCTCTCAAAGGCTTCGAGTTGGGTTGCTCTCAAACGACAAAAGCCGTACTCTAACTCTGAGCAGCCAACCGTTTATGGTTGTAGGGGGTGGGCTATTTATAGCCACTAGGCAACCCGACCTGATTTGTCCGAAATGACCCTGGGTCACTAAGGAACTGACACGTGTTCCAACGGTCAGATTTCAAACACACACGGCAACTTTACTTGGGCTAAAAGCAAAGCTGACTTATCCAACTCTAGACAAGATTTGCTGTCATAGTCTTCACTCGAAGACATAGGATTTTGGTTAGGCATCACTTCAGTCATTCTGACTGGTTTTCTTGGACCCCACTTAACAGTATGGTGGTTCCTATGACTCAACAAAGAAGAAAAGGAACGACGAAAGAACTAAGTCTTCGCGCTCCATAGTCTTCATGCGATGTCTTCTCATGTCATAGTATTCAATGTGAATGTCTTCACATACCACCTTTGACTTCAATGTCTTCATACATTTTTAGGGGTCATCTTTGGTAGGAAAACTGAATCAATGAGGGACTTCTACCTATGTTATCCGGCAATTCTCACAAACACATTAGTCCCTCAACTAGGTTTGTCGTCAATACTCCAAAACCAACTAGGGGTGGCACTAGATGCACTTACAATTATACGATATGCATCAAACAACTCCAAATTCATAATATTCAATCCAATACAAAGAACTTCAAAGAGTACCCCAAGTTTTATATTGGAGGAAGGAATATGAAAACGTGTATCAACCCCTATGCATAGATTACCCCAATGTCACCATGGGAATCCGCAAGTTCATAACCAAAACATACATCAAGTGAGCCAATAGAACACCCCATTGTCACCACGGATATCCCATCGCAAGACATACAACAAGTGCTCTCACATCCAAAAGATTCAATCCAACATAGCGAAACCTCAAAGGAAAAGATTCAATTCATCACAAGAAGGTAGAGAGGGAAGAACACTAGAAGATCCAAATATATTAACAAAGCTCACGGTACATCAAGATTGTGCCAAATCAAGAATAGGAGAGAGAGAGAGAGATAAAAAGCATAGCTACTAGTACATACCCTCAACCCTGAGGATGAACTACTCCCTCCTCAACATGATGGCTGCCGAGATGATGAAGATGGCCTCCGATGATGATTTCCCCCTCCGGCAGGGTCCCGAAACAAGGTCTCGATTGAGTTTTCATTGATATAGAGACTTGCGACGGTAGAACTTCTCATCTAGGGTTCTTTATGGGGGTTTGGGTATTTATACGAATTTTTGGCGTTAGTCTCATGTCAAGGGGGTCCATGAGGCAACACAAGCTCGGTCTCCCCTCCCCGGGGAGTACGACGCGCCTAGCGAGCTTGTCGTGTCCTTGGCGGTCTTCTAGTCCTCCGACAAAACTTCAGGGGTCTCACTGTAAATTTTCAGCCCATTCCATGAACTTTTATTTTTGCACACAAAATGACACCATTGTAGTTCTACTCAAAATAGTGTCAGTCTAGGTTAGTTCTATATAAATCATACCAAAACCATATAAAATTGTTGTAACCATGGCATGAATACTTCATAAAATATAGATACCTTGGAGATGTATCACTGGCCTCTCTGCTGAGCCTAGGTAGGGCTACGACGTGTTGATCAGTCGAGGCCAAGCATGACCCTTTAAAGTGTGTCTGGCTAGAGTTAACGTGTGCGTGTTGGGGAAGTTGGTGCACCCATCCAGGGAAGTGTATCTATTCGAATAGCCGTGTCCACGGTAACAGACGCTCGGAGTTGTATCCCGATATACTACAACTAGAACTAGATACTTGTTACAGTAAACTAATTTGATGGCTCCGGGACAGCTTCCACGTGGGGTAGGCGAGGAAGGATATCTGGGCATTGCTATGATATGTTACTCTACTCTCTTGTGTTGCTGCAAGATGCTAGTCTTTGATAGGCTAGGCCTTACCGCTCTACTCTGGCATTCTACAGTATAATCAACCGATACAGCCCCTTGATACATCTCCAATGTATCTATAATTTTTGATTGTTCCATGCTAGTATATTATCTATTTTGGATGTTTTATATGCCTTAATATGCTATTTTATATTATTTTTGGGACTAACCTATTAACTTAGAGCCCAGTGCCAGTTTCTATTTTTCCTTATTTTAGAGTTTCACCGAAAAAGAATACCAAACGGAGTCCAAACGGAATGAAACCTTCGCGATGATTTTTCTTGGACCAGAAGACACCCAGGAGACTTGAAGATCAAGTCGGAGGATCCACGAGGGGGCCACAAGGGTGGAGGGCGTGCCCATAGGGGTAGGGCACGCCCCCTTGTCTTGTGGGCCCCCCGTGACTCCCCTGACCTAATTCCTTTGCCTATATATTCACATATATCCCCAAACCACCAGAAGTATCCACGAATACACTTTTCCACTGCTGCAACCTTCTATACCGTGAGATCCCATCTAGGGGCCTTTTCCGGCACCCTGCTTGAGGGTGATTCGATCACGAAGGGCTTCTACATCAACTCTATTGCCCTTCTGATGAAGCGTGAGTAGTTTACCACAGACCTATGAGTCCATAGCTAGTAGCTATATGGCTTCTTCTCTCTCTTTGATTCTCAGTACCATGTTCTCCTCGATGTTCTTGGACATCTATCTGATGTAATATTCTTTTGCAGTGTGTTTGTCGAGATCCGATGAATTGTGGATTTATGATCAGCTTATCTATGAATATTATTTGATTCATCTCTGAATTCTTTTATGCATGATTTGATATCTTTGTATTTCTCGTCGAACTATCAGTTTGGTTAGACCAACTAGATTAGTTTTTCTTGCAATGGGAGAAGTGCTTAGTTTTTGTTTCGACCTTACGGTATCCTTACCCAGTGACAGTTGGGGCCGCAAGGCACGTATTGTATTATTGCCATCATGGATAATAAGATGGGGTTTACATTGAGTTCATTCCTCTACATCATGTAATCTTAGTTAATGCATTACTCTGTTCTTCATGAACTTAATACTCTAGAGACAGGAAGGAGTCGGTCGATGTGTGGAGTAATAGTAGTACATGCAGAATTGTTTTGGTCTACTTGACACGGACGTGATGCCTATATTTCATGATCATTGCCTTAGATATCTTGAGAGAAGCCTCTAGTGAAACCTATGGCCCCCGGGTCTATTTTCCATCATATAAGTTTCCGATATGCTACTTTCCATCTTATTAGTTTCCGATCTACTATTTTGCAATCTTTTACTCTCCGATCTATAAACCAAAAATATCAAAAATATTTACTTTACCTTTTATTTAGTTTTATCTATCTCTATTAGATCTCACTTTTGCAAGTAACCATGAAGGGATTGACAACCCCTTTATCGTGTTGGTGCAAGTTGTTTGATTGTTTATGCAGGTATTAGGTGATTTATGCGTTGTCTCCAGCTGGATGGATACCTTGGTTCTCAAACTTAGGGAAATACTTATCTCTACTTTGTTGCATCACCCTTTCCTCTTCAAGGGAAAACCAACGCGAGCTCAAGAAGTAGCAGGAAGAATTTCCGGCGCCATTGCCGGGGAGATCTATGCCAAGTCAAGACATACCAAGTACCCATCATAAACTCTCATCTCTTGCATTACATTATTTGCCATTCGCCTCTCGTTTTCCTCTCCCCCACTTCCAAAACAATTTTCGAAAAGACTTGCCTTTTCTTCGCCCCTCTTCCGTTCGTCTTCTTCGTTTGCTTCTTGTGTGCTCGTGTGTTGGATTGCTTGGTTTACCACAATGGCTCAAGAGAATACCAAATTGTGTGAATTTTCCAACACTAATAACAATGATTTTATTAGTACTCTAATTGCTCCCACCACTAGTGCGGAATCTTGTTATGAAAGTTCAATTTTTCGGCCTTCCTAGTGAAGATGCCGCATCCCATCTTAATGATTTTGTTGAGTTGTGTGATACGCAAATAAAAAATATGTGGATAATAATATTGTAAATTGAAGCTATTTCCATTCTCACTTTGAGATCGTGCTAATACTTGCTTTTCATCTTTGCCTAAAAATAGTATTGATTCATGGAATAAGTGTAACGATGCTTTTATTTCCAAGTATTTTCCTCCCACCAAGATCATCTCCCTTAGGAATGATATTATGAATTTTAAGCAACTTGATCATGAACATGTTGCACAATCTTGGGAGAGGATGAAATTGATGATACGAAATTTCCCTACTCATGGATTGAATTTGTGGATGATTATACAATTTGTTATGTTGGATTGAATTTTGCTTCTAGAAATCTTTTAGATTCGACCTCGGGAGGTACTTTTATGGAAATTACTTTAGGAGAAGCTACTAAACTCCTAGATAATATTATGGTTAATTATTCTCAATGGCATACCAAAAGATCTTCCACTAGTAAAAAAGTGCTTGCAATTGAAGAGATTAATGTTTTGAGTGCAAAGATGGATGAACTTATGAAATTATTTGCCGGCAAGAGTGCTTCTATTGATCCTACTGATATGCCTTTGTCTACTTTGATTGAAAATAATAATGAATCTATGTGTAACACCCACAATGCGGCTATATCTCCCACGTGTCGGGGCACGACTTAGAGGCATAGCCGCATGGTAGGTCTGTCGCAAGAGGGGTAATCTTTACACACCCCATGTACTAAATAAGAAAGGGATAAAGAGTCGACTTACAATCGCCACTTCACACAATACATAAATATTCCATACATCATCCAAGGTACAATCAAAGGTCCGACTACGTAACCAAAATAAAGAAATACAACCCCAAATGCTAGATCCCCGATCGTCCCAACTGGGCTCCTCTACTGATCATCCGGAAAAGAAACATAGTAACGGCCTGAATCCTTGTCGAACTCCCACTTGAGTTCGGTAGCATCCCCTGCACTGGCATCATCAGCACCTGCATTTGTTTGGAAGTATCTGTGAGTCACGGGGACTCAGCAATCTCACACCCTCGCGATCAAGACTATTTAAGCTTATGGGTAGGAAAAGGTAGTGAGGTGGAGCTGCAGCAAGCACTGGCATATAAGGTGGCTAACATATGCAAAAGAGAGCGAGAAGAGAAGCAACGCAATGGTCGAGAAGCTAGAAGTGATCAAGAAGTGATCCTGAAGCTACTTATCTTCAAGCATAACACGAGACCATGTTCTCTTCCCAGACTCCGCCTAAAAGAGACTATCACGGCTACACACGCGGTTGATTCATTTTAATTAAATTATGTGTCAAGTTCTCTACAACCGGATATTAACAAATTCCCATCTGCCCATAACCGCGGGCACGGCTTTCAAAAGTTCAAAACCCTGCAGCGGTGTCCCAACTTAGCCCATCACAAGCTCTCACGGTAAATGAAGGATAATTCCTTCTCCCAGGAAGACCCGATCAGTCTCGGAATCCCGGTTACAAGGCATTTCGACAATGGTAAAACAAGACCAGCAAATCCACCCGATGTGCCGACAAATCCCGATAGGAGTCGCACGTATCTCGTTCTCAGGGCAACACCGGATGATACTAGCTACGAGTAAAACCAACCCTCAAGTTTCCCCGAGGTGGACCCGCAGGCAGCTCGGTTCGGACCAACACTCAAAGGAGCACTGGCCCGGGGGGGTTAAAATAAAGATGACCCTTGAGTCTGCAAAACCCAAGGGAAAGGTATATGGTGGTAGGTAGGAAAATGGTAAAACCAAGGTTGGGCCTTGCTGGAGGAGTTTTATTCAAAGCGAACTATCAAGGGGTTCCCATAACACCCAACCGCGTAAGGAACACGAAATCAAGGAACAAAACACCGGTATGACGGAAACTAGGGCGGCAAGAGTGGAACAAAACACCAGGCATAAGGCCGAGCCTTCCACCCTTTACCAAGTATATAGATGCATTAAAGTAAATAAGAGATAATAATGATATCCGAACAATATCCATGTTCCAACATGGAACAGAACTTCATCTTCACCTGCAACTAGCAACGCTATAAGAGGGGCCGAGGAAAAGTGGTAACTTAGCCAAACAACGGTTTGCTAGGAAAGGTGGGTTAGAGGCTTGACCTAGCAATATGGGAGGCATGATATAGCAAGTGGTAGGTAGCGTGGCATAACAATAGAGCGAACAACTAGCAAGCAAAGATTGAAGTCATTTCGAGGGTATGGTCATCTTGCCTACAAAGTTCTCAGAGTTGTCGAAAGCTTGATTCTTATTAGCGTACTCAACAGGTTCCTCGATCACGTACTCGTCTCCCGGATCTACCCAAAGCAAGAACACAAGCAAAGGACCAACAATCAATCACGATGCAATGCACAAGCAACATGATGCAAATCATGGCATGATATGCGAGATGGGATATGCGATGCATATGCGTGCTCCAGAAGGAAAAGAAATATCCAGAAATCAACTTGGCAAACCAAGTGTGCCACTGGAAAGATGAGATGATTTCGGTTGAAATCGATATAAACATCACCGGAAACGGATGCACGGTTTGCAAATGGCAAGCAAAACAAGAATGGCACAATTCTGCGATTAACAGCATGAGGCCATCTAGAATGCAACAAGAAACTAAGCTACTGCGCTCCAACATAACAACAAAGCATATGACAGTGATGTACAAGAGATGCTTGACAAAACATGAACACTGAGCTACAACTAAATCACACAAGAGCAGGTTCAAACAAGCATGGCAAAAGTGCAAAAGACATCAACTTCACAGACTTAGAGAAATTACTAACATGTCAAAAACAACATCAGGAAGCCATGTTTAGAGCAAGGAAACAACATGCTACAGGAAAATATCGTAGCAATACAAGGCATCATGATTCTACTAAATGCATAGAACAAAAGTCCCTTGCTGATCATTAGACAAAAAGGCACAGAAGATATGATGGCACCCATGTAAACATAGCAAGTTTTATTAACAGTTTCAGACATAGAAGAGAACAAAGCATGGCATAAACAGAATTATGAAGGAAACTTTGTGAGCTCAAACCACTCAACACAAAGCCTTTCATGACAAAACAAGCATACCTACAGCAAGACGACATGTTCTGTAGCGACCAGACCTCAAACAGTCTGATCTCTGTGCTCCGGTGTCATCCTTGGATCAGTAATGCTGACACCACACAGTACTCGGAGGATTTATAGTAGAGTAGCAATCACACACTTATTACATCGAGTGTCTCAAAAGAGAACTTATTACAATAAGTATGGCTTAAGGCCATCTAATAACGATAACAGCGGAAGGCTTGGAAGATAAGTGAGTCCATCAACTCCAACGGCATCACTGAGTATAGAACCACGACCTAAAAACTCCTTAATCGTCGTCTGAAAATTCTGCAACATTAATGTTGCAGCCTGAAAACGGGTCAGCACATGGAATGTGCTGGCAAGGTAACACATAGAGAGTAATGGAATGAAACAGCTATACTATATGCATATTTGGCTGGTGGAAAGCTCTATGGTTACAGTTTTGCATAAAGCCAATTTTTCCCTACTTCAAAGGAACAAAATTTTAATTACTATCAAGGTGGTTGTTAAACATTGAGAATGGTTGACAGCATTCTCAATCCCAATTAAGCATCATCATTAAACATAACCCAACAAAATTAATTTAGAGTAACATGTTGAGATTCACATGATAATCCAAGTACTAGATACTCAAGATGTCCATAACCGGGGACACGGCTAACCATGATTAGTTTGTTACACTCTGCAGAGGTTTGCACACTTTTCCCCACAAGACTCGATCGCCTCCGTTTGTTTTCTCGCACTACATGGTGTTTGAGAAGACGGATGACCGAGACATAGTCTTTCAGAAGCGCTAGCACCTTATGATCAGGTAGACCGTACCACCTACATCCCCTACATCTGTTAGTCTACCACTGTAAGAGTTCGCACAACTTAGTCAACTATGCTAGAGCCCATAATAGCTTGTGGCTGCACACGGAAGTTTCTAGTATGAATAGTCTCATGATCCCTTTGAGCCTGGGTGGCGGTCCAAAAGAAAACAGGCAAGTCCTGGAATACCCAGGTGCCTCAATCCACCCAGATGTGTGTTTAAGTTGACACCTTAGATAAACCATTAATTATCAATCTCACATTTGTCATGGATATCACCCACCCAATCCACGTCTACTAGCATAGCATGGCATAATAAGCAAACATAGAAGTAACTCCCAAAGGTTTGATAATAAACAGGTAATAGGTACTACCTCATCTACTTCTCATCCCACAATTTAATTAGATCCTAATCATGCAATGTGTGAGGATTGATCTAATGCAATAAAACTGGGTAGTAGAAAAGGTATGATCAAAGTGTTACTTGCCTTGCTGATGATCCGGGAAACCTAACGATTCGAAGTAACAGGCGGTGCACTCCGGATACTATATCGCAGACAAACAAACAAGTATACAATAAGTACTCATCTAATGCACATGTAAAACTCAAATAAGAGATCTAACCAGAAGGTTCAACTTAAGAACTCCGGTTGGCAAAAAGAATCAAATCGAACGAAGCAACGAAAGTCAAACGACGAAGGAAAACAACTTCGTTCTAGTAATCTGGATCTAGGGCAAGTTTTACAGTAGCAAAATCTTGTTTAAGTTGGTTAAACAGATAGAGGGTTTCGAGACAAAACTCTAGGCGCTTGAATTGCCTGATTCCGATAAACGAGCGGAAAGTTATACCAAAACGAAAATCGGATCAGGAATCGCGATCAGAAATATCGTGGAATTAATCCGAGAAAAAGAAAACGACGAACGGATTAACGAACGAACGTTCGTTATCCAAATCTAAACGATGAACGTGTTCGTTTAAACGAACAAACGAGCGAACGCTCGCAATTTAACCTAAACAAAAAAAAACCGATCTAAAAAAACGAAAACTAAAAAAAACGAAAAAAAACTAACGGAAAACCAATCGGTTTTCTAAAAAAAACGGGCGGCGCGGATTACGAGGCGGTGGCGAACCTCGGCGCCGCGGCGGGGCAGCGGCTCCGGCGGGCGGCGGCGGGCGCGGGCGACTGGGGCGGCTCGGGGCTGGGGCTAGGGTTCCTCCCCGGGGGGGCTGGGCCGGCTTTTAAAGCCTGCCGGGCCAGAGTCCTATCCGGACACGGCCCGGTTAGGTCGGTTCCCTTTTTTTTAAATATTCTGCTCGGAAGAAAAATAAAAAGAAATACTAAACGGACTCCAAAAATCCCGAAATAAATTTTCCCGGGCTTCTAAAATCAAGCCCGACAAAGTGAACATTTATTTGGGCCCTAAATGCAATTTTGAAAAACGCACATTTTCCTAAATTCAAATAAAACACCGAAAAACTCCAAAATAAAATCTTATTTGATTTTATTATTAAATCCTCAATATTTCTTTATTTTGGGAAAGTCATTTTATTCCCTCTCTCATATTTTTGTAATAGAAATAATTGATGATAAAATAAATAAAATCAAATGATCCTATTCCCAAAATTTGAGAAAACTCAAATATGAAAATAACAAAATCCCCAACTCTCTCCGTGGGTCATTGAGTTGCGTAGAATTTTCTAGGATCAACCAAAATGCAAAAATAAAATATGCTATGCAATGATGATCTAATTTATAACATTCTAAATTGAAAATTTGGGGTGTTACATGTTCATGAAGCTAACCATGGCAAGCGCAAGTTCATAGCATGCATGGATCACTAGCAATAACCGTGGCAATATTGATTAACATGTAAACAATCTGCCAGGAACATTTTATAGCAAAAGTATAGCAAAACAAGACATGCCAGGTCACTCTATAATTGCAAACAGGGGCATGGATGGATAGATCATAACCATGTGTTCAAAACACCCTTACTGAAGTAACTCAAAACAAGCATGGATATCACCGTAGCATCAAGTTTACATGGCATGAAAATAACAGCAGGAAAATGACAGCAAAATCCTATGTCCCTGAAAACAACAACATCATGAAGGCTACTTTGCATGCTTGTGCTAGTCACCACATAGATCAAAAAAATACAAGACAAGCACCTCTGTAAAGATGGCATGACATAGTTCAAAACACATGTAGAGCTCATGCCCATATGATGCACAAATCAAATGTGACAAAAATTACAAATCACCATAAACTGATAAGTAGCATGAGTAAACATTTTATAGCACTTTTGCATCAATGATTAGGGCATCAAGATGAACTCAAACAAGCATGCCACAATGTAATAAAATGAAGAGCATCTCACGTTGAACATTTTGATATAAAATATGCATGAAACGGAGCTACGGTCATGGAGATACGAGGAAATGAACAGGGGCATAAAATGTTGCAGGGGAAAAGACTTAGGCAAAAATCAACCTCTGAATCTCGATCTAGGGTTTGACCTGGGCGCACGCGGATCGAGGTTCATCGGGGAGGCGGCCGGAGTTCGCCAGAGTTGGGGAGATGGCCGGAGAGGAGGGATCCGGCCGGATCTGGCCCGGGAGGAGCCCGACGCGGCGGAGGACGGCGGCTCCGGCGGTGTCCTGGTGCGGGACGTCGAGGCGGCGGCGGAGGAGGAGCTCC
>NC_041390.1:313429933-313449456 GCF_002162155.2 Triticum dicoccoides | reverse complement strand
GAGAGGCGGGCGGCGGCGGATGGGCCTGGCAGGCCCGCTGCGGGCTCACGGGCCGGTGGCGGAGAGCGGCGGCGGACGCCACGTGGCGTGCCCGGGTTGGCGCGGGCGGCGGCGATGACTGTGTCCGGCGGAGTTGGACGTGTCCGGTGGCGGAGGGGCGATTTCTAGGGTTTCAGAACCCGGGATTTCGGAGGAGTGCACCTATTTATAGCTAGGAGGAGGTAGGAGTGTCCAAATGAGGTGTAGTTTTCGCCCACACGATCGTGATCCGACGACGGAGGACATGGAAGTGGTTTGGATGGGTTATTGGGACTTTTTGGAGGGGTGTTGGGCTCCAACACAAAAGAGGCTTTTGCGGTTCACCGGTTAACCATTGGAGCATCAAACGAACTCCAAATGGGACGAAATTTGACAGGCGGTCTACCGATGATGTACCAAGGCCACTTGGCAAATCTCGGTCCATTCTGAGAACGTTTAACACCCACTCACGAAAGGAGACAAGAAGGGAGTGCCGGTGCATGTAGGAGTGTCGGATTGCAAAACGGACAACGGGGAAAATGGTCGGATGCATGAGACGAACACGAATGCAAATGC
The DNA here is from genome assembly GCF_002162155.2 of Triticum dicoccoides. NCBI lineage: Eukaryota > Viridiplantae > Streptophyta > Magnoliopsida > Poales > Poaceae > Triticum > Triticum dicoccoides. The sequence goes on along the minus strand of NC_041390.1, from coordinate 313,448,862 downwards.
AATGCACATGATGACATGATATCAAATGCATGACATGAGCAAAATGCAAAACGAAGACAAGAACCCAACCACGAAGGGAATCTCATAAATTAAAGCCGGAAAGGGCAAGAGTCGGAGTTACAAATATGGCAAGTTACATCCGGGGTGTTACAACAGTCCACCACTACGAAAGGATCTCGTCCCGAGATCTAGGACTGAAATAACTCCGGATATTCGAAATGGAGGTGATCCTCGCATTCCCAAGTGGCTTCTCGGTCGGAATGGTGTGACCACTTCACTTTTAGGAATTTGATTGACTTGTTGCGAGTCTTGCGCTCGGTTTCTTCAAGAATAGAACCGGGATGCTCATGATCAGACATATCTTCTTGGAGATCAATCTCTTCGAAGTTGATGGTGCGCTTAGGAGTCTTGAAGCACTTGCGAAGCTGTGACACGTGAAACACATCGTGCACGTTTGCGAAGTTGGACGGAAGCTGAAGTTGATAGGCGAGATCGCCTCTTTTGCCAATGATCTTGAAAGGACCCACGTATCTAGGGGCAAGCTTCCCTTTGATACCGAAGTGACGAGTACCTTTCATTGGAGAGACGCGGAGGTAGACATGGTCTCCGATCTCGAAAGCTAAGTCATGGTGCTTGCTATCATAATAACTCTTCTGGCGTGATTGCGCGGCTTTGAGATTTTCACGGATGACTTTGCACATTTTTCTTCAGCTTCTGTGATTAAGTCATTGCCAAGAAGTTGGCGTTCACCAGTCTCTGACCAATTGAGAGGAGTACGTCACTTTCTGCCATAGAGAATTTCGAATGGGGCCTTGCCCGAACTCGCTTGGAAGCTGTTGTTGTAGGAGAACTCGGCATATGGAAGACAATATTCCCACTTCATACTGAAAGAAATGACACAAGCCCTGAGCATATCTTCAAGGATTTGATTGACTCGCTCGACTTGGGCACTAGTTTGAGGATGGAAAGCTGTGCTGAAGCAAATGTTGGTGCCCATGGCCTTCTTGAAGGAGTCCCAGAACTTAGAAGTGAAGATGCTTCCATGATCCGAAGATATCAATTGTGGAATGCCTTGTAAAGAGATAATCCTGGAGGTGTATAGCTCTGCCAACTGAGCTTCTGTGATAGATTCTTTGATTGGAAGGAAATGAGCCACTTTAGTAAGCTTGTCGATGACAACGAAGTTAGCATCATTACCACGCTTGGACTTGGGAAATCCAGTCACGAAGTCCATCTCAATATAGTCAAACTTCCATTCTGGAATAGCAAGAGGTTGGAGGAGACCGGCTGGTTGTTGGTGTTCTGCTTTCACCCTTCTGCAGACATCACATTCATTCACGAATTAAGCAATTTCTCGCTTCATTCATAATGACCGCTTGAGGTCATGGTACATCTTCGTACTTCCAGGATGAATGGATAGAAGGGAATTGTGCGCCTTGTTCATAATGACTTTCCTTAGATCACCTTTAGGAAACACAATTCGATCCTTGAAGAATAGAGTGTCTTTGTCATCAATGCGATAGCACTTGTACTTGGGTTGGCTCTTGGCAATCCATTTTTCACCTTCTTCACTATGGAATCCAGGAGTTGTGCCTCACGAATTTGATCTTCCAAAGTAGGAGAGACTTGGAGGTTGGGAAGAAAGCCTTGAGGAACAACTTGGAGATTCAGTTTGCGGAAAGCTTCACAAAGGTCCGTTTGGAAGGGCTTGAGAATTAAGCTATTGCAGTAAGCCTTCCTGCTCAAAGCATCGGCAATGACATTTGCCTTGCCTGGAGTATATTCAATACTCGGATTGTATTCTTGAATCATTTTGACCCAACGAGTCTGTCTGAGGTTGAGGTTGGGTTGAGTGAATATGTACTTGAGGCTCTTATGATCAGTGAAGATGTCCACTTTCCTTCCCAACAAGAGATTTCTCCATGTTAATAATGCATGGACAACTGCCACCAACTCAAGATCATGAGTTGGGTAGTTCCTTTCGTTGGGCTTCAACTGATGAGAAGTATAGGCCACAACTTTCTTCTCTTGCATTAACACAACACCGAGACCTTGCAGGGAAGCATCATGCAAAACTTCAAATGGCTTGGATTCATCAAGAGGAGTCAAGACAGGAGCTGTGACCAGCTTCTCTTTGAGGGTGTTGAAAGCAACGTCACATTCAGGCGTCCAGACATACTTGACATGCTTCTAGAGGAGGTTGGAAAGAGGCTTAGCAATCTTAGATAAATTCTCAACGAATCTCCGACAATAGCTTCCAAGCCCAAGAAAACTGCAGAACTGCTTGACATTCTGAGGAGGTTCCCAATTCACAATTGTAGACACCTTCTCGGGATTAACAACAATGCCCTTGGCGGAGATGATATGACCAAGGTAAAGAACTTCGTCAAGCCAGAAGTCACACTTGGAAAACTTCGCATAGAATTGATGCTCTCTGAGTTTGTCGAGTACCAATCTCAAATGCTTGGCATGATCCTCCTTATTAATGGAAAACACGAAAATATCATCGAGATACACCAGGACGAAATTATTTGTGTAAGGGTTGAAGATGAAGTTCATCATGCGAGAGAACGTTGGAGGAGCATTCACAAGGCCGAAAGACATGACAGTATATTCATAAGAACCATAGCTTGTTCTGAATGCTGTTTTGGGGATATGTTGCTTACGAATGCGAAAATGATGATAACCCATGCAAATCTCAAGCTTGGAGAATACTTGAGCACCCTTAAGTTGCTCGAAAATCTCATTAATGTTGGGAAGTGGATACTTGTTCTTTATTGTCTTCTTGTTCAATGGACGTAGTCGATGCAGAGTCATTCCGTTCCATCCTTCTTCTTGACAAAAAGAACACCACAACCCCATGTAGATGAACTCGGTCTGATCAGACCCATATGCTCTTGTTCATCGAGTTGTTTCTTCAACTCCTTCAACTCCTCTGGTCCAAGCTTATAAGGACGCTTGCAAACAGGTTTCGTGCCAGGCTCAAGATCGATAACGAATTCAACTGGCCGGTGAGGAGGCATTCCCAGAAGCTCTTCTGAAAGACGTCTTGATATTCACAAATGACTGGAATCTGAGAGATGGCATTCAACTCGCCCTTCTCATTGAGAGAAAACAGCCGAATGGTTTCGTCACGAGCGGCATAGATGATCACCTCCTCATAAGAGTGTGTCAATTGAATTTCTCTGGCAGCACAATCAAGTAGAGCTTTGTGCTTAGAAATCCAGTCCATGCCGAGAATTAGATCAATATCCGAGTCACCAAGAACAATTGGAGAAGCCAGAAATTTATAGTCGCCCATCTCGATACCGACATTCGGAACCATCATGCTAGATCTCAAACGGTTAGCCAGAGAAACAACTTGCAATGCTTTATGTAATGCCTTAGTGTCAAAACTATGCTCCGATGCAAATGGGAATGACATGAGAGAATGTGATGCACCAGTATCAAATAAGACTTTAGCAGGAATGGAGTTAACTGGAAGGTTACCCATGATCACTTTTGAAGAATCCTCTGCCTGAGCTGCATTCATCATGTTGACCTTAGCATGCTTGGGATTATGCTTGACCACTGCATTGCTGGCAGATCTCATAGGAGGAGGAGGCGGAAGGCGCCTTTGGTTAAAGCATTTGTTTGCATAGTGCCTTTTCTACTGACACTTGTTGCAAGTAACCTCTGAGAGCGGACGGTGATAAGGAGCACTTGAACTTGGAGTATGAGTGTCGGTGTCAAAACCGGCGGATCTCGGGTAGGGGATCCCGAACTGTGCGTCTAGGCTAGATGGTAGCAGGAGGCAGGGAACACTTTGTTTTACCCAGGTTCGGGCCCTCTCGATGGAGGTAATACCCTACTCCTGCTTGATTAATATTGATGATATGGGTAGTACAAGAGTAGATCTACCACGAGATCAAGGAGGCTAAACCCTAGAAGCTAGCCTATGGTATGATTGTTGTGTATGGAGTTGATTGCCTACGGACTACAACCCTCCGGTTTATATAGACACCAGATAGGGTTAGGATTACACAGAGTCGGTTACAATGGTAGGAGATCTTGAATATCGCATCGCTAAGCTTGCCTTCCACGCCAAGGAAAGTCCCATCCGGACACGAGACGAAGTCTTCAGTCTTGTATCTTCATAGTCTAGGAGTCCGGCTGAAGGTATAGTCCGGCTACCCGAACACCCCCTAATCCAGGACTCCCTCAATAGCCCCTGAACCAGGCTTCAATGACGACGAGTCTGCCGTGCAAATTGTCTTCGGCATTGCAAGGCGGGTTCCTCCTCCAAGTCCTTCGTAGAAGATTGTAAACACCAAGAGTAGTGTCCGGTTCTGCAAAATAAGCTTCCACATATTGCCATAGAGAGAATAATATTAACACAAATCAAATCTGCTCGCGTATTCCGCAGTGCGCTATCACACTACAGCCAAGTCCTTCACTCGAATCGTTTTTACTTTTCCACCTCAGCATGTTTTGCGAGGCGGTTTCCTTGGCACATCTTGTCAAAGCAGAGATCGTGTGCCCTTTTTACGGGATTCTCATCAATACGGACGTGGGTAACCCTAACCGCACCATTTACCACGGCGCTTGGGAGGCAAGCGAGTTTTATTAGGCAGGTGGGGACGCATAACCGCATCCGCCCATATAAGGGGATAAGGATCCACCTTTTGTCCTACGCCTTCTTCCTCCTTTGCCTATCCATCTCCTGCGCACTCGAGCTCCAGCGCCCAAGCCCGCACTTCCCACCTCAACCTTCTCCAGCGATGTCCGGAGCAGGAGGCAAGTGGAAGGTCTCCTCCGTCACGGAGGGCGACGTCAAAAAGCTTAGGAAGGCCGGATACTTGTCCAAAGACATCGCGCACCGGCTTCCTGAGGAGGGGCAGCTCCTCCCCACCCCAAGGCCCCACGAGAGGGTAGTATTCCTTCCCCATTTCCTCCACAGACTGGGTTTTCCACTTCACCCATTCGTCCGGGGGCTCATGTTCTACTACGGCCTGGATTTCCACGATCTAGCCCCGAACTTCATCCTCAACATCTCGGCGTTTATCGTCGTGTGCAAGGCCTTCCTCCGCGTCCGCCCCCATTTCGGCCTCTGGCTCAAGACCTTCAACGTCAAGACCAAGGTGGTGTGCGGCAACCAGGCAGAGTGCGGAGGTGCCATGGCGAGCAAGATTGCCAACGTCCTGTGGTTCGAGGGCTCCTTCATAGAGACCCTAAAGGGGTGGCAAGCCGGGTGGTTTTACATCACCGAGCCATGCGATCCGAAATGGATCGCAGCCCCCGAGTTCTGATCCGGACCCCCCACGCGGCTCATGTCCTGGAAAGAGACGGGCCTATCATGGGGTAACGAGGAAGAGGTGACCGGACTGAAGACATGCATCCAGTCCCTGGTAAACAAGTCAATCAGGCTTGTAAATGTAGTCCAGGTCATGCTCGTTCGCCGAATCCTCCCGTGCCAACAACGGGACTTTACTCTGTGTGAGTTCAACCCGACACAACACCGAACCCTTAATAGGCTCTTCGACACGACGTATGAAGACGTCTGGAAGGCGCTAATCAAAGGTGCCGAGGCTCCCGCATCCGCCTCCGAGGACCGCGGATACAGCTCGCAGCGTCACGCTCGCGAGGTAAGCTATTTTCACCTTTTACAGGATGTTCAACTTTTTTTTCATAGTTTAACTCTATGCGGGATCTAAACTCCCTTACCTTTGACAGGCTTGGCGGGCGGTATCCGGACCGATTAACTGTCCGGCTCCGCTGCCCGAAGACCCAGCCCCAGCTCTACTAGTGAAGCTGCTGGCTCCGGCGCCTTATGTGGTGCCGGAAAAGAAGGCCAAGAAGAAGAAGACCACGGGGACTCGAAGGAGTACCCGCAATGTGGTGTTGTCGGGCTCGTCATCCGACGAGTCCGAGACACCCTCCTCCCGTGAAAACGAGGAGGAGGAAGAAGAAAACTCTCCCCTCCCAGCGGAGGGAGGAAAGAAAAGGAAGGCCGCCCCAAGGGGGAAGGCCGAAGGGTCCAAGAAGAGGAAAACCCCTCCGCCGGACTACGCCCCCGACGCCGACGAGGACGAAGAGGAGTGGCCGGATAGGGCCAGGCGTCCGACGAAATCGTAAGTGTTCGGATACCAGAGTAACTCATGATATTCCTTTTGTTGCATAGCTTTCCCTAATGTCGAATATAATCATGCAGCCCGCCCCTGGCTGAACTCAATGAGTCGTCGAGCGGCTCCCTGGATTCATCGGACGTGAACTCAGTTCCGCCCGCTGTCTCCCCCCGCACCACGGACAACACCGAAGTGGCGTCGCAACGAGCTCCGGGGCAGGAGGAGGTGGTCCTGGAGGAGCCGCAAGGTGACCTCCCGGACTCCAGGAGTAAAGGGGACAAGACCCCCCAGGGCTCCAAGTTCGGCTTTGAGCCGGACACCATGCTGGAATCTTCAACGATTCCGGACCGCGGCAGGCGAACTCCTCCCAAGAGGAGCAAGCCTTCTGAGCCGGCAGCATCCGTCCAACCGGAGGTGCCGGACAATCTGTTGGAGGTGCTTGAAGGCGCCTCCATCGACGAGGAGCACCGTACTATTATGAGTACGGTGATCCAGAAGGTTCAGTCCGCCAAGAGTGGACTGAGTGAAGCTTGTGCTAGCCTCCTAACAGGCTTCGAGGTAAGTAAAAAATATGTAAAAATATTACCGCATAGACATTAGCCCCTGATGCTCTGTTTGGCGTTCGGAAAGAAAAGCCGAATAGAGGATCTATTAAATTTTGTAGGAGTCTAACAATAAAGAGTCAATATGCGTATGCAGGCTTCGCTGCTATCCACCGCCGCACTACCGCGGAGGTGGGTGTCCTGAAACAGGACCTCGGGCGGACCGAGCAAGAGCTCGGCCTTGCCAAGCGGCAGCTCGAGGAGAAATAAGGTACGAAATACCTTATAGAAAAAGGTGCCTATAGAGAGGCGTGATTGCAAAAAAAAAAGGATTGTACTGCTTATTGTAGGGGCCACGACTGAGGTGGCGACCCTTAAGCAGGCGCTATCTGAGGCTGAAAAGAAAACGGCCGCGGAGCGCACCGAGCGAGAGAAACTTGGGGCTCAGGTCGGCGAGGTGCAGCAAGAGCTTCAGGCTCTCATGAAAAAACATGAGAGTTTGGAGCTTGAGTCAAAGACCCAAGAGTCCGAGCTCGCGACGGCCCTTGAGACTGCCAAGTCTGCCAAGGCCGAAGCCCAAAAGGCCCTCCAAGAGTTGGAGGAGGTGAAAAAGATAGCAGCGGGTAAGGCATTCTTCATGCAAAGCAGAAATATAAAAGTAAACTACTTGTTACTTACCCAAATCCGAAGCTCTCTAGGGGCATTCGCAGATCTTCCCCGCAGTGTATCCGACGCCGCCGCATTCTACCGAGCTGAAGAGGGCAGCTCGACGGAGAAGGTGTTCTGGTCTCAGTATGATGAGGCCGGACACCCTGTGCCCTTGAGCGACCAGCTGAAACAGCTGGTCAAGCTCCACAAGGCGGCCGAACAGGCCATGAAGGGCTTCATAGTTCAGCTGTGGCCCGGAGAGGCCCTGCCTAGGAGCTACTTCGGGCTAGTACGGCGGCTGGTGGAGGCCTGTCCAAGGCTCGAGGTCATCAAGCGCTCCGTCTGCATCGAAGGTGCCCGTAGGGCCCTTGCCCGTGCAAAGGTGCACTGGGGTAAGCTGGACGGTGAGAAGCTTGTTAGGGACGGGCCACCGCCGGGGAAGGAGCATCGCAAGCCCGAGAACTACTATAAGGATGTTCTTGCGGGTGCCCGCCTTGTAGCGGATGAGTGTACCAAGGATGTAATTTTTGAATGAACTCGCTCGATTTTATCCTGTGCGCTGAAAACTTGTTCATATGCGCTAAGCAATGCTTATTGAATTTAAAAAATTATTTTCTGTGCGGGCGTTTATCAAAAATTGAGAGATGGCCAGTCGTCGGCTTCTGCCCCCATGCCACTAGTGCTGGGGTGTTCGGTGATAAACCTGTGCGCTCTTTTTCCCTGTTTGGGTCCTTCGAGGGAGGCGCTCAGCACGACGAACAAGGCAATCAGACTATAATGCTTGAACACTCTCACTTAGCCATAGAACTTTATAATTTTAAATTTTGGTGAAGCCCCTAGTTCGGAAGACCGAGTTCGGGGCGCTATCCACGCCTTGGCTGGGGTTATCCAGCTCCTCGCTTGAAGCGGCATAAGTCTTTAGGGACTCGAAAAACCTCTCGAACAGCGACCAGTCTCTCGCCTCATCATGACAGTCAGTTTTAGCTTTCTCCACTGAGGTGCTTAACCCAACTCAACTGGGGCACAATCGCAGTGGTTCTCCTAGTGCTACCTTAGCCGATATAGCGGAACGTAAGGCACCAAAACATAGGAGTCGGGCAAACCCAACTATTGACCCAAATCATGATTCGGAGCCGATGCATATAGTGCTATAAGTTCGGGGTGTCGCACTTGTGAAAGTGTACGGGCTTCTCACACCATATTAAAGGGTACTGAAGCCCCTGGCGTACTTGCCGTACCAAAGTGTACGGGTGCAACATGTCATTAATGAACATATATAAAAAAGAGTAATGCAAAAAATAGACAAAAAGCTAAGCATTGTTTATAGAGAGGCTATTTATCAAAGCCGAATGATACAAATAGTGCGGTAAGCAGAAGATATTGGACTATTCAGTATGTCCTGACCAGGGGCAGGCCGCGGAATTGTATTTAAAACAGGTATAGCGCTCGTAACAGAGACCACCTGGGATTCCATAATGCGGCATGGCTTGTCTGCCTCCCTGGATCTTGCATCGTTTGTGCGGCAGTCGAATTGCTGAACAGGTCGTCCGAAGTACGTTTTAAGACGTATTTTGGGTGTGCCATTATTGTGCCCCTTCCCCTGTGCCCATGGTATTTCCAGGGCGTAGTTATGTACGCGAGGTACTGGTTTCGCTATATTGCGAAAGATGGGGTTGGGGCCACATTTCTACGCTTGCTCAGAGCGTGCCAGGCGGTCCTGCTGTGGATTACTCCGGGCGCTCTTGGCAGTGTCTGGCCTTTTAATGGCCGGACTGGAGAATTGCCTGAGAAGGCTACTTTGTACCTCCGCTGCGAGAGCCGCCGTATGCTCCTCCGTACGGAGGGAGCGTTTGGTGTTTCCGTTGACCCTAATTACTCCTCGAGGGCCTGGCATCTTGAGCTTGAGATATGTGTAGTGCGGCACCGCATTGAACTTTGTGAATGCGGTTCGTCCGAGCAGGGCGTGATGGCCACTGCGAAACGGGACTATGTCGAAGATTAACTCTTTGCTTCGGAAATTGTCCGGGGATCCGAAGACCACGTCAAATGTTACTGAGCCTGTACAGTTGGCTTCTACACCTGGTATGACGCCTTTAAAGGTCGTTCTTGTGGGCTTAATCCTTGAGGGATCTATGCCCATTTTCCGCACTGTATCCTGATAAAGCAGGTTCAGGCTACTGCCGCCGTCCATGAGGACTCTTGTGAGGTGAAATCCGTCGATGATTGGGTCGAGAACCAATGCGGCGAAGACGCCATGACGGATGCTAGTGGGATGGTCCCTTCGATCAAAAGTGATCGGGCAGGAGGACCATGGGTTGAACTTTGGGGCGACTGGCTCTATCACGTATACGTCCCGTAGCGCACGCTTCCGCTCCCGCTTGGGAATGTTGGTTGCGTATATCATGTTCACCGTCCGCACTTGTGGGGGAAAGCCCTTCTGTCCATTGTTGTTCGGCGGCTTGGGCTCCTCGTCATCGCTGTGCAGCCCCTTGTCTCTATTTTTGGCCCTTAACTTGCCTGCCTGCTTGAACACCCAACAATACCTGTTAGTGTGATTGGCTGGCCTTTTGGGGGTGCCATGTATCTGGCACAAGCGATCGAGTATTTGGTCCAAACTAGACGGGCCCTGAGTATTCTTTTTGAATGGTTTTTTCCTCTGACCGGATTTATAGCCTTTGAATCCGGCATTGACTGCCGTGTCTTCATTGCTGTCGCTGTTGACGGGGTGTTTTTGCTTATTCCGACGTGTCCTGCCACTTTTGTCCTAGGTGTCCGAATTACCAGGGTTCTTTGATAAGTTGTTACTGCGAGCTAGCCAGCTGTCTTCTCCTGCGCAAAAGCGGGTCATGAGTGTCGTGAGGGCTGCCATGGATTTCGGCTTTTCCTGTCCCAGGTGCCGGGCAAGCCACTCATCGCGGATGTTATGCTTGAAGGCTGCTAGGGCCTCTGCGTCTGGATAGTCGACTATCTGGTTTTTCTTTGTTAGGAACCATGTCCAGAATTGTCTGGCCGATTCCTCTGGCTGCTGAATTATGTGGCTTAAGTCGTCGGCATCCGGCGGTCGCACATAAGTGCCCTGGAAGTTGTCGAGGAATGCGGCTTCCAGGTCCTCCCAAGAACCGATTGAGTCTGCTGGCAAGCTCTTAAGCCAATGCCGGGCCGGTCCTTTAAGTTTGAGCGGGAGGTATTTGATGGCGTGTAGATCATCACCGCGTGCCATGTGGATATGAAGGAGATAATCCTCGATCCATACCGCCGGGTCTGTTGTGCCATTGTATTATTCGATGTTTATGGGTTTGAAGCCCTCTGGGATTTTATGATCCATTACTTCATTCGTGAAGCATAGCGGGTGTGCGGCGCCTCTGTACTGGGCTATATCATGACGCAACTCGGAAGAGCTATGCCTGTTGTGTTCGGCCCAGCCGGATTTGTTGTATCCGGAGTGAAGATCATTGTCACATGCCATAGGGCGCCTGCGCGATCCGTAGATCGATCTTGTTTGTCTTGCCTTATCCTCCAGTATGTCTCGCAGGTCGGGCGCATTTTCTCGTGCCTTAGTTGAGCGCCGTCGGGGCATGGCTTGGGTGGAGGGTCGATAGGCCTCTCTGTCGCGACCGCGAGGTGGCCGGTCTGCCATGTCATGCACTGGTGATGTAGGTGCTTCCTCCTCTGATCGGGGTAGCGGCCTGCGCTTCGGGTAACTCTTGGAGGGGCGTTCGAGTTCATACTCTTCGGCCGCAAGGTCTTCAGTCCATCTGTCAGCTAGCAATTCTTGGGAAGCTCTAATCTATTGCTGCTTTTTCTTGAGGCTGCTTGCCATGGCTAAAAGCCTGCGTTTAAAACGCTCTTGTTCGGCGGGGTCTGATGGTATGACAAATTCGTCGTCATCGAGGCTAGCTTCGTCTTCGGAGGGAGGCATATAGTTATCATCCTCGACCTCTCGGTCTGCCACTCTTTCATTAGGGCTGGTTTCTCCATCTTCCTGTGCCGAATTTTGCTGAGGTGGGTGTTCTTCGGCGCTATCCGGGGTAGTATTATCTCCCGTGCCGGAATCACCGTTTTTGCTTTGGCGGGATTTAGAGCGGTGCCGCTGATGCCGGCGCTTTTGCTGTTTCTTGGGGGCATCATCCCCCACTGTTCCATCGCCATCTCCATCTTTTGGAGTATCCACCATATATATGTCATATGACAAGGTGGCCTTCCAGCGCCCTACAGGTGCTGGTTCTTGTTTGTCTCCTGCATCGTCGTCTATGCCGTCGATGTCTTCGGAGTCGAAGTCCAGCGTGTCGGTTAAGTCGTCGACAGTGGCTACGAAGTGGGTGGTGGGTGGGCTTTGAATTTCTTCGTCGTCCGTATCCCAACCTTGCTTACCGTAGTCCGGCCAGGGCTCTCCTGATAAAGAGAGAGACTTTAGAGAATTCAGGATGTCGCCGAAGGGCGAGTGCTGAAAGATGTCCGCGGTGATGAACTCCATGATCGGCGCCCAATCGGATTCGATCGGCAGGGGCGCGGGGGGCTCGGAGCTCGGAGAGGAATCCGGCTCCTCAGAGTCACGGGCCATGCGGAGTGCGGGGCTGGAGTTCGGCTCAATCGCCTCTGAGATCGCAGCCCCTGAGGCAGCGTCCAACCGCTGATCCTCGATCGGTGCAGTAGGCTCCGAATCAATGGTCGGAACCGATGCGTGTGCGGCCTCCAAGGCGCTGTTCGGTGGCAGAGCTATATCATGCCCATCGAGACAGTGCGGTGCGCTTGGCTGTGGCTCGAATCCGTCGAAGATCAAGTCCCCGCGGATGTCAGCCGTGTAGTTTAGGCTTCCAAACCTGACCTGATGGCCAGGGGCGTAGCTTTTGATCTGCTCAAGGTGGCCAAGCGAATTGGCCTGCAGTGCGAAGCCGCCGAAGACGAAGATCTGTCCGGGGAGAAAAGTCTCACCCTGGACTACATCGTTGTTGATGATCGAAGGAGCCATCGGGCCTAAAAGCGACAACACAGAGGAACTCTCAATGAAAGCACCAATGTCGGTGTCAAAACCGGCAGATCTTAGGTAGGGGGTCCCGAACTGTGCGTCTAGGCTGGATGGTAACAGGAGGCAGGGAACACTTTGTTTTACCCAGGTTCGGGCCCTCTCGATGGAGGTAATACCCTACTCCTTCTTGATTAATATTGATGATATGGGTAGTACAAGAGTAGATCTACCACGAGATCAAGGAGGCTAAACCCTAGAAGCTAGCCTATGGTATGATTGTTGTGTATGGAGTTGATTGCCTACGGACTACAACCCTCCGGTTTATATAGACACCGGATAGGGTTAGGGTTACACAGAGTCGGTTACAATGGTAGGAGATCTTGAATATCGCATCACCAAGCTTGCCTTCCACGCCAAGGAAAGTCCCATCCGGACACGGGACGAAGTCTTCAGTTTTGTATCTTCATAGTCCAGGAGTCCGGCTGATGGTATAGTCCGGCTACCCGAACACCCCCTAATCCAGGACTCCCTCAATGAGACTGAGCTTTGTTCTGATAGCCTGGGTTGGGTGGGTGGGAAGATCCATTGCCACCTTTGCTCTTCTGCTGATAAGGCTGACGAAACGGAGGAGGAGGAGGCAACCAGAACTTTTGTTGCTTAGCTGCCACTTGTGATGAAGAAGAAGATTGAACTGCATCCCTGACTCTCTTCCTAGATGCCTCACACTTGAGCTGAGAAGCTTCTTGCTTTAGTGCCATGTTGTAGAATTCATCAAACTAAGTCAGCTCAAGAAGCACGAGAGCTAATTGCAGATCTTCTCTGAGGCCACCTCTGAATTGGTAAAACATACTCTTTTCATCAGGGACGTCTTGTTTAGCAAAGCGAGCGAGTTTCTAAAACTGGATATTGTATTGATACATGGACATGTTGCCTTGCTTGAGATTGCGGAACTCCTCATGCTTGCTCTCAGCGACACTTGGTGGGATGTGATGAGCTTTGAAGTCTCGGCGGAAATCATTCCAGGTAATCACACGACTTCCTATGGAATCTCTGTATTGTTGAAACCACTCAGCATCTTGGTCCTTGAGTTGAAACGAAGCAAACTTTACAAAGTCGTCAGGCCTAACATTGCTACACTCAAAATGTTTGCAGATATCCATGAGCTAATCATCGGCGTCTATGGCCTCGACACAGTTGCTGAAGGGCTTCGGCTGGTTTGCGAGGAACTGGTTGAGGGTAGCAAACTGAGGCTGATTGTTGCCTTGGCCTTGATTTCCTTGGTTGCCTTGCACTTGGTTGCACTCTTGCAAGAGTTGCAAAAGCATCTGAGTGTTGGCGTTGGTGGCTGCCATGACGGCTTGCCATGCCTCTGGAGGTGGAGGTGGTGGCAGAGGGTTCGACTGTTCCCCATCATTGCGGTCCGAATTCTGACGCGTTGGAGGAGCCATCCTGAAGAGGTTGACATCTGTTAGCATCTTGAAAAACAGATATTCAAGCTGAATTAATGGATCTAAATTGCAACATAAAGTCTTAACGTTCAAACAAGGATGAACGAATGAATTCCAAAGTAAATCATCACACGTCCATAAGTTGAGAAGCCACTTAGATAAAGGTAGATGAATAAAGCAACAAGGTACGGATATGAACAAATAAGTGGTAAGGATTACCCAATCACAAACCAAATATCCATGGGAAGAAATACTAGAGCTACTTGAATTCCCACCTATGAAACTCTCGAAATTTTCTGGTTATGCAATCAGTTGTTGGGGATACAGGGGAAGCATAATATCTCACCCAAACTAGCAAATCCTACATCCAATTGTATCCATCCTTCAACACATAACCAAGAAATCTTCGGAAATCATTTACCTCAACCTTCGAAAAGCATCCGTTATACGAGTTATGGCAATACTCCCGAACTCCCACCCCAGTACTGGGTGGCGTCAAGGTTATCTCACCAACAACTGCATAAAAGAGATTTTTGATGTCCGCGAACTCGGGTATTCTAGAACTGCTACGATAAAATTGTGATGACAACACCTCGGAGCTCAACTCCCCTAGACACTGCCACAACCCCTAAATGTCAGGAGGCACCAAGAACAATGTTCTCGTCACAAAACCATCGGAACTTTTCCAAGATACCCGCGTGATCCTAATTTTTTTCTTGAAATTTGAGGAGAGAAGAGTCAAAACTTCTACGTCAGGAGGCCTCACCAGAGCGACGAAGGGACTGAAAAGTAAAAAGAATCCTACTCTCTGATATATATAATCCTAAGACTCAAAACATTTTCTTCTAGACTCAACAACGTCAGCGATTCGATCAAGCAGGGGGCTCCTAAGTCGAGGAAGGCTCTGATTACCAACTTGTAACACCCACAATGCAGCTATATCTACCACGTGTCGGGGCACGACTTAGAGTCATAGCCGCATGGTAGGTCTGTCGCAAGAGGGGTAATCTTTACACATCCCATGTACTGAATAAGAAAGGGATAAAGAGCCGGCATACAATCGTCACTTCACACAATACATAAATAATCCATACATCATCCAAGGTACAATCAAAGGTCCGACTACGGAACCAAACTAAAGAAAGACAACCCCAAGTGCTAGATCTCCGATCATCCCAACTGGGCTCCTCTACTAATCATCCAGAAAAGAAACATAGTAACGGCCCGAATCCTCGTCAAACTCCCACTTGAGTTCGGTAGCGTCCCCTGCACTGGCATCATCGGCATCTGCATCTGTTTGGAAGTATCTGTGAGTCACGGGGACTCAGCAATCTCACACCCTCGTGATCAAGACTATTTAAGCTTATGGGTAGGAAAAGGTAGTGAGGTGGATGTGACGCCCCCGATTTGACCGTACACTAATCATACACGCAAATGTGTATGATCAAGATCAAGGACTCACGGGAAGATATCACAACACAACTCTCGACACAAATTAAAATAATACAAGCTTTATATTACAAGCCAGGGGCCTCGAGGGATCGAATACATAAGCTTGAAAACACAAGAGTCAGCGGAAGCAAAAATATCTGAGTACAGAAATAAGTTAAAAAAGTTTGCCTTAAGAAGGCTAGCACAAAAGTAGCAACGATCGAAAAGGCAAGGCCTCCTGCCTGGGACCTCCTAACTACTCCTCGAAGTCGAACTCCACATAGATTCGTCCTCGGGATCCTCTGGCTCCTGGACTCCATCATATGATCGCAGTAACCGGGAAAAGGGGAAAAGAAGTAGGAAAGCAACCGTGAGTACTCATCCAAAGTATTCGCAAGCCAGGATCTACACTACATATGCATTGGTATCAATGAAATGGGTAGTATCTGTGGACTGAAATGCAGAATGCCAGAATAAGAGGGGGATAGCTAGTCCTATCGAAGACTACGCTTCTGGCAGCCTCCATCTTGAAGCAGTCGAAGAGAGTAGATGGTAAGTTAACCAAGTATCATCGCATAGCATAATTCTACCCGGCGATCCTCTCCTCGTTGCCCTGTTAGAGATCGATCACCGATTGTATCTGGCACTTGAAAGGGTGTGTTTTATTATGTATCCGGTTCTAGTTGTCATAAGGTTGAGGTACAACTCCGGGTCGTCCTTTTACCGAGGGACACGGCTATTCGAATAGATAAACTTCCCTGCAGGGGTGCACCATATTTCCCAACACGCTCGATCCCCTTTGGCTGGACACACTTTCCTAAGTCATGCCCGCGGTCTAACTAGGCACATCACAGCCCTACCTAGGCACAACAGAGAGGTCAGCACTCGGTCTAACTCCTATCGCACAGGGGTCTGGGCCCATCGCCAATTGCAAACCTGCATGTTGCGAGGGCGGGCGAAAGTAGACCTAGCCTCCCTAATACAAGAGCAGGCGTTCCAGTTCAATTCGGCGCATGTCGCTGAGGTGTTGACGTCAATAAAGATTCGGCTGATACCACGACGTCGAGTGCCCATAACTGTTCCCGCGTAGTTGGTTAGTGCGTATAGGCCAGTGGCCAGACTCAGAGAAAATACCAAGATCTCGTTAAGCGTGTTATTTTGAAGTAACCACGGACGCCGGCCAGGGCCAGGCCCACCTCTCTCCTAGGTGGTCTCAACCTGCCCTATCGCTCCGCCACAGAGTAACAGTCGGAGGCCGTTGGGAACCCAGGCCAACCACTACCTGGATGGAACCACCTGCCCCTTCAGCCCACATATCCGAATCACTTGCGGGTACTCAACGAGTCGACCCGACTTTAGTCACAACATGTATCATGTGTAAAATGTATAGTATATATTCCCGTGATCATCTCACAAGTGATCACGGCCCGATAGTATAGCATGGCAGACGAACAAGAATGAAGGGCCACTAACGGAAAACTAGCATCCTATACTAAGCATTTAGGATTGCAGGTAAAGGTAACAATAGTAGCAACAATGACAGGCTATGCAACACAATAGGATTATCAGAAAGCAGTAACATGCTACACTATTCTAATGCAAGCAGTAGAGAGAAGAATAGGCGATATCGGGTTGATCAGGGGTGGGGCTTGCCTAGTTGCTCTGACAAGGAGGGGTCGTCAACACCGTAGTCGAACTGGGGGTCACCGGCAGTCTCGGGTCTACCGGAAAGAAGTAACGGAGGGGGAACACAGTAAATGACAGAGAAATCAAAGCATCAGAAAGTGTAACATGGCATTACACGGTGCTAGAGGTGACCTAACGTAGTAGTAGGCGATACCGGCGAAGGGGGGAAATATCCGGGAAAGTATTCCCGATGTTCATCGTTTTTCAGACAGATGAATCGGAGGGGACGGATCCATGTTCGATGTAATGGGGGTATGTGACAGTTATGTGGGTGGCGTAATCGGAATCTTCATATCTTTCTGATCATTTTTCATATATAAATTATTTCGATCCGAGTTACATTTTATTTCCTATGATTTTCCAAAGTTTAAAAGATTTTTCTAAATTTCAGGAATTAAATTAATTCGAAAATTAAACAGTGAAAGCTATAGGCACCCAAAAGTGTACCCAGCCAAAGTGCACCTATGGCTGACAGTGGGCCATGGAGGGTCTAGTCAGCAGAGTTGACCCAGTCAACATTTGATTGGTCAAAAGGTCAATAGTAAAAGTGGGTCCCGGCTGTCATTGACTTAGGCACTTTTTATTTAATTTATCATTCTAATTTATAGTTAGGGCCACATGTCATATGTACATATATAAACTACTAAATTAACTACTCCTATTAACCTAACCTAACACTAAAAGGGCCGGCCCTAACACACACGTACGCACACACACATCACACGCACTCACACACACACACACACACACACTAGTAGGAAGCACTAGCAAAGAAGCAGAAGCGCAGCAAGCAAGAGCAGTGGCGACGGCAAAAGCAGCAGGAAGCAAAAGCAGCAGCGACAACAGAGCAGCGGGCGAGCGGGCGGCTGCGTGGGGCGCCTGGACGCGACCAAAGGTGGCGCAACGCAGGCGGGCGCGGGCGCACTCACAAGTTACGGCCAGGGGGACGCGGGACGCGGCCATGGGTGCGTACAGTACGGGTGCAACCATGGACGAGCACCAGGCGGCAGCTACGGATATTGATCGAAGGGGGGAAGTATGGGAATCGGAGGATGGGCTCACCACAAAGCTCATGGACGTGGTCAGGAGGTCGGGGGCGCTCGCGAGGCGGCGCATCTGATGAGGAACATCGGCGTTCGTGGTGTAGAAGATGGGCGATGGCGAGCTTCCAGTGCGCCCCTACTTGAATCGAAGCAAGCAGACGAAGGAGTCATCCATGCTGAAGCTCCTGGACATCCTCCCAGGCGCCGGGGTGGCCAGTGGCCGCGAGGACGATGATGGCGCGACAACAACGGCTCGGGCGTGATCTAAACAGAGAAGAGGAGGGCGAGCAAGGGGGATATGGCGTGCTAGGGTTTGTCTACAACGACGTGGGGCTCTTATCCTACACAATGGTTGTAACACCCCGTATGTAACTTACCCTATTTGTATTCCAACTCTTGTCATTTTCGGCTCTAAGTTATGATATTCCCTCGTGGTTGGGTTTGGTCTTCGTTTTGCTTTTTGTCCATGTCATGCATTTCATATCATGTCATCATGTGCATCGCATTTGCATACGTGTTCGTCTCATGCATCCGAGCATTTTCCCCGTTGTACATTTCGCGATCCGACACTCCTATGTCCTCTGGCGCCCCCTTTTGCCTCTTTCCGTGTGCAGGTGTTAAGTCTTCTCGGATTGGGCCGAGATTTGCCAAGCGGCCTTGGTACACCACCAGTAGACCGCCTGTCAAGTTTCGTGCCATTTGGAGTTCATTTGATACTCTAACGGTTAACCGGGGAACCGTAAAGGCCTCGTGTGTGTTGCAGCCCAACACCCCTCCAAAGTGGCCCAAAACCCATCCAAATCCCCTCAATCCTCTCAGCCTTCGATCACGACTGCGTGGCGAAAACCGCACCTCATTTGGACTCTCCTAGCTCCCTCTACCTATAAATATGTGCATCTCCCCGAAAATCTGGATCCCGAAACCCTAGGCCTGCTCCTCCGCGCCGCCGGACATGTCCGCTGCCGGCCGGACACGTCCGACGCTGCGCCCCAGCCAATCAGGTCTCGACACGTGGCTCCGCCCCGTTCCCCGTGCCGCCGGCCCGCTCGGCCCGCTCTCGG
>NC_041390.1:313331783-313429425 GCF_002162155.2 Triticum dicoccoides | reverse complement strand
CTGCCGGCGCCCCGCTGCCGACGAGCTCCGCGCTGCCCGCCGCCACCTCGCCGGCCGCCGCCTCCTCCCGGCGTCCCGCGCCTCGCTTCCTGACGCGCGCCGCCGCGGCAACCTCACCGGTGACCCCGCACCCGTCTCCACCGGCTCCCTCGACTTCGGCTGCCGTCTGCGTCAACTCCGGCCGCCGCGTCTCGTTTTCTGGCGAACCTCGACGTCCGTGCCAGATCCAGATCCAAAAACCTTAGGTTGACCTCGTATTTTTCCCAAGTCTGCAACATTTTCACGCACTTTTCATCATGTCATAACTCTGTCATCGTAGCTCCGTTTTGGGCCTGTGATATATCAAAATGTTCGTTAGGATGCCTTCTTCATTTCGTTCCATTGCACCATGCTTGTTTGAGTCCATCTTGATGCCCTAATGACTGTTTCAAGAGTGCTATGAAATGTTAGTTCCTGATACTTAGCAGATTATGAGCATTTGTCATTTTTGCCATGATTATTGTGTGCCTCCTATGGACTTGAGCTCTACATGTGTTTTGAGCTATGCCATGCCATCTTTACGGTGGTGTATGCCATGTATTTTTGTGATCAATGTGGTGACTAGAACAAGCATGCAAAGTAGCTCTCATGATGTTGCTGATTTCAAAGACTTAGAATTTCACTGTCATTTCCCTGTTGTTATTTTTATGCCATGTATTCATGTTGCTACAGAGTGATCCATGCCTCTTTTGAGTATGTTCATTAAGGATGATTTTGGCATATGCTTATTCTCTATCCATCCATGTCCTTGTTTGCATTTATGGAGTACCCTAGCATGACTCAATCTTGTTCTACTTTTGCTATAAAATGTTCCTGGCAGATTGTTTACATGTTAATATATTTTGCCAAGGTTGTTGTAGTTGATCCATGCATGTTACGAGACGGTTCTTTCCATGATTAGCTTCTTGATCATGTCTTCTTGCTGGGTGTATACTTAGCTTGTCATGCAATGCCTTGTGTTGAGTGCATCAAGCTTGCAAACATGCATACGTAACTCTGTTTTTGCCATGTCCAGTTTTCTGCTAAGTCTGAATCTATTAATGAAACTTGCTATGTTTACATGGGTGCCATCATGCTTTATGTTCCCTTTTGGCTTATGGTCAGTGAGGGACTTTTGTTATATGCTTTTAGTAGATTCATGCCATGGTTTGCTATGTTCTGTTCCTGTAGCATGTTGTTATCTTGCTCTAAACATTGCTTCCTGATGTGAATTCCTGACATGTTAGTATTTTCACTAAGTCTGTGAGGCTGATATCTATTGCACTTTTGCCATGCTTGTTTGAACCTTCTCTTGTGTGATTTAGCCATAGCTCAGTGTTCATGTTTTGTCAAGAATCTTGAGTAGACCACCGCCATGTGCTTTGTTGCTATGTTAGAGTGCAGTAGCTTAGTTTCTTGTTGCATTTCAGATGGCATCATGTTGTTAATCGCAGAATAGTGCCATTATTGTTTTTCTTGCCATTTGCAAACCGTGCATCCGATTCCGGTGATCTTTATATTGATTTCGACCGAAATCAACTCATCTTTCCAGTGGCACTCTTGGTTTGCCAAGTTGAGGACTGGTTCAACCTTTTCCTTCCGGAGCACGCATATGCATTGCATATCACATGCCGCATATCATGCCATGTTTTGCATCATGTTGCTTGCGCATTGCACCGTGGTTGATTGTGGTTTCTTTTGCTTGTGCTCTTGCATTGGGTAGAGCTGGGAGACGAGTACATGATCGAGGAACCCGTTGAGTATGCTTACGAGGATCAAGCTTACGTCAACTCGGAGAACTTTGCAGGCAAGATGACCATACCCTCGAAATCACTTCTATCTTTGCTTGCAAGTTGCTCGCTCTATTGCTATTGCTATGCCGTGATACCTACCACTTGCTTTATCATGCCTCCCATATTGCCATGTCAAGCCTCTAATCCACCTTGTCCTAGCAAACCATTGTTTGGCTATGTTACCGCTTTGCTCAGCCCCTCTTATAGTGTTGCTAGTTGCAGGTGAAGATGGAGTTTGTTCCTTGCTGGAACATGATATTGTTGGGATATCATTACTATTATATTTTGTTTACTTTAATGCCCCTATATACTTGGTAAAGGGTGGAAGGCTCGGCCTTATGCCCGGTGTTTTGTTCCACTCTTGCCGCCCTAGTTTCTGTCATACCGGTGTTATGTTCCTTGATTTTGTGTTCCTTACACGGTTGGGTTATAATAGGAACCCCTTGACTGTTCACCTTGAATAAAACTCCTCCAGCAAGGCCCAACATTGGTTTTACCATTTGCCACCTAATCCTTTTTCCCTTGGGTTCCGCGGACTCAAGGGTCATCTTTATTTTAAACCCCCGGGCCAGTGCTCCTCTGAGTGTTGGTCCAATCTAGAGCCCCTTGCAGCGCCACCTCGTGGGAACTCGAGGGTTGGTTTTAGTTGTACGGATTGCTTATCCGGTGTGCCCTGAGAACAAGATATGTGCATCTCCTATCGGTATTTGTCGGCACATTCGGGTGGCTTTGTTGGTCTTGTTTTACCATAGTCGAGATGTCTTGTAACTGGGATTCCGAGTCTGATCGGGCCGTCCTGGGAGAAGGAATATCCTTCGTTGACCGTGAGAGCTTGTGATGGGCTAAGTTGGGACACCCCTACAGGGATTTGAACTTTCGAAAGCCGTGCCCGCGGTTATGGACAGATGGGAATTTGTTAATATCTGGTTGTAGAAAACCTGACACTTAACTTAAATTAAAATGAATCAACAGCGTGTGTAGTCGTGATGGTCTCTTTTCGGTGGAGTCCGGGAAGAGAACACGATCTCGTGTTATGCTTGAACGTAACTAGTTCTAGGATCACTTCTTGATCTTATAACTTCTCGGCCGTGCTTTGCTCCTCTTCTCGCTCTCATTTGTGAAAGATAGCCACCATATATGCTAGTGCTTGATGCAGCTCCACCTCACTACCTTTGCCTACCCATAAGCTAAAATAGTCTTGATCGCGAGGGTTTGAGATTGCTGAGTCCCTGTGACTCACAGATTACTTCCAAAACCAGATGCAGGTGCTGATAATGCCATTACAGGGGATGCGACCATACTCAAGTGGGAGTTCGACGAGGATTCAAGACGTTACTATGTTTCCTTTCCAGATGATCAGTAGTGGAGCCCAGTTGGGGCGATCGGGGATCTTATGCATTTGGGTTGTCTTTATTTTGGTTCCATAGTCGGACCTTGATTGTATTTTGGATGGTGTAATGCTATATTTATGTATTGTGTGAAGTGGTGATTGTAAGCCAACTCTTTATCTCTATCTTATTCAGTACATGGGATGTGTAAAGATTACCCCTCTTGCGACATGCCTACTATGCGTTATGCCTCTAAGTCGTGCTCCGACACGTGGGAGATATAGCCGCATCGTGGGTGTTACAAGTTGGTAATCAGAGCCTTCCCCAACTTAGGAGCCCCCTGCTTGATCGAACCGCTGGCGTTGTTGAGACTAGAAAAATGGTTTTAGTCTTTTAGGATTATATATATCGGGAGTGGGGTTATTTTTACTCCTCGGTCCCTTCGTCGCTCTGGTGAGGCATCCTGACGTAGAGTTTTGACTCTTCTCTTCTCAAATTTCATGAATTTTTTTTAGAATCACGTGGGTATCTTGGAATCGTTCCGATGGTTTTGTGACGAGAACATTGTTCTTGGTGCCTCCTGACATTTAGGGGTTGTGGCAGTGTCCTGGGGAGTTGGGCTCCGAGGTGTTGTCGTCACAATTTTATCGTTCCAGTTCTGGAATACCTGAGTTCGCCGACATCGAAAATCTCCTTTATGCAGTTGTTGGTGAGATAACCTCAACGCCACCCAGTACTGGGGCGGGAGTTCGGGAGTATTGCTAGAACTTGTCTAATGGATGCTTTTCGAAGGTTGAGGTAAATGATTTCCGAAGGTTTCTTGGTTATGTGTTGAAGGATGGATACAACTGGATGTAGGATCTGCTAGTTTTGGGTGAGATATTATGCTTCCCCTGTATCCCCAACACCTAATTGCATAACCAAAAATTTTCGGGAGTTTCATAGGTGGGAATTCATGTAGCTCTAGTATTTCTTCCCGTGGATATTTGGTTTGTGATTGGGTAATCCTTACCAAATATTTGTTCATATCCATACCTTGTTGTTTTATTCATCTACCTCTATCTAAGTGACTTCTCAATTTATGGAAGTGTGATGATTTACTTTGGAATTCGTTCTTTCATTTTTGTTCGAATGTTAAGGATATATGTTGCAATTTCGATCCATTGATTCAGCTTCAATATATGTCTTTCAAGATGCTAACGGATGTCACCCTCTTCAGGATGGCTCCTCCAACGCGTCAGAATCCGGAACCACCACCACGACCTCCACCTCCGGAGGCATGGCAAGCTGTGATGGCCACCACCAATGCCAACACGCAGATGCTTATGCAACTCTTGCAAGAGCGTAACCAAGGAAATCAAGGCCATGGCAACAATCAAGTTCAGTTTGCTACCCTCAATTAGTTCCTCGCAAACCAGCCGAAGTCTTTTAGTAACTATGTCGAGGCCACATACGCTGACGATTGGCTCGTGGATATCTGTAAACATTTTGAGTGTAGCAACGTCATGCCTGAGGACTTTGTCAAGTTTGCTTCGTTCCAACTCAAAGACCAAGCTGCTGAGTGGTATCAACAATACAAAGATTCCAGAGGAGGTCGTGTGATTACCTGGGATGATTTCCGCCGAGACTTCAAAGCTCACCACATTCCTCAAAGTATTGTTGAGAGTAAGCGTGAGGAGTTCCGCAACCTGAAGCAAGGCAGCTTGTCTGTTTACCAATACAACGTCATGTTCCAGAGGCTCGCTTGCTTCGCCAAACAAGACGTCCCTGATGAGAAGAGCATGATATATCAATTCAGAGGTGGCCTCAAAGAATATCTGAAACTAGCCCTCGTGCTTTCTGAGCCAAAAAAGTACGATGAGTTCTACAACATGGCACTAAAGCAAGAGGCCGCTCAGCTCAAGTGCGATGCATCTAAGAAGAAAGTCAGGGATGCAACTTCTTCTTCTACTTCAACTCAAGTGGTAGCTAAGCAGCAGTACTGGTTTCCTCCTCCTCCTCCATTCCGTCAGCCTTATCAGCAAAAGAGTAAAGGTGGCAATGGATCTTCCCACCCACCCAACCCAGGTTTTCAGAACAAGGCTTCGTCTCATGCTCCAAGGTCAAGTACTCTGTATCACCGGCCGCTCTCAGAGGTTACATGCAACAAGTGTCAGCAGAAGGGTCACTATGCAAACAAATGCTTCAATCAGAGGCGCCTTCTGCCTCCTCCTCCTGTGAGATCTGCCAGCAATGCAGTGGTCAAGCATAATCCCAAGCATGTCAAGGTTAACATGATGAACGCAGCTCAGGCAGAGGACTCTTCAGAAGTGATCATGGGTAACCTTCCTGTTAACGATATTCCTGCAAAAGTCCTTTTTGATACTGGTGCATCGCATTCTTTCATTTCAAGAACTTTTGTGGCTATGCATGATTTGGTTACTCAAGTATTGCCGAGACCTCTGTCTATTGTTTCTTCGGCCTGACAAATGACTTCTCGAGTATTCGTTCCGGATGTGTCTATCAAGATGGGCGACTATAAATTTATGTCTTCTCCTATCATTCTTGGTGACTCGGATATTGATCTTATTCTCGGAATGGACTGGCTTTCTAAGCACAAGGCTCAACTTGATTGTGCTGCCAGGCAGATTCAATTGACACACTCGTCTGAGGATGCGATCGTCTTTGCCACTCGTGATGATACCATTCGACTGTTTTCTCTCAATGAGAAGGGCGAGTTGAAAGCCATCTCTCAGATTCCAATTGTTTGTGAATATCAAGACGTCTTTCCAGAAGAGCTTCCGGGAATGCCTCCTCACCGGCCAGTTGAATTCGTCATTGATCTTGAGCCTGGCATGGAACCTGTTTGCAAACGTCCTTACAAGCTTGGACCAGAAGAGTTGAAGGAGCTGAAGAAACAACTCGATATACAAGAGCATATGGGTCTAATCCGACTGAGTTATTCTCCATGGGGTTGTGGCGTTCTTTTTGTCAAGAAGAAAGATGGCGCAGATCGACTTTGTGTCGACTACCGTCCATTGAACAAAAAGACCATAAAGAACAAGTACCCACTTCCCAACATCAATGAGCTTTTCGAAAAACTCAAAGGTGCTCAAGTATTCTCCAAGCTTGACCTCCGTATGGGCTATCATCAGATTCGCATTCGTGAACAAGACATCCCCAAGACAGCATTTAGAACAAGCTATGGTTCATATGAATATACTGTCATGTCTTTCGGCCTTGTCAATGCTCCTCCAACGTTCTCTCGCATGATGAACTTCATCTTCAACCCTTACACAAATGACTTCGTCTTGGTGTATCTCGATGATATTTTGGTCTTTTCCAAGAACAAAGAGGATCATGCCAAGCACTTGAGATTGGTACTCGACAAAATCAGAGAACATCAGTTCTATGCGAAGTTTTCAAAGTGCGAGTTTTGGCTCGAAGATTTTCTCTACCTTGGACATATCATCTCAGCCAAGGGCATAGCTGTGAATCCTGAGAAGGTGTCTGCAATTGTGAATTTGGAACCGCCTCAGAATGTGAAGCAACTCCGTAGCTTCCTTGGACTCGCAAGCTATTGTTGAAGATTCGTTGAGAATTTCTCTAAGATCGCGAAGCCTCTTTCCAACCTCCTCCAGAAGCATGTGAAGTATGTCTGGACGCCTGAATGTGACATAGCTTTCAACACCCTCAAAGAGAAGTTAGTCACAGCTCAAGTTCTGACTCCTCCTGATGAATCCAAACCATTCGAGGTTCTCTGTGATGCTTCCCTGCAAGGTATCGGTGCTGTGTTAATGCAAGAGAACAAAGTTGTGGCCTATACCTCTCGCCAGTTGAAGCCCAACGAAAAGAACTACCCCACTCATGACCTCGAGTTGGCGGCAGTTGTCCATGCTCTTTTAACAAGGAGACATCTCTTGTTGGGAAGAAAATTGGACATCTTCACTGATCATAAGAGCCTCAAGTACATCTTCACTCAACCCAACCTCAACCTCAGACAGACTCGTTGGGTCGAGATGATTCAAGAGTATAATCCGAGTATTGAATACACTCCATGCAAGGACAATGTCATTGCTGACGCTTTGAGAAGGAAGGCTTACTGCAACAGTTTGATTCTCAAGCCCTTCCAACCGAATCTTTGTGAAGCTTTCCGTAAACTTAATCTCCAAGTTGTTCCTAAAGGATTCCTTGCCAACCTCCAAGTCTCTCCTAATTTGGAAGATCAGATTCCTGAGGCTCAACTTCTTGATGCAATGGTGTAGAAGGTAAAGAATGGGATTGCCAAGAGCCAACCCAAGTACAAGTGCTATCGCCTTGATGACAAATATACTCTATTCTTCGAGGATCGAATTGTTGTTCCTAAAGGTGACCTTCGTAAAGTCATTATGAATGAGGCTCACAAATTACTCCTATCTATTCACCCTGGAAGTACAAAGATGTACCATGACCTCAAGCAGTCGTATTGGTGGACTCGAATGAAGCGAGAGATTGCTTAGTTCGTGAATGAATGTGATGTCTGTAGAAGAGTGAAAGCAGAACACCAACGACCAGCTGGTCTCCTCCAATGTAACACCCCGGATGTAACCTACCTTATTTGTACTCCAAATCTTGCCATTTCCGACACTAAGTTATGTTATTTCCTCGTTGTCGGGTTTTTATCTCCGTGTGTTTTGTATTTGTCATGCATCTCATATCATGTCATCATGTGCATTGCATTTGCATACATGTTCGTCTCATGCATCCAAGCATTTTCCCCGTTGTCCGTTTTGCATTCCGGCGCTCCTATGTCCTCCGGTGGTCCTTTCTACCTCTTTTCGTGTGCGAGCGTTACGTTTTCGGATTGGACCAAGACTTGTCATGCGGCCTTGGTGCACTACCGGTAGACCGCCTGTCAAGTTTCGTACCATTTGGACTTCATTTGAAACTCCAACGGTTAACCAAGGGACCGAAAAGGCCTCACGTGTGTTGCAGCCCAACACCCCTCCAAAGTGGCCCAAAACCCACCTAAGACCCCTCCATCACCTAGGCCGTTCGATCACGATCGCGTGCCTACAAACCGCACCTCATTTGGAGTTTCCTAGCTCCCTCTACCTCTATAAATAGACCTCCATTCTAAAATTCCGGATCAGATCCACCCCTAACCTAGCTCCCCACCTCCTCCGCGCCGCCGGACAGATCGCCACCGCCAATCGGGAAGCACCACCTGTCACTGCCGCCTCCGCTGACCGCGCGGCCCGCCGGAGCCCGCTTCGGGCCCCCGAAGCCCATCTGGAGTCGCTGCCGTCTGGGAGCCCCGCGCCACCCGACTCCACTCTTTCCTCTCCCGAGCCGGCGCCACCCTCACGGGCCACTGCCCCGCGCCGGCGAGCGCTGCTGCGTTGAGCCAGCCGCCGCCCCGCGCCGGCGAGCCCCGCCGCCATCTGCTTCCGGCGCCGCCTCGCCACCCGGCGCCCGCGGCCACCTCGCCTCTCCGGCGACGCCCTCCGTCCTCTCCTCGCCGATCCGATCCCTTCCTCCGGCGACATCGCATTCCGGCGAACAGGAACTCCGTCCATCCTCGAAAAGCGTGCGGATCTGGATCTAACCAAATGATTGACCTAATTTTGCCCTAACCCTAACATTTTGTGCATTCTTCGCAGCATCATAACTCATCATCCATGGCTCCGATTCGTGCGTGTAGGATAGCAAAATGTTTGCCTCGAAGAGTACATCATTTCGTCTCATTGCGTCATTTTCATTTGAGCTCATCTTGATTCCCGAAATGCTATTGGAAGAGGGCTATGTGATGATAGTTTCAGTTCTGTTTCAGCAAATGCACTTTTGTCATTTTTGCCATGATTAATGCGCGCATGCTATGATCCTGAGCTCTACATGTGTTTTGAAGTATGCCATGCCATCTTTACAGGGGTGTATGCCATGTATTTTTGTGATCTTACTGGTGACTAGCACAAGCATGCAAAGTAGCTTACTCAATGATGCTGATTTCAGGGACTTAGAATTTCACTAAGTCCTTGCCCCGTCATTATTTTTATGCCATGTGTTCATGTTGTTCCCTAGTGATCCGTGCCTCTTTTGAGCATGATCAGTAAGGATGTTTTGTAGATAATGTTGTGCTCTATCCATCCATGTCTTTGTTTGCAATTATGGAGCACCCTAGCTTGAGTCAATCGAGCTCTACTTTTTCTATAAAATGTTCCTGGCAGATTGTTAACATGTTTAGCGATTTTGCCGAGCTTGTAGTTGTTGATCCATGCATGCTATGTTGTTGTTCTTGCCATGTCTAGCTTCTATGCCATGTCTACTTGCTGGGTGTATGCTTAGTTTTTCATGCAATGACTCATAGTGAGTGCATCGAGCTCGTAAACATGCCTACTCGTTATCTATTTTGCCATGCTCCAGTTTTTCACCAAGTCTGAATCTGTTTATGTTTTTGCTATGTTCACATGCTTGCAATTGTATTTTCTGATCCCTTTTAGCTCATGGTCACTAAGGGACTTTTGTTGTATGCTTTGATTAGTTTCATGCCATGCCTTGCTTTGCCATGATATGTTCTTTTAGCATGTTGTTATCTTGGTCTAAACATTGCTTCCTGATGATAAATTCCTGACATGCTGTTAATTTCACCAAGTTTGTAACCTGTTATGTTTTGCACTTTTGCCATGCTTGTTTGAACCTGCTGTTGAGTGAATTAGCCATAGCTCACTGTTCATCTTTTGTCAAGCATCTTGAGTGGACCCCTTCCGTGTATTTTGTTGTCATGTTGGAGTGCTGTAGCATGTTGTTCTTGATGCATTTGGGTGGTCTCGTGCTGATTATCGCACACCGGTGCCATATTTGTTTTGCTTGCCATTTCCAAACCGTGCATCCGTTTCTAGTGATCTTTATATCGATTTCAACCGAAATCAACTCCTCTTTCTAGTGGCACTCTTGGTTTTCCATGTTGAGGCCAGGTTCAATCATTCCTTTCCAAATCTTGCATATGCATCACATATCACATCCCGCATATCATACCATGTTTGCATCATGTTGCTTGAGCATTGCACGTAGTTAATTGTGTTCCCTTTTGCTTGTTGTTCTTGCTTGGGTAGAGCCGGGAGACGAGTACGTGATCGAGGAGCCCGTTGAGTATGCTTACGAGGATCAAGACAACTAAGAGAACTTTGCAAGCAAGATGACCATACCCTCGAAATCACTTCTATCTTTGCTTGCTAGATGCTCGCTCTTTTGCTATGCCTATGCTACGATACCTACCACTTGCTTATCATGCCTCCCAAGTTTCCATGTCAAACCTCTAACCCACCTTGTCCTAGCAAACCGTTGTTTGGCTATGTTACCGCTTCGCTCAGCCCCTCTTATAGCGTTGCTAGTTGCAGGTGAAGATTGGAGTTCGTTCCTTGTTGGAACATGTTTATTGTTGGGATATCACAATATTATCTTCTTTATCTTAATGCACCTATATACTTGGTAAAGGGTGGAAGGCTCGGCCTTATGCCTAGTGTTTTGTTCCACTCTTGTCACCCTAGTTTCCGTCATACCGGTGTTATGTTCTCGGATTTTGCGTTCCTTACACGGTTGGGTTATAATGGGAACCCCTTGACAGTTCGCCTTGAATAAAACTCCTCCTGCAATGCCCAACCTTGGTTTTACCATTTGCCACCTAGCCTCTTTTTCCCTTGGGTTTTCGGAGCCCAAGGGACATCTTTATTAAACCCCCCGAGCCAGTGCTCCTCTAAGTGTTGGTCCAAACTCGAGCCCCTTGTAGCGCCACCTCAGGGAAACTCGAGGGCTGGTTTTAGTTGTACGGATTGCTTATCCAATGTGCCCTGAGAACGAGATATGTGCAGCTCCTATCGGGATTTGTCAGCACATTCGGGTGGTGTTGCTGGACTTGTTTTACCATTGTCGAGATGTCTTGTAACCGGGATGCCGAGTCTGATTGGAATGTCTTGGGAGAAGGAATATCCTTCGTTAACCGTGAGTGCTTGTGATGGGCTAAGTTGAGACTCCCCTGCAGGGATTTGATCTTTAGAAAGCCGTGCCCGCGGTTATGGGCAGATGGGAATTTGTTAATGTCTGGTTGTAGATAACCTGAAACTTAACTTAATTAAAATGCATCAACCACGTGTGTAACCGTGATGGTCTCTTCTCGGTGGAGTCCGAGAAGTGAACATGGTGTTGGAGTAATGCTTGACGTAGGTTGTTCTAGGATCACTTCTTGATCATAGTTGTTTGATCGTGCTTTTGCCTTCTCTTCTCGCTCTCATTTGCGTATGTTATCCACCATATATGCTAGTCGCTTGCTGCAGCTCCACATCATACCTTTACCTTACCTATAAGCTTAAATAGTCTTGATCGCGAGGGTGTGATATTGCCGAGTCCCCGTGACTCACAGATTCCTTCCAAAACCAGATGCAGGGACCGATGATACCACTCTAGGTGATGTGTTTGAGCTCAAGTGGGAGTTCGATGAAGACTCTCGTCGTTACTACGTGTCTTTCTCAGATGATCAGTAGTGGTGCGCAGTTGGGGCGATCGGGGACTATGTTGCATTTGGGGTTTATCTTTATTCTGGTTCCGTAGTCAGACCTTGAGTGTATTTGGATGAATGTAATGACTTATTTATGTATTTGTGTGACGTGGCGAGTGTAAGCCAACTATGTTCCTTTTGCCTTATGTATTACATGGGTTATTGTGAAGATTACCTCACTTGCGACATTGCTTTCAATGCGGTTATGCCTCTAAGTCGTGCTTTGACACGTGGGAGATATAGCCGCATCGAGGGCGTTACAAGTTGGTAATCAGAGCCTTCCCCGACCTTAGGAGGCCCCTGCTTGATTGAATCGTTGGCGTTGTTGAGTCTAGAAAAATGTTTTGAGTCATTTAGGATTATATATATCGGAGAGTAGGAATTCTTTTTACTGCTCAGTCCCTTCGTCGCTCTAGTGAGGCATCCTGACGTAGAGTTTTGACTCTTCTGTTCTCAAATTTGACTAAAAAATATTTAGGATCACGCGGGTATCTTGGCATTGTTCCGATGGTTTTGCGACGAGAACATTGTTCTTGGTGCCTCCTGACATTTAGGGGTTGTGGCAGTGTCCCGGGGAGTTGAGCTCTGAGGTGTTGTCGTCACAATTTTATCGTTGCAATTCTGGAATACCTGAGTTTCGCCGACATTGGAAATCTCTTTTATGCAGTTGTTGGTGAGATAACCTCGACGCCACCCAGTACTGGGGCGGGAGTTCGGGAGTATTGCCATAACTCGTATAATGGATGCTTTTCGAAGGTTGAGGTAAATGATTTCCGAAGGTTTCTTGGTTATGTGTTGAAGGATGGATACAGCTGGATGTAGGATTTGCTAGCTTTGGGTGAGATATTATGCTTCCCCTGTATCCGCAACACCTGATTGCATAACCGGAAACGTTCGAGAGTTTCATTGGTGGGAATTCATGTAGCTCTAGTAATTCTTCGGCAAATATTTGGTTTGTGATTGGGTAATCCTCACCAAGTATTTGTTCTTGTCCGTACCTTGATGTTTTATTCTTCTACCTCTATCTAAGTGGCTTCTCAAAATGTGACCATTTCAATTGGAATTCATTCGTTCATTTTGTTCGGATGTGAAGACTATATGTTGCAATTTCGATCCTTTTGATTCGGCTTGAATATTTGTCTGTCAAGATGCTAACAGATCTCACCCTCTCCAGGATGGCTCCTCCAACGCGCACGACTCCGAATCCTGATCCGCCACCACCACCTCCACCTCCGGAGGCATGGCAAGCTGTGATGGCCGCTACTAATGCAAAGACGCAGCTGATCATGCAACTCTTGCAAGAGCGCAACCAAGGGAATCATGACCATGGCAACAATCAGAATCAGTTTGCTACACTCAACCAGTTCCTTGCTAACCAGCCAAAGACCTTCAGCAACTGTGTCGAGGCCTCGGACGCTGATGATTGGCTCATGGATATCTGCAAGCATTTCGAGCGCAGCAACGTCAGGCCTGAGGACTTTGTCAAGTTTTCCTCCTTCCAACTCAAAGACCAAGCTGCAGAATGGTTAGCAATACAAAGATTCCAGAGGAGGCCGTGTGATTACCTGGGATGAATTCCGTCAAAGCTCATCACATTCCTCAGAGTGTTGTTGAAAGCAAGCATGAGGAATTCCGCAACCTGAAGCAAGGTAGCTTGTCTATTTACCAGTATAACATTCTGTTCCAGAGGCTCGCTCGTTTCGCCAAGCACGACGTCCCTGACGAGAAGAGCATGATTTATCAGTTCAGGGGTGGCCTCAGAGAAGATCTCCAACTAGCTCTCGTCCTTTTTGAGCCGAAGAAGTACGATGAGTTCTACAATATGGCAATGAAGCAAGAGACTGCTCAACTCAAGTGTGATGCTTCCAAGAAGCGAGTCAGAGATGCAACTCCTTCTTCCTCAACTCAAGTGGCTTCTAAGCAGCAAAAGTATTGGCTGCCTCCTCCTCCGTTCCGTCAGCCTTATCAACAGAAGAGCAAAGGTGGCGATGGATCTTCCCACCCACCCAACCCAGGCTTCCAGAACAAGACTTCGTCTCAAGCTCCAAGATCAAGTGCTCCGTATCACCGTCCGCTCTCGGAGGTCACGTGCAACAAGTGTCAGCAGAAGGGTCACTATGCCAACAAATGCTTCAATCAGAGGCGTCTTCCTCCTCCTCCTGTGAGATCTGCTAGTACCGCAGTGGTCAAGCATAATCCCAAGCACGCAAAGGTCAACTTAATGAATGCAGCTCAGGCAGAGGACTCGTCAGATGTCATCATGGGTAACCTTCTTGTTAACGATATTCCTGCAAAAGTTCTTTTTGACACTGGTGCATCACATTGTTTCATCTCGAGACCTTTTGCATCTATGCATGATTTGCTTACTCAAGTGTTGCCGAAACCTTTGGCTATTGTCTCTCCGGCCCATCAAATGACTTCTCGAGTATTCGTTCCGGATGTTTCAATCACATTGGGTGACTATAAGTTCCTGTCTTCTCCTAATGTCCTTGGTGACTCGGATATCGATCTTATTCTTGGAATGGACTCGCTTTCTAAGCACAAGGCTCAACTTGATTGTGCTGCCAGGCAGATTCAATTGACTCATTCGTCTGAGGATGTAATTGTCTTTGCCGCAAGGGATGATACCATTCGACAGTTTTCTCTCAATGAGAAGGGTGAGTTGGATGCCATCTCTCAAATTCCAGTAGTTTGCGAATATCAAGACGTCTTTCCATAAGAGCTTCCAGGAATGCCTTCGCACCGGCCAGTTGAATTTGTCATCGATCTTGAGCCTGGCACGGAACCTGTTTGCAAATGTCCTTACAAGCTTGGACCTGAAGAGTTGAAGGAGCTGAAGAAGCAACTCGATATTCAAGAGCGTATGGGTCTCATCCGACCAAGTTCTTCTCCATGGGGTTGTGGTGTTCTTTTTGTGAAGAAGAAGGATGGAACAGACCGACTTTGTGTCGACTACCGTCCATTGAACAAGAAGACCATAAAGAACAAGTACCCACTTCCCAACATCAACGAGCTATTTGAACAACTCAAAGGTGCTCAAGTATTCTCCAAGCTTGATCTCCGTATGGGCTATCATCAGATTCACATTCGTGAACAAGATATCCCTAAGACATCATTCAGAACAAGCTATGGTTCATATGAATACACTGTCATGTCTTTCGGCCTCGTCAATGCTCCGCCAACATTCTCTCACATGATGAATTTCATCTTCAACGCCCTACACAAATGACTTCGTCTTAGTCTACCTCGATGACATTTTGGTTTTTCCCAAGAACAAGGAGGATCATGCCAAGCATTTGCGTTTGGTGCTGGATAAACTCAGAGAACATCAGTTCTATGCGAAGTTTTCAAAGTGCGAGTTTTGGCTCGATGAGGTTCTCTACCTTGGGTATATCATCTCTGCCAAGGGCATAGCGGTGAATCCTGAGAAGGTGTCTGCAATTGTGAATTGGGAACCACCTCAGAATGTGAAGCAACTCCGCAGCTTCCTTGGGCTCGCAAGCTATTGTCGAAGGTTTGTTGAGAACTTCTCTAAAATTGCGAAGCCTCTTTCCAACCTTCTCCAGCAGCATGTGAAGTATGTCTGGTCGCCTGAATGTGACATGCTTTCAACACCCTGAAAGAGAAGTTAGTCACTTCTCCAGTTCTGACTCCTCCTGATGAATCCAAACCGTTTGAGGTCTTCTGTGATGCTTCCCTTCAAGGTCTTGGTGCAGTGTTGATGCAAGAGAAGAAAGTTGTGGCCTATACCTCTCGCCAGTTGAAGCCCAACGAAAAGAACTACCCCACTCATGACCTCGAGTTGGCGGCAGTTGTCCATGCTCTTTTAACTTGGAG
This sequence comes from Triticum dicoccoides, assembly GCF_002162155.2. Lineage (NCBI taxonomy): Eukaryota > Viridiplantae > Streptophyta > Magnoliopsida > Poales > Poaceae > Triticum > Triticum dicoccoides. Next base: position 313,413,940 of record NC_041390.1, on the reverse strand, counting down.
ACATCTCTTATTGGGACGAAATGTGGACATCTTCACTAATCATAAGAGTCTCCAGTACATATTCACTCGGCCTAATCTCAACCTTAGGCAGACTCGTTGGGTCAAAATGATTCAAGAGTATAATCCGAGTATCGAATATACTCCAGGCAAGGCCAGTGTAATTGCTGACGCATTGAGCAGGAAGGCTTACTGCAATAGTTTGATTCTCAAGCCTTACCAACCCGAGCTTTGTGAAGCTTTTCGCAAACTTAATCTTCAAGTTGTTCCTCAAGGTTTCCTCACCAACCTCCAAGTATCTCCTACTTTGGAAGATCAGATTCGCGAGGCTCAATTTCTTGATGCTATGGTGAAGAAGGTGAAGATTGGGATTGCCAAGAGTCAACCCAAGTACAAGTGCTATCGTCTTGATGACAAGGATACTCTATTCTTCGAGGATCTCATTGTTGTGCCTAGAGGTGACCTTCGTAGAGTCATTATGAATGAGGCTCACAATTCACTCCTCTCTATTCACCCTGGAAGTACAAAGATGTACCATGACCTCAAGCAGTCGTATTGGTGGACTCGAATGAAGCGTGAGATTGCTCAGTTCATGAACGAATGTGATGTCTGCAGAAGAGTGAAAGCAGAACACCAACGTCCAGCTGGTCACCTCCAACCTCTTGCCATTCCAGAATGGAAGTTTGACCACATTGAGATGGACTTCGTGACTGGATTTCCAAAGTCCAAGCGTGGCAATGATGCTATATTCGTTGTCATCGACAAACTCACTAAAGTGGCTCATTTCCTTCCTATCAAAGAATCTATCACAGCAGCTCAGTTGGCAGAGCTATATACCTCCAGGATTGTCTCTCTCCACGACATTCCGCAGTTGATATCTTCAGATCGTGGCAGCATCTTCACCTCCAAGTTTTGGGATTCTTTTCAGAAGGCCATGGGCACCAACATTCGCTCCAGCACAACTTTTCATCCTCAAACTAGTGGCCAAGTCAAGCGAGTAAATCAAATTCTTGAAGATATGCTCAGGGCTTCCGTCATCTCTTTCGTTATGAAGTGGGAAGATTGTCTTCCATATGCCGAGTTCTCCTACAACAACAGCTTCGAAGCGAGTTCGGGCAAGGCCCCATTCGAGATTCTCTATGGCAGGAAGTGTCGTACTCCTCTTAACTGGTCAGAGATTGGTGAACATCAACTTCTTGGTAATGACTTGATCACAGAGGCTGAAGAAATGTGCAAAGTCATTCATGATAACCTCAAAGCCGCGCAATCGCGCCAGAAGAGTTACTATGATAGCAAGCATCGTGACTTGGCTTTAGAGATCGGAGACCATGTCTACCTCCGCGTCTCTGCAATGAAAGGTACTCGTCGCTTCGGTATCAAAGGGAAGCTTGCCCCTAGATACGTGGGTCTTATCGTGAGCACCCAGTTGCTATTCTTGAAGAAACTGAGCGCAAGACTCGCAACAAGTCAATCAAATTCCTCAAAGTCAAGTGGTCACATCATTCCAACCGTGAAGCCACCTGGGAACGCGAGGATCACCTCCGTTCTGAGTACCCGTAATTTTTCCAGTCCTAGATCTCGGGACGAGATCCTTTCATAGTGGTGGAGTGTTGTAATACCCCGGATGTAACCTACCTTATTTGTACTCTAACTCTTGCCGTTTCCGGCACTGAGTTATGTTATTTCCTCGTTGTCGGGGTTTTGTCTCCATGTGTTTTGCCTTTCTCATGCATCTCATATCATGTCATCATGTGCATTGCATTTGCATACGTGTTCGTCTTATGCATCCGAGCATTTCCCCGTTGTGTGTTTTGCATTCCGGCGCTCCTATGTCCTCCGGTGGTCCTTTCTACCTCTTTTCGTGTGCGAGCGTTAAACGTTTTCGGATTGGACCGAGACTTGTCATGCGGCCTTAGTTCACTACCGGTAGACCGCCTGTCAAGTTTCGTACCATTTGGACTTCGTTTGATACTCCAACGGTTAACCGAGGGACCGAAAAGGCCTCATGTGTGTTGCAGCCCAATACCCCTCCAAAGTGGCCCAAAACCCACCTAAGACCCCTCCATCACCTAGGCCGTTCGATCACGATCGCATGGCCACAAACCGCACCTCATTTGGAGTTTCCTAGCTCCCTCTACCTCTATAAATAGACCCCCATTCTAAAATTCCGGATCAGATCCACCCCTAACCTAGATCCCCGCCTCCTCCACGCGGTCGGACACGTCGGTCCACCGCCGGACAGATCGCCGCCACCAATCAGGAAGTGCCACCTGTCACCGCCGCCTCCGCTGACCGTGCGGCCCGCCGGAGCCCGCTTCGGGCCCCCGAAGCCCATCGGGAGTCGCCGCCGCCTGGGAGCCCCACGCCACCCGACTCCACTCCTTCCTCTCCCGAGCCGGCGCCGCCCTCACCGGCCACCGCCCTGCGCCAGCGAGCGCAGCTGCACTGAGCCGGCCGCCACCCCGCGCCGGCGAGCCCCGCCGCCATCCGCTTCCGGCACCGCCTCGCCGCCCGGCGCCCGCGGCCACCTCGCCTCTCTGGCGACGCCCTATGTCCTCTCCTCGCCGACACGATCCCTTCCTCCGGTGACCTCGCATTCCGGTGATCAGGAACTCTGGCCATCCTCGAAAAGCGCGTGGATCTGGATCTTACCAAACGGTTGACCTAATTTTGCCCTAACCCTAACATTTTGTGCATTCTTCATAGCATCATAACTCATCATCCATGGCTCTGATTCGTGCGTGTAGCATATCAAAATGTTCGTCTCGAAGAGTACATCATTTCATCTCATTGCATCATTTTTGTTTGAGCTCATCTTGATGCCCGAAATGCTGTTGGAAGAGGGCTATGTGATGATAGTTTCAGTTCTGTTTCAGCAAATGCACTTTTGTCATTTTTGCCATGATTAATGTGTGCATGCTATGATCCTGAGATCTACATGTGTTTTTAAGTATGCCATGCCATCTTTACAGGGGTGTATGCCATGTATTTTTGTGATCTTTGTGGTGACTAGCACAAGCATGCAAAGTAGCTTACTCAATGATGCTGATTTCAGGGACTTAGAATTTCACTAAGTCCTTGCCCCGTCATTATTTTTATGCCATGTGTTCATGTTGTTCCCTAGTGATCCGTGCCTCTTTTGAGCATGATCAGTAAGGATGTTTTGTAGATAATGTTGTGCTCTATCCATCCATGTCTTTGTTTGCAATTATGGAGCACCCTAGCTTGAGTCAATCGAGCTCTACTTTTGCTATAAAATGTTCCTAGCAGATTGTTAACATGTTTAGCGATTTTGGCGAGCTTGTAGTTGTTGATCCATGCATGCTATGTTGTTGTTCTTGCCATGTCTAGCTTCTATGCCATGTCTACTTGCTGGGTGTATGCTTAGTTTTTCATGCAATGACTCATAGTGAGTGCATCGAGCTCGTAAACATGCCTACTCGTTATCTGTTTTGCCATGCTCCAGTTTTTCACCAAGTTTGAATCTGTTTATGTTTTTGCTATGTTCACATGCTTGCAATTGTATTTTCTGATCCCTTTTAGCTCATGGTCACTAAGGGACTTTTGTTGTATGCTTTGATTAGTTTCATGCCATGCTTTGGTTTGCCATGATATGTTCCTGTAGCATGTCGTTATCCTGCTCTAGACATTGCTTCCTGATGATAAATTCCTGACATGCCAAGTCTGTAACCTGTTATCTTTTGCACTTTTGCCATGCTTGTTTGAACCTGCTGTTGAGTGAATTAGCCTTAGCTCAGTGTTCATCTTTTTTCAAGAATCTTGAGTGGACCCCTGCCATGTATATTGTTGTCATGTTGGAGTGCTGTAGCATGTTGTTCTTGATACATTTATGTGGTCTCGTGCTGATTATCGCAGACCGGTGCCATATTTGTTTTGCTTGCCATTTCCAAACCGTGCATCCGTTTCCTGTGATCTTTATATCGATTTCAACCGAAATCAACTCCTCTTTCCAGTGGCACTCTTTGTTTTCCAAGTTGATGCCATGTTCAATCATTCCTTTCCAAATCTTGCATATGCATCACATATCGCATCCCGCATATCATACCATGTTTGGATCATGTTGCTTGAACATTGCACGTTGTTGATTGTGTTCCCTTTTGCTTGTTGTTCTTGTTTGGGTAGAGCCGGGAGACGAGTACGTGATCGAGGAGCCCGTTGAGTACGCTTACGAGGATCAAGACAACTCAGAGAACTTAGCAGGCAAGATGACCATACCCTCGAAATCACTTCTATATTTGCTTGCTAGATGCTCGCTCTTTTGCTATGCCTATGCTATGATACCTACCACTTGCTTATCATGCCTCCCAAATTGCCATGTCAAACCTCTAACCCACCTTGTCCTAGCAAACCGTTGTTTGGCTATGTTACTGCTTCCCTCAGCCCCTCTTATAGCGTTGCTAGTTGTAGCTGAAGATTGGAGTTCGTTCCTTGTTGGAACATGTTTATTGTTGGGATATCACAATATTATCTTGTTTATCTTAATGCACCTATATACTTGGTAAAGGGTGGAAGGCTCGGCCTTATGCCTGGTGTTTCTGTCATATCGGTGTTATGTTCCCGGATTTTGCGTTCCTTACACGGTTGAGTTATAATGGGAACCCCTTGACAGTTTGCCTTGAATAAAACTCCTCCAGCAATGCCCAGCCTTGGTTTTACCATTTGCCACCTATCCTCTATTTCCCTTGGGTTTCCGGAGCCCAAGGGTCATCTTTATTAAACCCCCCGGGCTAGTGCTCCTCTGAGTGTTGGTCCAAACTAGAGCCCCTTGCAGCGCCACCTTGGGGAAACTCGAGGGCTGGTTTTAGTTGTACGGATTGCTTATCCGGTGTGCCCTGAGAACGAGATATGTGCAGCTCCTATCGGGATTTGTCGGCACATTCGGGTGGTGTTGCTGGACTTGTTTTACCATTGTCGGGATGTCTTGTAACCGGGATGCCGAGTCTGATCAGAATGTCTCGGGAGAAGGAATATCCTTCGTTGACCGTGAGAGGTTGTGACTGGCTAAGTTGGGACTCCCCTGCAGGGATTTGATCTTTCGAAAGCCGTGCCCGCGGTTATGGGCAGATGGGAATTTGTTAATATCCGGTTGTAGATAACCTGAAGCTTAACTTAATTAAAATGCATCAACCGCGTGTGTAACCGTGATGGTCTCTTCTCGGCGGAGTCCGGGAAGTGAACATGGTGTTGGAGTAATGCTTGACGTAGGTTGTTCTATGATCACTTCATGTTCATATTTGTTCGACAATGCTTTTTCCTTCTCTTCTCACTCTCATTTGCATATGTTAGCCACCATATATGCTAGTCGCTTGCTGCAGCTCCACATCATACCTTTACCTTAAATAGTCTTGATCGCGAGGGTGTGAGATTGCTGAGTCCCCGTGACTCATAGATTCCTTCCAAAACTAGATGCATGGACCGATGATACCGCTCCAAGTGATGCGTTTAAGCTCAAGTGGGAGTTCGATGAAGACTCTCGTCGTTACTACGTGTATGTCCCAGATGATCAGTAGTGGTTCCCAGTTGGGGCGATCAGGGACTATGTTGCATTTGGGGTTTATCTTTATTTTGGTTCCATAGTCGGACCTTGAGTGTATTTGGATGAATGTAATGACTTATTTATGTATTTGTGTGATGTGGCGAGTGCAATCCAACTATGTTCCTTTTCCCTTATTGTATTACATGGGTTGTTGTGAAGATTACCTCACTTGCGACATTGCTTTCAATGCGGTTATGCCTCTAAGTCGTGCTTCGACACGTGGGAGATATAGCCGCATCGAGGGCGTTACATCCAACCTCTTGCCATTCCAGAATGGAAGTTTGACCATATTGAGATGGACTTCGTGACTGGATTTCCCAAGTGCAAGCGTGTAAATGATGCTATCTTCGTCGTCATCGACAAGCTCACTAAAGTGGCTCATTTTCTTCCTATCAAAGAATCTATCACAGCAGCTCAGTTGGCAGAGCTATATACCTCCAGGATTGTCTCTCTGCATGGCATTCCGCCGTTGATATCTTTAGATCGTGGAAGCATCTTTACTTCTAAGTTCTGGGACTCCTTTCAGAAGGCCATGGGCACCAACATTCGCTTTAGCACAACCTTTCATCCTCAAACTAGTGGCCAAGTCGAGCGAGTAAATCAAATTCTTGAAGATATGCTCAGGGCTTGTGTCATTTCTTTCGGTATGAAGTGGGAAGATTGTCTGACATATGCCGAGTTCTCCTACAACAACAGCTTCCAAGAAAGTTTGGGCAAGGCCCCGTTCGAGATTCTCTATGGCAGAAAGTGCCGTACTCCTCTAAATTGGTCAGAGACTGGTGAACGCCAACTTCTTGGCAATGACTTGATCACAGAGGCTGAAGAAATGTGCAAAGTCATTCGTGAAAATCTCAAAGCCGCGCAATCGCGCCAGAAGAGTTACTATGATAGCAAGCATCGTGACTTGGCTTTCGAGATCGGAGACCATGTCTACCTCCGCGTCTCTCCAATGAAAGGTACTCGTCGCTTCGGTATCAAAGGGAAGCTTGCCCCTAGATACGTGGGTCCTTTCAAGATCATTGGCAAAAGAGGCGATCTCGCCTATGAACTTGAGCTTCCATCTAACTTTGCAAATGTGCACGACGTGTTTCACGTGTCTCAGCTTCGCAAGTGTTTCAAGACTCCTGACCGCACCATCAACTTTGAAGAGATTGATCTCCAAGAAGACTTGTCTTATCATGAGCATCCCGTTGCTATTATTGAAGAAACTGAGTGCAAGACTCACAACAAGTCTATCAAATTCCTGAAAGTGAAGTGGTCACATCATTCTGACGAAGAGGCCACCTGGTAACGCGAGGACCACCTCCGTTCCGAATATCCGGAGTTTTTCTAGTACTAGATCTCGGGACGAGGTCCTTTCGTAGTGGTGGAGTGTTGTAACGCCCCGTATGTAACTTACCATATTTGTATTCCAACTCTTGCCATTTTCGGTTCTAAGTTATGATATTCCCTTGTTGTTGGGTTTTGTCTTCGTTTTGCTTTTTGTCCATGTCATGCATTTCATATCATGTCATCATGTGCATCGCATTTGCATACGTGTTCGTCTCATGCATCCGAGCATTTTCCCCGTTGTCCGTTTCGCGATCCGACACTCCTATGTCCTCCAGTGCCCTCTTTTGCCTCTTTCTGTGTGAGTGTGTTAAACGTTCTCAGATTGGACCGAGATTTGCCAAGCGGCCTTGGTACACCATCGGTAGACCGTCTGTCAAGTTTAGTGCCATTTGGAGTTCGTTTGATACTCCAACGGTTAACCAGGGAACCACAAAGGCCTCGTGTGTGTTGCAGCCCAACACCCCTCCAAAGTGGCCCAAAACCCATCCAAACCCCCTCCATCCTCTCAGCCGTTCGATCACGATCGCGTAACCAAAAACCGCACCTCATTTGGACTCTCCTAGCTCGCTCTACCTATAAATATGTGCATCTCCCCAAAAATCTGGATCCCGAAACCCTAGCCCTGCTCCTCCGTGCCGCCGGACACGTCCGCCGCCGCACCCCAGCCAATCGGGTCCCAACACGTGGCTCCTCCCCATTCCCCGTGCTGCCGGCCCGCTCGGCCCGCTCTCAGCCCCCGCGGCCCGGAGCCGCCGCCCGGCCTCTCGTGCCCGCCGCCGCACTCCCTCGTCGCCGCCTCCCGCTCCCTGCCGGCGCCCCACCGCCGACGAGCTCCGCGCCGCCCGCCGCCTCCTCCCAGCGCCCTGCGCCTCGCCGCCTAACCCGCGCCGCCGCGGCAACCCCACGCCCGTCTCCACCGGCTCCCTCGACTCCAGCCGCCGTCCGCGACAACTCCGGCCGCCGTCCGCGACAACTCCGGCCGCCGCGTCTCATTTTCCGGCGAACCTCGACGTCCGCGCCAGATCCAGATCCAAAAACCTAGGGTTGACCTCGTATTTTTTTCCTAAGTCTGCAACATTTTCATGCACTTTTCATCATGTCATAACTCTGTCGTCGTAGCTCCATTTTGGGCGTGTGATATATCAAAATGTTCGTTAGGATGCCCTCTTAATTTTGTTCCATTGCACCATGATTGTTTGAGTCCATCTTGATGCCCTAATGACTATTGCAAGAGTGCTATAAAATGTTAGTTCCTGATTCTTAGCAGATTATGAGCATTTGTCATTTTTGCCATGATTATTGTGTGCCTCCTATGGACTTGAGCTCTAAATGTGTTTTGGGCTTTGCCATGCCATCTTTACAGGGGTGTATGCCATGTATTTTGTGATCAATGTGGTGACTAGCACAAGCATGCAAAGTAGCTCTCGTGATGTTGCTGATTTCAGGGACATATAATTTCACTAAGTCATTTCCCTGTTGTTATTTTTATGCCATGTATTCATGTTGCTATAGAGTGATCCATGTCTCTTTTGAGTATTTTCAGTAAGGATGATTTTGACATATGCTTATGCTCTATCCATCCATGTCCTTATTTTAATTTATGGAGTACCCTAGCATGACTCGATCTTGCTCTACTTTTGCTATAAAATGTTCCTGGTAGATTGTTTACATGTTAATCAATTTTGCCAAGGTTGTTGTAGTTGATCCATGCATGCTATGAGACGGTTCTTGCCATGATTAGCTTCTTGATCATGTCTTCTTTCTGGATGTATGCTTATCTTGTCATGCAATGCCTTGTGTTGAGTGCATCAAGCTTGCAAACATGCCTACATAACTCTGTTTTTGCCACGTCCAGTTTTCTGCTAAGTCTGAATCTATTAACAAAACTTGCTATGTTTACATGGGTGCCATCATGCTTTATGTCCCCTTTTGGCTTATGGTCAGTGAGGGACTTTTGTTATATGATTTTACTAGATTCATACCATGCCTTTGTTTGCTATGTTCTGTTCCTGTAGCATGTTGTTATCTTGCTCTAAACATTGCTTCCTGATGTTAATTCCTGACATGTTAGTATTTTCACTAAGTCTGTGAGGCTGATATCTATTGCACTTTTGCCATGCTTGTTTGAACCCGCTCTTTTGTGATTTAGCCATAGCTCAGTGTTCATATTTTGTCAAGCATCTTGAGTAGATCACTGCCATGTGATTTGTTGCTATGTTAGAGTGCAGTAGCTTAGTTTCTTGTTGCATTTTAGATGGCATCATACTGTTAATCGCAGAATAGTGCCATTGTTGTTTTGCTTGCCATTTGCAAACCGTGCATCCGATTCCGGTGATCTTTATATCAATTTCGACCGAAATCAACTCATCTTTCCAGCGGCACTCTTGGTTTTCCAAGTTGAGTCCTGGTTCAATCTTTTCCTTCCGGAGCACGCATATGCATTGCATATCACATCCCACATATCATGCCATGTTTTTCATCATGTTGCTTGCGCATTGCACCGTGGTTGATTGTGGTTTCTTTTTCTTGTGCTCTTGCCTTGGGTAGAGTCGGGAGATGAGTACGTGATCGAGGAACCCGTTGAGTATGCTTACGAGGATTGAGCTTACGTCAACTCAATGAACTTTGCAAGCAAGATGACCATAGCCTTGAAATCACTTCTATCTTTGCTTGCCAATTGCTTGCTCCATTGCTATTTCTATGCCGTGATACCTACCACTTGCTTTATCATGCCTCCCATATTGCCATGTCAAGACTCTAACCCACCTTGTCCTAGCAAACCGTTGTTTGGCTATGTTACCGCTTTGCTCAGCCCCTCTTATAGCGTTGCTAGTTGCAGGTGAAGATGGAGTTTGTTCCTTGTTGGAACATGATATTGTTGGGATATCATTACTATTATATCATGTTTACTTTAATGCACCTATATACTTGGTACAGGGTGGAAGGCTCGGCCTTATGCCTGGTGTTTTGCTCCACTCTTGCTGCCCTAGTTTTCGTCATACCGGTGTTATGTTCCTTGATTTTGCGTTCCTTACGCGGTTGGGTTATAATGGGAACCCCTTGACAGTTCGCCTTGAATAAAACTCCTCCAGCAAGGCCCAACCTTGGTTTTACCATTTGCCACCTAAGCCTTTTTCCCTTGGGTTTCATGGACTCATGGGTCATCTTTATTTTAAACCCCCGGGCCACTGCTCCTCTGAGTGTTGGTCCAAACTAGAGCCCCTTACATCGACACCTCGGGGAAACTCGAGGGTTGGTTTTAGTTGTATGGATTGCTTATCCAGTGTGCCCTGAGAACGAGATATGTGCAGCTCCTATCGGGATTTGTCGGCACATTCGAGTGGCTTTGCTGGTCTTGTTTTACCATTGTCGGGATGTCTTGTAACCGGGATTCCGAGTCTGATCGGGCCGTCCTGGGAGAAGGAATATCCTTCGTTGACCATGAGAGCTTTTGATGGGCTAACTTGGGACACCCCTGCATGGATTTGAACTTTCAAAAGCCATGCCCACGGTTATGGGCAGATGGGAATTTGTGAATATCCGGTTGTACAAAACCTGACACTTAAATTAAAATGAATCAACAGCGTGTGTAGCCGTGATGGTCTCTTTTCAGCGGAGTCCGGGAAGAGAACATGGTCTCGTGTTATGCTTGAACGTAAGTAGTTCTAGGATCACTTCTTGATCTTATAGCTTCTTGACCGTGCTTTGCCCCTCTTCTCGCTCTCATTTGCGTAAGATAGCCACCATATATGCTAGTGCTTGCTGCAGCTCCACCTCACTACCTTTTCCTACCCATAAGCTTAAATAGTCTTGATCGCGAGGGTTTGAGATTCCTGAGTCCCTGTGACTCACAGATTACTTCCAAAACCAGATGCGAGTGCCGATGATGCCATTACAGGGGATGCGACCGAACTCAAGTGGGAGTTTGACTAGGATTCAGGATGTTACTATGTTTCCTTTCCAGATGATCAGTAGTGGAGCTCAGTTGGGGCGTTCGGGGATCTTATGCATTTGGGGTTGTCTTTATTTTGGTTCCGTAGTTGGACCTTGATTGTATTCTGGATGATGTAATGCTATATTTATGTATTGTGTGAAGTGTCTATTGTAAGCCAACTCTTTATCTCTATCTTATTCAGTACATGGGATGTGTAAAGATTACCCCTCTTGCGACATGCCTACTATGCGGTTATGCCTCTAAGTTGTGCTCCGACACGTGGGAGATATAGCCACATCATGGGTGTTACAGGGGTGTAGGCGGAAGATCGACACGGCGACATCTACGGCCATGGAGGCGTGGATGTGCGCCACGGCGCGCCTCTGTCTCCTCCTCTATATTGTACAGGAAGGGGAAGGCCTCAAGTTGGGCTGGACCATGTACTATATCACTCTCAGCCCACACGCCCAGTAGGATTTAGTATTTTCACTTTTATTTTCTATTTTAGTTTCTAGCCTCTGTTTTGCATTTAGTTGGAGTACTAAATGAATTTTTCCAGGGGTGGAACTTGGCACATAATTCCCTTGCAATATTTTGGTGTTGTACAAAAAATCTCCGAGCATGTGGAGTTGTTTAAGCATTTTTAGAAATTGAAATGGTCAGTTAAAATGGCTGCTGGTCCACTGTTTAACTTCTAGGGGCATTTTAACAACTTAAGTAATGTTGGTTTCTTCATATGAAACAGTTAGTGAATATTTGCAATAACATGAACACTTTTTTTATATGAAGAAGTTTCATTTTGACTTTATTTTAAATTTTGAATTTGAACTTGGTTTGGACCAAAGTGAGGTTTAGTAAGTTAATAGTGATGACATGGCACCATTAGTGTGTGATTACTGTAGATGAGCTATCGGGGTGTTACAAATCTCCTCCACTACAAGAAATGTCATCCCAAGATTTAAGAGGTAGAGTTAAGGGAAAAGAATCAGTTATGAATTCTAACAAGTGTTGTCGGTCTTGGTTACTCTCCCCGAAGACGTTGATCTCTTTCATTGATGCCTTCATTTCTCTGATTTAGGTCATCCTGATGAAGTCGTCATCATTCCTTCGGGAACTCCATCGTACTTATGAAAGAATAAAGGGTGGGTATTCTGGGAGAACGAACTTTTGTAAGGTTGGTCGATAAGATCAGGGAAGGTGGCGGAAAGTAACTCTTGAATTGAAACTTTAATTATCGAGAGCAAAGTAAGAAGGTGCAAAAGAGAAGTCTCAAGCGCATAGGCAATTGTTTGTTGCCTGCAACGAAGTGTGAGAGGGGTTTAGAGCAATGGGAATAAACATTGCATCTGATACCAGAATAGATCACTAGGCAGGTGGCTCGTGAATTACATACAAAGTCAAGCGCGAGGAATAACTTTGATAACAGGGTGTACATGAGAGTTAGGTTTCGATCATGTGGAACTGTGGGTTATGGGCCCACCATGTGGGTTAAAAGTAGGAAGGGCACTGGCATCTTGCACGGTTGCGATAGCAAGGCATGCCAGAGAATAGCATGTGAGTTATGTCAGAAACAACGTCGGTACCAAGGGCGAGGGACAAAGAGAACCATCTGCCTGCTCATTAAACGAGGCGGACCAATAGGCAAAGTGCTTGTCCATCGGTGGTTCCTGGAATGTCATCAACAATAGTAACAGGGCCTTACTGACAGAGTGGTACAACAGGGTGCTTACCTAAGCAGGGAATTATTATTGCTTAGTTAAGTCAGATTACAAGAAAGGTAAAACAAAACAATGGAAAGGAAATACAATTATCCAATTAATTTAGAACAATGGAAAGGAAGATGTGTTTAAACACATATTTTAGGGGTATATCCTTCCCAAGGACAAGTAGAGCATGATAACCATGACATGATATTAAGTAGAAAACCCTTTAGGTAAGGGGAGAGAAATTTCATGACATTACCCATACAATGGTGTTTGGATAATTGATAAAAGAAATTTTAGCATTGTGCTTCAAATGTTCTTATTGAAAACCGGAGTACCATAGACATGCTTCGAGGTAGCATTTACATGGTCTTCAAGCAAAGGTCGGACTTTGGATACTCAAAGGATTCGTTAGGAACAACTTATAGAATAAGTCTTATAATTCCCTCATGGAAGAATGATTCACCTTGCTAAAAAGGAAACTATTACAATAGGGCCTCCAACCAGGTGTGCTAGGCATGACATCACCTTACCGGGTCACATGAAGACCAATGTTATAACTCTTGGAAAATGTTCCAACCATCATATCTGACCGGGATTCGGATCTGATTGGTGTCAGGATACCTCGGATTCAGGATGCCTAAGAAGAAAAGGTGTAGCCCAAATTAGACAAGATGATATTGTAAGATTCTCGGGAGATGAACTATGGAAGCGAGTTCCGGAACAAGAGTTCATCATTAAACCAAGGAGAGGATGAGGAGGTGGTTGATAGACTCAGCGACAATCCATCGAGATTTCCAGAAAGATGGATTTCCACAATCATGTGAACAAGATGATAACATTAGTCAGATCAAATAATATAATGAGGTATGCTCGAGGAAAACATGCTTGATTAAACACTGGTTGACAGGTGCGCCCGAAATATGGGCATAGGTAGCCTGATCAATTGTTAGAATGGTGATTCAATAACCGATAGGCTAAGAAAGAACTGTCCATCATTAACTTCAGAGCAATAGGGTTGCTAGAAGTGTGGAACCCAAATAGCACCATTCACTTGTTGGTATCCTAGTTAGAATCAATACGGGGACCAAGAAAGAATGGTGATGGTGAGAAATATCACTATACCAAGATTTCTGAAGGGGTGGAGCAATCCTCACAACATTCTTGATATAGAAGACAATAACACTACAAGGTAGAACATAACATAAGCTGGATAGCACGGATCTCAAGGTACAACACAAAACATGAACAAGTTTGTGTTGTATGGAAAGCAATAATGTTGCCGGTGATAACACAAATCATCGAGGGGCAAGAATGGTACTTGTCATCATGAATTTGATTGATATTCTGGAAGGAGTCAAAATATTGATGATGATCATGACAAATTTTGTCGATAGGCTCCCCGAAGAAGCAATCAAACAATGACTGCATGAAGCAAAAGGAGTGTTGTAGCAAAATATTATTGGAACCACGGATACGTCTGATGTCTACTACACAACCTTCTTCTTGTAGACGTTGTTGGGACTCCAAGTGCAGAGGTTTGTAGGACAGTAGAAAAATTCCCTCAAGTGGATGACCTAAGGTTTATCAATCCGTGGGAGGCGTAGGATGAAGATGGTCTCTCTCAAGCAACCCTGCAGCCAAATAACAAAGAGTCTCTTGTGTCCCCAACACACCCAATACAATGGTAAATTGTATAGGTGCACAAGTTCGGCGAAGAGATGATGATACAAGCGCAATATGGATAGTAGATAATGGTTTTTGTAATCTGAAATTATAAAAACAGCAAGGTAACTAACGATAAAAGTGAGCGTAAACGGTATTGCAATGCTAGGAAACAAGGCCTAGGGTTCATACTTTCACTAGTGCAAGTTCTCTCAACAATAATAACATAATTGGATCACATAACTATCCCTCAACATGCAACAAAGAGTCACTCCAAAGTCAATAATAGCGAAGAACAAACGAAGAGATTATGGTAGGGTACGAAACAACCTCAAAGTTATCCTTTCTGATCGATCTATTCAAGAGTCTGTAGTAAAATAACATGAAGCTATTCTTTCCGTAAGACACAAATCAACCAAAACCTTAGGTCACCTAGATACTCCAATGTCACCTCAAGTATCCGTGGGTATGATTATACAATATGCATCACACAATCTCAGATTCATCTCTTCAAACCAACACAAAGTACTTCAAAGAGTGCCCCAATGATTCTACCGGAGAGTCAAGACGAAAACGTGTGCCAACCCCTATGCATAGGTTCATGGGCGGAACCCGCAAGTTGATCACCAAAACATACATCAAGTCGATCAATAGAATACCCCATTGTCACCACGGGTATCCCAGGCAAGACATACATCAAGTGTTCTCAAATCCTTAAAGACTCAATCCGATAAGATAACTTCAAAGGGAAAACTCACTCCATTACAAGAGAGTAGAGGGGGAGAAACATCATAAGATCCAACGATAATAGCAAAGCTCGCGATACATCAAGATCATATCACCTCAAGAACACGAGAGAGAGAGATTAAACACATAGCTACTGGTACATACCCTCAGCCCCGAGGGTGACCTACTCCCTCCTCGTCATGGATAGCACCGGGATGATGAAGATGGCCACCGGAGAGGGATTCCCCCTCCGGCAGGGTGCCGAAACGGGTCTAGATTGGTTTTCAGTGGCTACGGAGGCTTCTGGCGGCGGAACTCCCGATCTATTCTTGTCCTCAAAATTTTTATGGTATATGGATATATATAGGAGTAAGAAGTACGCCGGTGGACCTCCGGGCTGTCCACGAGGCAGGGGGTGCGGCCCCCACCCTCGTGGGCAGCCCGAGACTCTTCTGGTCCATCTCCGATACTCCGTGGGCTTCTTCTGGTCCAAAAATAAGTTCTGTGAAGTTTCAGGTCAACTGGACTCCGTTTGATTTTCCTTTTCTGCGATACTCTAATACAAGGAAAAAACTGAAACTGGCACTGGGCTCTAGGTTAATAGGTTAGTCCCAAAAATCATATAAAATAGCATATAAATGCATATAAAACATCCAAGGTTGATAATATAATAGCATGGAACAATAAAAAATTATAGATACGTTGGAGACGTATCAGCATCCCCAAGCTTAATTCCTGCTCGTCCTCGAGTAGGTAAATGATAAAAAAGAATTTTTGATGTGGAATGCTACCTAACATATTTATCCATGTAATTCTTTATTGTGGCAAGAATATTCAGATCCATAAGATTCAAGACAAAATTTTAATATTGACATAAAAATAATAATACTTCAAGCATACTAACAAAGCAAGCATGTCTTCTCAAAATAACATGGCCAAAGAAAGTTATCGCTACAAAATCATATAGTCAGGCTAAGCTCCATCTTCACCACACAAAATATTTAAATCATGCACAACCCCGATGACAAGCCAAGCAATTGTTTCATACTTTTGATGTTCTCAAACTTTTTCAATTTTCACGCAATACATGAGCGTGAGCCATGGATATAGCACAATATGTGGAATAGAAGGTTGGTTGTGGAGAAGACAAAAAGGGAGAACATAAGTCTGACATCAACTAGGCATTTCAACGGGCTATGGAGATGCGCATCAATAGATATCAATGTGAGTGAGTAAGGATTGCCATGCAACGGATGCACTAGAGCTATAAGTGTATGAAAGCTCAACAAAAGAAACTAGTGGGTGTGTATCCAACTTGCTTGCTCACGAAGACCTAGGGCATTTTGAGGAATCCCATCATTGGAATATACAAGCCAACTTCTATAATGAAAGATTCCCACTAGTATATGAAAGTGACAACATAGGAGACTCTTTATCATGAAGATCATGGTGCTACTTTGAAGCACAAGTGTGGTAAAAGGATAGTAGCATTGCCCCTTCTCTCTTTTTCTCTCATTTTTGGGGGCCTTCTCTTTTTTATGGCCTTTCTCTTTTTTTCTCCTTTTTTATTTTTTGTCTGGAGTCTCATCCCAACTTGTGGGGGAATCATAGTCTCCATCATCCTTTCCTCACTGGGATAATGCTCTAATAATGATGATCATCACACTTTTATTTACTTACAACTCAAGAATTACAACTCGATACTTAGAACAAGATATGACTCTATATGAATGCCTCCAGCAGTGTACCAGGATGTGCAATGACTCATGAGTGACATGTATGAAAGAATTCTGAAAGGTGGCTTTGCCACAAATACAATGTCAACTAGATGATCATGCATAGCAATATGACAATGATGGAGCGTGTCATAATAAATGGAACGATGGAGAGTTGCATGGCAATATATCTCGGGATGGCTATGGAAATGATATAATAGGTAAGTATGGTGGCTGTTTTGAGGAAGGTATATGGTGGGTTTATGGTACCGGCAAAAGTTGTGCGGTACTAGAGAGGCTAGCAATGGTGGGAGGGTGAGAGTGCGTATAATCCATGGACTCAACAGTAGTCATAAAGAACACACATACTTATTGCAAAATTCTATTAGTTATCGAAACAAAGTATTAGGCGCATTCTGCCAAGCGGATAGATTGGTAGGAAAATACCATCGCTCATCCCTGACCGCCACTCATAAGGAAGACAATCAATAAATAAATCATGCTCCGACTTCATTACATAACGGTTCACCATACGTGCATGCTACGGGAATCACAAACTTTAACACAAGTATCTCTCAAATTCATAACTACTCAACTAGCATGACTCTAATATCACCATTTTCATATCTGAAAACAATTATCAAGCATCAAACTTCTCATAGTATTCAATGCACTTTATATCAAAGTTTTTATTATATCCCTCTTGGATGCCCATCATATTAGGACTAAATTCATAACCAAAGCAAATTATTATGCTGTTTAGGAATCTCAAAATAATATAAGTGAAGCACGAGAGTTCATCTATTTCTTCAAAATAAAACCACCGCCGTGCTCTAAAAGGATATAAGTGAAGCACTAGAGCAAATGACAAACTACTCCAAAAGATATAAGTGAAGATCAATGAGTAGTCGAATAATTATGAAACTATGTGAAGACTCTCTAACATTTAAGAATTTCAGATCTTGGGATATTATTCAAACAGCAAGGAAAACAAAATAAAATGAAATGACGCTCCAAGCAAAACACATATCATGTGGTGAATAAAAATATAGCTCCAAATAAAGTTACCGATGAACGAAGACGAAAGAGGGGATGCCATCCGAGGAATCCCCAAGCTTAGGCTCTTGGTTGTCCTTGAATATTACCTTGGGGTTCCTTGGTCATCCCCAAGCTTAGGATCTTGCCACTCCTTATTCCGTAGTCCATCGAATCTTTACCCAAAACTTGAAAACTTCACAATACAAAACTTAACAGAAAACTCGTGAGCTCCGTTAGCAAAAGAAATGAAACCACCACTTCAAGGTACTGTAATGAACTCATCCTATATTTATATTGGTTTAATATCTACTGTATTCCAACTCATCTATGGTTCATACCCTCTGATACTACTCATAGATTCATCAAAATAAGCAAACAACACATAGAAAAGAGAATCTGTCAAAAACAGAACAGTCTGTAGTAATCTGGATCAAACGTATACTTATGGAACTCATAAAATTCTCAAATAAATTGGTGGAACTTATGAATTTGCCTATTAGTCCTCTTAAAAAAAATCAACTTAATAGCACTCTCCAGTAAAGAATGGCAGCTAATCTCGTGAGCACTAAAGTTTCTGTTTTTTACAGCAAGATCACAAAGACTTCACCCAAGTCTTCCCAAAGTTTCTACTTGGCACAAACACTAATTAAAACATGAAACCACATATAAACAGAGGCTATATGAATTATCTATTACTAAACAGGAGAAAAAAGTAAATAACAAGAATAAGATTGGGTTTCCTCCCAAGAAGCGCTATCCTTTAACGCCCCTAGCTAGGCATGATGATTTCAATGATGCTCACATAAAAGATAAGAATTGAAACATAAAGAGAGAATCATGAAGAATATGACTAGCACATTTAAGTCTAACCCACTTCCTATGCATAGGGATTTTGTGAGCAAAAAACTTGTGGGAACAATAATCAACTAGAATAGGAAGGCAAAACAAGCATAACTTCAAGATTTTCAACACATAGAGAGGAAACTTGATATTATTGCAATTCCTACAAGCATATATTCCCCCCTCATAATAAATTTCAGTAGCATCATGAATGAATTCAACAATATAGCTATCACATAAAGCATTATTTTCATGATGCATAAACATAGAATTTTTATTACTCTCCACATAAGCAAATTTCTTCTCACGAATAGTAGTGGGAGCAAACACAACAAAATAACTATCATCTGAGGCATAATCCAATTGAAAACTAAAATCATGATGACAAGCTTCATGGATATCATTATTCTTTATAGCATACAAGTCATCAGAATAATCATCATAGATAGCAACTTTGTTCTCATAATCAATTGGAACCTCTTTCAAGATAGTGGAATCATTACTAAATAAAGTCATGACCTCTCCAAATCCACTTTCATAATTATCACAATAAGATTCAACATCCTCCAAAATAGTGGGATCATTACTCCCTAAAGTTGACACTCTTCCAAACCCACTTTCATCAATATAATCATCATAAGTAGGAGGCATGCTATCATCATAACAAATTTGCATATCAAAACATGGGAGGCTAGAAATATCATATTCATTAAACATAGCATCCCCAAGCTTGGGACAAACATTAATTGCAGCATGGGTATTCAAAGAATTCATACTAACAACATTGCAATAATGCTCATCATTCAAAGATTTAGTGCCAAACATTTTAGTGCATTCTTCTTCTAACACTTTGGCACAATTTTCCTTTCCATCATACTTACGAAAGATATTAAAAAGATGAAGCGTATGAGGCAAACTCAATTCCATTTTTTGTAGTTTTCTTTTATAAACTAAACTAATTCTAAAACAAGAAACAAAAAGATTTGATTGCAAGATCTAAAGATATGCCTTCAAGCTCTAAGCTCCCCGACAACGGCGCCAGAAAAGAGCTTGATGTCTACTAGACAACCTTCTTCTTGTAGACGCTGTTGGGCCTCCAAGTGCAGAGGTTTGTAGGATAGTAGCAAATCTCCCTCAAGTGGATGACCTAAGGTTTATCAATCCGTGGGAGGTATAGGATGAAGATGGTCTCTCTCAAGCAACCCTGCAACCAAATAACAATGAGTCTCTTGTGTCCCCAACACACCCAATACAATGGTAAATTGTATAGGTGCACTAGTTCGGCGAAGAGATGATGATACAATTGCAATATGGATAGTAGATAATGGTTTTTGTAATATGAAAATATAAAAATAGCAAGGTAACTAAAGATAAAAAGTGAGCGTAAACGGTATTGCAATGCTAGGAAACAAGGCCTAGGGTTCATACTTTCACTAGTGCAAGTTCTCTCAACAATAATAACATAATTGGATCACATAACTATCCCTCGGCATGCAACAAAGAGTCACTCCAAAGTCAGTAATAGCGGAGAACAGATGAAGAGATTATGGTAGGGTACGGAACCACCTCAAAGTTATCCTTTTTGACCAATCTATTCAAGAGTCCGTAGTAAAATAACATGAAGCTAGTCTTTCCATTCAATCTATCATAGAGTTCGTACTAGAATAACACCTTAGGACACAAATCAACCAAAACCCTAATGTCACCTAGATACTCCAATGTCACCTCAACTATCCTGGGTATGATTATACGATATGCATCACACAATCTCAGATTCATCTATTCAAACCAACACAAAGTACTTCAAAGAGTGCCCCAAAGATTCTACCGGAGAGTCAAGACGAAAACGTGTGCCAACCCCTATGCATAGGTTCATGGGAGGAACCCGCAAGTTGATCACCAAAACATACATCAATTGGATCAATAGAATACCGCATTGTCACCGCGAGTATCCCACGCAAGACATACATCAAGTGTTCTCAAATCCTTAAAGACTCAATCCGATAAGATAACTTCAAAGGGAAAACTCAATCCATTACAAGAGAGTAGAGGGGGGGAAACATCATAAGATCCAACTATAATAGCAAAGTTTGCGATACATCAAGATCGTATCACCTCAAGAACACGAGAGAGAGAGAGATCAAACACATAGCTACTGGTACATACCCTCAGCCCCGAGGGTGAACTACTCCCTCCTCGTCATGGAGAGCCCCAGGATGATGAAGATGGCAACCGGAGAAGGATTCACCCTCGAAGTTTTTAGGGTATATGGATATATATAGGAGGAAGAAGTATGTTGGTGGACCTCCGGGCTGTCCACGAGGCAGGGGGGCGCGCCCAGGGGGTGGGCGTGCCCTCCCACCCTCGTGGGCAGCCCGGGACTCTTCTAGTCCATCTCTGATACTCCGTGGGCTTCTTCTGGTCCAAAAATAAGTTCCGTGAAGTTTCAGGTCAATTGGACTCCGTTTTATTTTCCTTGTCTGCGATACTCTAAAACAAGGAAAAAACAGAAACTAGCACTGGGCTCTAGGTTGATATGTTAGTCCCAAAAATCATATAAAATAGCATATAAATGCATATAAAACATCCAAGGTTGATAATATAATAGAATGGAACAATAAAAAATTATAGATACATTGGAGACGTATCAACGTCTCCAACTTGGAATCAAGCTTGCTTTTCGAGGTGAAACGATATGATGAGGAAGAGCGAAGTAAGCTTAGCTCATCGTCAGAAATTGTGCTTCGGGAAGAAGGACAAAGTAGCACAGTTAAAATTAAGTACAATGATGATATAGACGATCGGGCTAGGAATGACTTGAAGGATTATTAAACTCGTAAGCAATGAAAATTACTTAAGAGTTATAGAATCGGAGTGCGGAATAGATTCACTTATTGGTGTTCTCGAGTGACTAATAACTCTGAACCTGGGGAAAATCTGAAATCAGTGAGAAGTAATATTAGATGAAGACCCATAGTAAGCAAGACAGTTCCTTGTTATTCTCGAGATTCTAGAGGGTAATACTCGAGGGAAGATAAAAATAGAGGTTGCGGAGATGCATTGATCTATAGAAGACAAGTGCTTTAACTTGTCCGAGAAAAGGAATCAAAGAATATCAATATGGCTGGAACCACGATTGCAAGAGACATAATCCCAGATATAAGATGAACTTATACCAAGGGAATAATTAATTGAAGAGAAGCTTCTGTGATAAGATCTACATCGTGTCCATGGCATGAACACAAAGTTCAAGGTCGACTCCCACTTCTAAAATGTATAACCTTTCATTCACTCCTCGCCTTCGATGAAGTTGTAGCGTAGAATTTTATCTGGCATAACACTAGTAGAGTATGACTCGTAGAAGTTCCTCGGTTCACACAGATTTGGGAAGCCATAGGTTCAACCCATTAGGGTATCTTAGGAACATATACTACAAAATTCATGAGTAAATAACTCAGGCTCGGAAGCATAGCATGGTTGATTTTTTTACCAAAGGCATTTTGTATAAGGGGAAGAATTCACAACAATTTTGAATGTGAGAGACCTTGCCGATTAATAACTCATCAAAGGAATTGGCGGTCCACAAATAATCTGATGTGAGTACCGGTACTCAATCAGAAGAAGAAATAATGCAAAGGCATCGGATTAAGAAACAACCGAATAATTGAAAGTTTAACTACAAAGGAATTATGATTTCCAAATCAAGGGATCCGAAGCAAACACTCTGATTAAGGATGGATAAGTTGAGCAGGCTTAGCAGTATAGTCGATGGCAATTTGATTGGCCGAGATCCAGCTCATATTTAAAATGACGTCTGAGTCGGGAGGATGAGATCTCGGATTCAACTGAGGATTGCGAGCAACCGCGACATATTGAATCAACTGACTCAAAATGAGAATGAAAAAGGATGCCAATAAGATTACTAGACTTATGGGATTAACCATAATGCCAGCAAACAAGTACTTGCAGAGCAATAGCAGGCAGAGGATTACCGGAAGGTCAGATATTACTTCAATGTAACTTGTGAATCATATGAACAACGAGGGAAGAACGGATACTCGGTAAGTGTGAGGAATTATCCGTAAGGGGTATTCATGTGGCAAGAACTGCATGTTAGTAGGGACAAAGTGTTCTCGAAAAAATAGAGAGATTTTTGGGGTACCTTGTAATAACAAGATCAACAAGGAATGATTGTATGAATGGCAAGTGCATGTGGTTATACATAGGGGTTTATCTATGGAAGGAAATTGCAAAAGTGATGGCACAAAGTGTCGAGAGAACATCATAGAGTATCCTCAAAATCTTCTGGTGCAACAGACGATCATCAGTAATAAGGTGCTCTCCGGGTGAAAGTGATCACACGATCCTAATGTTAGATTTAGCAAAATTCATTTAACCCGAATAGAAGAGAGATTAGAGTCCCAGAGTATAGACGAGGAATAAAAGATCCTAATACCACCCAATGGCGATGTGGGCCCATAAGGCACACATCCATGTTAGTAAAAGGTTTTTTTATGGCTAGACTCGACTTCGGCCAAGGAGTTTGGAAAGGGCATTCCTACAGGCAGTCGGCTCTGATACCAACTAGTGACGCCCCCAATTTGACCGTACACTAATCATACACGCAAATGTGTACGATCAAGATCAAGGACTCACGGGAAGATATCACAACACAACTCTAGACACAAATTAAAATAATACAAGCTTTATATTACAAGCCAGGAGACTCGAGGGCTCGAATACATAAGCTCGAAAACACAAGAGTTAGCGGAAGCAAAAATATCTGAGTACAGACATAAACTAAACAAGTTTGCCTTAAGAAGGCTAGCACAAAAGTGAGATCGCCTCTTTTGCCAATGATCTTGAAAGGACCCATGTATCTAGGGGAAGCTTCCCTTTGATACCGAAGCAACGAGTACCTTTCATTGGAGAGACGTGGAGGTAGACATGGTCTCCTATCTCGAAAGCCAAGTCACGGTGCTTTCTATCATAGTAACTCTTCTGGCGTGATTGCGTGGCTTTGAGATTTTCATGGATGACTTTGCACATTTTTTTAGCTTCTGTGATTAAGTCATTGCCAAGAAGTTGGTGTTCACCAGTCTCTGACCAATTGAGAGGAGTATGACACTTTCTGCCATAGAGAATTTTGAATGGGGCCTTGCCCGAACTCGCTTCGAAGCTGTTGTTGTAGGAGAACTGGGCATATGGAAGAAAATCTTCCCACTTCATACTGAAAGAAATGACACAAGCCTTGAGCATATCTTTAAGGATTTGATTGACTCGCTCGACTCGGCCACTAGTGTGAGGACGGAAAGCTGTGCTGAAGCGAACGTTGGTGCCCATGGCCTTCTGGAATGAGTCCAGAACTTAGAAGTGAAGATGCTTCCACTATCCGAAGATATCAATTTCGGAATGCCGTGCAAAGAGATAATCCTGAAGGTGTATAGATCTGCCAACTGAGCTTCTATGATAGATTCTTTGATTGGAAGGAAATGAGCAACTTTAGTAAGCTTGTCGATGACAACGAAGATAGCATCATTACCACGCTTGGACTTGGGAAATCCAGTCACGAAGTCCATCTCAATATGGTCAAACTTCCATTCTGGAATAGCAAGAGGTTGGAGGAAACCAGTTGGTCGTTGGTGTTCTGCTTTCACCCTTCTGCAGACATCACATTCATTCACGAATTCAGCAATTTCTTGCTTCATTCGAGTCCACCAATACGACTGCTTGAGGTCATGGTACATCTTCGTACTTCCAGGATGAATGGATAGAAGGGAATTGTGCGCCTCATTCATAATGACTTCCCTTAGATCACCTTTAGGAACCACAATTTGACCCTCGAAGAATAGAGTGTCTTTGTCATCAATGCAATAGCACTTGTACTTCGGTTGGCTCTTGGCAATCCCATTTTCACCTTCTTCACTATGGAATCCAGGAGTTGTGTGTCACGAATTTGATCTTCCGAAGTAGGAGATACTTGGAGATTGGCAAGAAAGCCTTGAGGAACAACTTGGAGATTCAGTTTGCGGAAAGCTTCACAAAGGTCCGGTTGGAAGGGCTTGAGAATTAAGCTGTTGCAGTAAGCCTTCCTGGTCAAAGCATCTATAATGACATTGGCCTTGCTTGGAGTATATTCAATACTCGGATTGTATTACTGAACCATTTCAACCCAACGAGTCTGTCTGAGGTTGAGGTTGGGTTGAGTGAATATGTACTTGAGGCTCTTATGATCAGTGAAGATGTCCACTTTCCTTCCCAACAAGAGATGTCTCCATGTTAATTATGCATGCACAACTGCCGCCAACTCAATATCATGAGTGGGGTAGTTACTTTCGTTGGGCTTCAACTGACGAGAGGTATAGGCCACAACTTTCTTCTCTTGCATTAACACAACACCGAGACCTTGCAGGGAAGCATCATAGAAAACTTCAAATGGCTTGGATTCATCAGGAGGAGTCAAGACAGGAGCTGTGACCAGCTTCTCTTTGAGGGTGTTGAAAGCAACGTCACATTCAGGCGTCCAGACATACTTGACATGCTTCTGGAGGAGGTTGGAAAGAGTCTTTGCAATCTTAGAGAAATTCTCAACGAATCTCCGACAATAGCTTTCAAGCCCAAGAAAACTACGGAGCTGCTTGACATTCTGAGGAGGTTCCCAATTCACAATTGCAGACACCTTATCGAGATTAAAAGCGATGCCCTTGGCAGAGATGATATGACCAAGGTAAAGAACTTCGTCAAGCCAGAAGTCACACATGGAAAACTTCGCATAGAATTGATGCTCTGTGAGTTTCTCGAGTACCAATCTCAAATGCTTGGCATGATCCTCCTTATTCTTGGAAAAGACGAAAATATCATCGAGATACACCAGGATGAAATCATTTGTGTAAGGGTTGAAGATGAAGTTCATCATGCGAGAGAACATTGGAGGAGCATTGACAAGGCCGAAAGACATGACAGTATATTCATAAGAACCACAGCTTGTTCTGAATGCTGTTTTGGGTATATCTTGCTCACGAATGCGAATCCGATGATAACCCATGCGGAGCTCAAGCTTGGAGAATACTTGAGCACCCTTAAGTTGCTCGAAAATCTCATTAATGTTGGGAAGTGGATACTTGTTCTTTATTCTCTTCTTGTTCAATGGACGGTAGTCGATGCAGAGTCGTTCCGTTCCATCCTTCTTCTTGACAAAAAGAACACCACAACCCCATGGAGATGAACTCGGTCTGATCAGACCCATACGCTCTTGTTCATCGAGTTGTTTCTTCAACTCCTTCAACTCCTCTGGTCCAAGATTATAAGGACGCTTGCAAACAGGTTCCATGCAAGGCTCAAGATCGATAACGAATTCAACTGGCCGGTGAGGAGGCATTCCCGGAAGCTCTTCTGGAAAGACGTCTTGATATTCACAAATGACTGGAATCTGAGAGATGGCATTCAACTCACCCTTCTCATTGAGAGAAAACAGTCGAATGGTTTCGTCACGAGCGGCATAGATGATCACCTCCTCAGAAGAGTGTGTCAATTGAATTTCTCTGGCAGCACAATCAAGCAGAGCCTTGTGCTTAGAAAGCCAGTCCATGCCAAGAATTAGATCAATATCCGAGTCACCAAGAACAATTGGAGAAGCCAGAAATTTATAGTCGCCCATCTCGATACCGACATTCGGAACCATCATGCTAGAGCTCAAACGCTTAGCCGGAGAAACAACTTGCAATGCTTTAGGTAATGCCTTAGTGTCAAAATTGTGCTTCGATGCAAATGGAAATGGCATGAAAAATGTGATGCACCAGTATCAAATAAGACTTTAGCAGGAATGGAGTTAACTGGAAGGTTACCCATGATCACTTCTGAAGAACCCATGATCATGTTGACCTTAGCATGCTTGGGATTATGCTTGACCAGTGTATTGCTGGCAGATCTCACAGGAGGAGGAGGCGAAAGGCGCCTTTGGTTGAAGCATTTGTTTTCATAGTGCCCTTCCTACTGACACTTGTTGCAAGTAACCTCTGAGAGCGGACGGTGATAAGGAGCACTTGACCTTGGAGTATGAGACTGAGCTTTGTTCTGATAGCCTGGGTTGGGTGGGTGGGAAGATCCATTGCCACCTTTGCTATTCTGCTGATAAGGCTGACGAAACGGAGGAGGAGGAGGCAACCAGAACTTCTGTTGCTTAGCTACCACTTGTGATGAAGAAGAAGATTGAACTACATCCCTGACTCTCTTCTTAGATGCCTCACACTTGAGCTGAGCAGCTTCTTGCTTTAGTACCATGTTGTAGAATTCATCAAACTTAGTTGGCTCAAGAAGCACGAGAGCTAATTGCAGATCTTCTCTAAGGCCACCTCTGAATTGGTAAATCATACTCTTTTCATCAGGGACGTCTTGTTTAGCGAAGCAAGCGAGTTTCTGAAACTGGATATTGTATTGATACATGGACATGCTGCCTTGCTTGAGATTGCGGAACTCCTCACGCTTGCTCTCAACAACACTTGGTGGGATGTGATGAGCTTTGAAGTCTCGGTGGAAATCATTCCAGGTAATCACACGACCTCCTCTGGAATCTTTGTATTGTTGAAACCACTCAGCAGCTTGGTCCTTGAGTTGAAACGAAGCAAACTTGACAAAGTCCTCAGGCCTGACATTACTACACTCAAAATGTTTGCAGATATCCATGAGCCGGTCATTGGCGTGTGTGGCCTCGACACAGTTGCTGAAGGACTTCGGCTGGTTTGCAAGGAACTGGTTGTGGGTAGCAAACTGAGGCTGATTGTTGCCTTGGCCTTGATTTCCTTGGTTGCCTTGCCCTTGGTTGCACTCTTGCAAGAGTTGCAAAAGAATCTGAATGTTGGCGTTGGTGGCTGCCATGACGGCTTGCCATGCCTCCGGAGGTGGAGGTGTTGGCGGAAGGTTCGACTGTTCCCCATAATTGCGGTCCGGATTCTGACGCGTTGGAGGAGCCATCCTGAAGAGGTTGACATCCGTTAGCATCTTGAAAAACAGATATTCAAGCTCAATCAATGGATTGGAATTGCAACATAAAGTCTTAACATTCAATCAAGGATGAACCAATGAATTCCAAAGTAAATCATCACACGTCCATAAGTTGAGAAGCCACTTAGATAAAGGTAGATGAATAAATCAACAAGGTACGGATATGAACAAATAAGTGGTAAGGATTACCCGATCACAAACCAAATATCCGTGGGAAGAAATACTAGAGCTACTTGAATTCCCACCTATGAAACTCTCGAAATTTTTTGGTTCTGCAATCAGGTGTTGGGGATATAGGGGAAGCATAATATCTCACCCAAACTAGCAAATCCTACATCCAGCTGTATCCATCCTTCAACACATAACCAAGAAACCTTCGGAAATCATTTACCTCAACCTTCGAAAAGCATCTGTTATACGAGTTATGGCAATACTCCCGAACTCCCGCGCCATTACCGGGTGGCGTCAAGGTTATCTCACCAACAACTACATAAAAGAGATTTTCGATGTCCGCGAACTCGGGTATTCCAAAACTGCTACGATAAAATTTTGAGGACAACACCTCGGAGATCAACTCCCCGGGACACTGCCACAACCCCTAAATGTCAGGAGGCACCAAGAACAATGTTCTCGTCACAAAACCATCAAAACGATTCCAAGATACCAGCGTGTTCCTAATTTTTTTTCATGAAATTTGAGGAGAGAAGAGTCAAAACTTCTACGTCAGGAGGCCTCACCAGAGTGACGAAGGGACTGAGAAGTAAAAAGAATCCTAGTCTCCGATATATATAATCCTAAGACTCGAAACATTTTGTTCTAGACTCAACAACGTCACTTCACACAATATATAAATAATCCACAATACATAAACATTTTGTACTGAATAAGAAAGGGATAAAGAGTCGGCTTACAATTGCCACTTCACACAATACATAAATAATCCATACATCATCCAAGGTACAATCAAAGCTCCGACTATGGAACCAAATAAAGAAAGACAACCCCAAATGCTAGATCCCCGATCGTCCCAACTGGGCTCCTCTACTGATCATCCGGAAAAGAAACATAGTTACGGCCCGAATCCTCGTCCAACTCCCACTTGAGTTCGGTAGCGTCCCATGCACTGGCATCATCGGCACCTGCATCTGTTTGGAAGTATCTATGAGTCACGAGGACTCAGCAATCTCACACCCTCGCGATCAAGACTATTTAAGCTTATGGGTAAAGGTAGTGAGGTGGATGTGACGCCCCCGATTTGACCATACACTAATCATACACATAAATGTGTACGATCAAGATCAAGGACTCATGGGAAGATATCACAACACAACTCTAGACACAAATTAAAATAATACAAGCTTTATGTTACAAGCCAGGGGCCTCGAGGGCTCGAATACATAAGCTCGAAAACACAAGAGTCAGCAGAAGCAAAAATATCTGAGTACAGACATAAGTTAAACAAGTTGGCCTTAAGAAGGCTAGCACAAAAGTAGCAATGATCTAAAAGGCAAGGCCTCCTGCCTGGGACCTCCTAACTACTCCTCGAAGTCGAACTCCACATAGAATCATCCTCGGGATCGTCTGGCTCCTAGACTCCATCGTATGATTGCAATAACTGGGAAAAGGGGAAAAGAAGTAGGAAAGCAACCACGAGTACTCATCCAAAGTATTCCCAAGCTAGGATCTACACTACATATGCATTGGTATCAATGAAATGGGTAGTATCTGTGGACTGAACTGCAGAATGCCAGAATAAGAGGGGGATAGCTAGTACTATTGAAGACTACACTTCTGGCAGCCTCCATCTTGAAGCAGTAGAAGAGAGTAGATGGTAAGTTAACCAAATATCATCGCATAGCATAATCCTACCCGGCGATCCTCTCCTCGTCGTCCTGTTAGAGAGTGATCACCGGTTGTATCAGGCACTTGAAAGGGTGTGTTTTATTAAGTATCCGGTTCTAGTTGTCATAAGGTCAAGGTACAAATCCGTGTCGTCCTTTTACGGAGGGACACGGCTATTCGAATAGATAAACTTCCCTCGAGGGGTGCACCACATTTCCCAACACACCCAATCCCCTTTGGCCGGACACTTTCCTGAGTCATGCCCGGTCTCGGAAGATCAACACGTCGCAGCCCTACCTAGGCACAACAGAGATGTCAGCATGCCGGTCTAACTCCTATGGCTTAGGGGTCTGGGCCCATCGCCAATTGGAAATCTGCATGTTGCGAGGGCGGCTGGAAGCAGACCTGGCCTCCCTAATACAAGAGCAGGCGTTCCAGTTCAATCCGGCGCACGCCGCTCAGTCGCTGACGTCAAGAAGGCTTCGGCTGATACCACGACGTCGAGTGCCCATAATTGTTCCCGCATAGTTGGTTAGTGCGTATAGGCCAGTGTCCAGACTTAGATCAAATACCAAGATCTCGTTAAGTGTGTTATTTTGAAGTAACCATGGACGCCGGCCAGGGCCAGGCCCACCTCTCTCCTAGGTGGTCTCAACCTGCCCTGTCGCTCCGCCACAGAGTAACAGTCGGAGGCTGTCGGGAACCCAGGCCCACCTCTACCTGGATAGAACCACCTGCCCCTTCAGCCCCCATATCCGAATCACTTGCGGGTACTCAACGAGCCGACCCGACTTTAGTCACAACATGTATCATGTGTAAAATGTATAGTATATATACCCATGATCATCTCCCAAGTGATCACGTCCCGATAGTATAGCATGGCAGACGGACAAGAATGAAGGGCCATTGATGGAAAACTAGCATCCTATACTAAGCATTTAGGATTGCAGGTAAAGGTAACAACAGTAGCAACAATGACAGGCTATGCAACACAATAGGATTATCGGAAAGCAGTAACATGCTACACTATTCTAATGCAAGCTGTAGAGATAAGAATAGGCGATATCGGGTTGATCAAGGGGGGGGGCTTGCCTTGTTGCTCTGACAAGGAGGGGTCGTCAACACCGTAGTCGAACTGGGGGTCGCCGGCAATCTCGGGTCTACCGGAAAGAAGTAATGGAGGGGGAACACAATAAATAATAGAGCAACCAAAGCATCACAAAGTGTAACATGGCATTACATGGTGCTAGAGGTGTCCTAACGTAGTAGTAGGCGATACCGGCGAAGGGGTAAACATCCGAGAAAGTATTCCCGATGTTCGGCGTTTTTCGGACAGATGAATCGGAGGGGACGGATCCATGTTCGATGCAATGGGGGTATGTAACATGTATGTGGGTGGCGTAATCGGAATCTTCATATCTTTCTGATCATTTTTCATATATAAATTATTTTGATCTGAGTTACGGTTTATTTCCTATGATTTTCCAAAGTTTAAAAGATTTTTCTAAATTTCAGGAATTAAATTAATTCGGAAATTAACAGTGAAAGCTATAGGCACCCAAAAGTGTACCCAGCCAAAGTGCACCTATGGCTGATAGTGGGCCAGGGAGGGTCCAGTCAGCAGCGTTGACCCAGTCAACATTTGACTGGTCAAAAGGTCAATAGTAAAAGTGGGTCCCGGCTGTCATTGACTTAGGCACTTTTTATAATTTATCATTCTAATTTACAGTTAGGGCCACATGTCATATGTACATATATAAACTACTAAATTAACTAATCCTATTAACCAAACCTAACACTAAAAGGGCCGGCCCTAACAAACACGTACGCACACACACATCACACACACTCACGCACACACACATCACACACACACTCACGGCCATGGCCTTTGCCATGGCCATGGCCATTAGCAGCAGCAGTAGTAGCAAAGAAGCAGCGGCACAGCAAGCAAGAGCAGCAGTAGTGCAAGAGCAGTGGCGATGGCAAGAGCAGCAGGAAGCAAAAGCAGCAGCGGCAGCAATAGCAGAGCAGCGGGCGAGCGGGCGGCTGCGTGGGGCGCCTGGACGCGACCAAAGGCGGCGGGGGCAGCAGTGTGCCCAAGGCAGCAGGCGGCGCAACGCAGGCGGGCGCGGGCGCACTCACAAGTTACGGCCAGGGGGACACGGGACGCGGCCACGACGCGGTGAGCACGACACTAACAGACAACAGGGCGCATACAGTACGGGTGCAGCCATGGACGAGCACAAGGCGGCAGCTACAGCTATTGATCGAAGGGGGGAGTATGGTAATTGGAGGAGGGGCTCACGACGGAGCTCGTGGACGTGGTCAGGAGGTCGGGGGCACTCAGGAGGCGGCGCATCTGACGGCGAACGTCGGCGGCCGTGGTGAAGAAGATGGGCGATGGCGAGCTTCCCGTGTGCCCCTACTTGAATCGAAGCAAGCAGACGAAGGAGTCATCCATGATGAAGCTCCTGGACATCCTCCTAGGCGCCGGGGAGGCCAGTGGCCGCGAGGACGATGATGGCGCGGCAGCAACGGCTCGGGCGTGATCTAAACAGAGAAGAGGAGATCGAGCAAGTGGGATATGGCACGCCAGGGTTTGTCTACAATGACGTGGGGCTCTTATCCTACTCAGGGGTGTAGGCGGATGATCGGCACGACGACATCCGCGGCCATGGAGGCGTGGATGTGCGCCACGGCATGCCTCTGTCTCCTCCTCTGTACTGTACAGGAAGGGGAAGGCCTCAAGGTGGGCTGGCCCATGTACTATAGCACTCTCAGCCCACACGCCCAGTAGGATTTAGTATTTTCACTTTTATTTTCTATTTTATTTTCTAGCCTTTGTTTTTCATTTAGTTGGAGTACTAAATGAATTTTTCCAGGGGTGGAACTTGGCACATAATTCCCTTGCAGTATTTTGGTGTTGTACAAAAAGTCTCCGAGCATTTGGAGTTGTTTAAGCATTTTTAGAAATTGAAATGGTCGGTTAAAATGGCTGCTGGTCCACTGTTTAACTTCTAGGGGCATTTTAACAACTTAAATAATGTTGGTTTCTTCATATCAAACAGTTAGTGAATATTTGCAATAACATGAACACTTTTTTTATTTGAAGAAGTTTCATTTTGACTTTATTTTAAATTTTGAATTTGAACTTGGTTCGGACCAAAGTGAGGTTTAGCAAATTAATAGCGATAGCATGGCACCATTAGTGTGTGATTACTGTAGATGAGCTACCGGGGTGTTACAGTGGAGCTGCAGCAAGCACTAGCATATAAGGTGGCTAACATATGCAAAAGAGAGCGAGAAGAGAAGCAACGCAATGGTTGAGAAGCTAGAAGTGATCAAGAAGTGATCCTGAAGCTACTTACGTTCAAGCATAAGACGAGACCGTGTTCTCTTCCCGGACTCCGCTGAAAAGAGACCATCATGGCTACACACGCGGTTGATTCATTTTAATTAAATTATGTGTCAAGTTCTCTACAACCGGATATTAACAAATTCCCATCTGCCCATAACCGCGGGCATGGCTTTCGGAAGTTCAAAACCCTGCATGGGTGTCCCAACTTAGTCCATCACAAGCTCTCACGGTCAATGAAGGATAATTCCTTCTCCGGGAAGACCCAACTTAGTCCATCACAATACAGTTCGACAATGGTAAAACAAGACCAGCAAAACCACCAGATGTGCCGACAAATCCCGATAGGAGTCGCACGTATCTCTTTCTCTAGGCAACACCGAATGAGACTAGCTACGAGTGAAACCAACCCTCAAGTTTCCCCGAGGTAGCCCTGCAGGCAGCTCGGTTCGGACCAACACTCAGAGAAGCACTAGCCCGGGGGGGTTTAAAATAAAGATGACCCTTGAGTCTGCAGAACCCAAGGGAAAGGTATATGGTGGTAGGTAGGCAAATGGTAAAACCAAGGTTGGGCCTTGCTAGAGGAGTTTTATTCAAAGCGAACTGTCAAGGGGTTCCCATAACACCCAACCTCGTAAGGAACGCAAAATCAAGGAACATAACACCGATATGACAGAAACTAGGGCGGCAAGAGTGGAACAAAACACCAGGCATAAGGCCGAGCCTTCCACCCTTTACCAAGTATATAGATGCATTAAAGTAAATACGAGATAATAATGATATCCCAACAATATCCATGTTCCAACATGGAACAGAACTTCATCTTCACCTACAACTAGCAACACTATAAGAGGGGCTGAGCAAAAGCGTAACATAGCCAAACAACGGTTTGCTAGGAAAGGTGGGTTAGAGGCTTGACATGGCAATATGGGAGGCATGATATAGCAAGTGGTTGGTAGTGTGACATAGCAATAGAGCGAACAACTAGCAAGCAAAGATAGAAGTGATTTCGAGGGTATGGTCATCTTGCCTGCAAAGTTCTCAGAGTTGTCGAAAGCTTGATCCTCATTAGCATACTCAACAGGTTCCTCGATCACGTACTCGGCTCCCGGCTCTACCCAAAGCAAGAACACAAGCAAAGGACCAACAATCAATCACGGTGCAATGCACAAGCAACATGATGCAAAACATGGCATGATATGGGAGATGAGATATGCAATGCATATGCATGCTCCAGAAGGAAAAGAAAGATCAAGGCATCAACTTGGCAAACCAAGTGTGTCTCTGGAAAGACGAGATTATTTTGGTTGAAATCGATATAAAGATCACCGGAAACGGATGCACGGTTTGCAAATGGCAAGCAAAACAAGAATGGCACAATTCTGCGATTAACAGCATGATAGCATCTAGAATGCAACAAGAAACTAAGCTACTGCACTCCAACATAACAACAAAGCATATGGCAGTTATGTACAAGAGATGCTTGACAAAACATGAACACTGAACTACAACTAAATCACACAAGAGAAGGTTCAAACAAGCATGACAAAAGTGCAAAAGATATCAGCTTCACAGACTTAGAGAAATTACTAACATGTCAAAAACAACATTAGGAAGCCATGTTTAGAGCAAGCAAACAACATACTTCAGGAATATATCATAGCAATATAAGGCATGGCCTGATTCTAATAAATGCATATAACAAAAGTCCCATACTGATCATGAGCCAAAAAGGAACAGAAGATATGATGACACCCATGTAAACATAGCAAGTTTTATTAACAGTTTCAGACTTGGCAAAAAACTGAGCATGGCATAAACAGAATTATGAAGGCAACTTTAAGAGCTCAAACCACTCAACACAAAGCCTTGCATGACAAAAGAATCATACCTACAGCAAGATGACATGTCCATGAAGCTAACCATGGCAAGATCAAGTTCATAGCATGCATGGAGCACTAGGAACAACCATGGCAATATTGATTAACATGTAAACAATCTGCCAGGAACATTTTATAGCGAAAGTAGAGCAAGAACAAGACATGATAGGGCACTCCATAATTGCAAACAGGGGCATGGATGGATAGATCATAACCATATGTTAAAAACACCCTTACTGGAGTAACTCAAAACAAGCATGGATATCACTGTAGCATCAAGTTTACATGGCATCAAAATAAAAGCAGGAAAATGACGGCAAAATCCTAAGTCCCTGAAAATAGCAACATCATGAAGGCTACTTTGCATGCTTGTGCTAGTCACCACATAGATCAAAAAAATACAAGACAAGCACCCCTGTAAAGATGGCATGACATAGTTCCAAACACATGTAGATCTCATGCCCATATGATGCACACATCAAATGTGACAAAAATGACAAATCACCATAAACTGATAAGTAGCAGCAGTAAACATTTTATAGCACTTTTGCATCAATGATTAGGGCATCAAGATGAACTCAAACAAGCATGCCACAATCGAATAAAATGAAGAGCATATCACAGTGAACATTTTTATATAAAATATGCATGAAACAGAGCTACGGTCATGGAGATACGAGGTGATGAACAGGGGCATAAAATGTTGCAGGGGAAAAGACTTAGGCGAAAATCAACCTCCAAATCTGGATCTAGGGTTTGACCCGGGCGCATGCGGATCGAGGTTCGTCAGGGAGGCGGCCGGAGTTCGCCGGAGCTGGGGAGATGGCCGGAGAGGAGGGATCCGGCCGGATCTGGCCCGGGAGGAGCCCAACGCGGCAGAGGACGGCGGCTCCGGTGGGGTCCTGGTGCGGGACGTCGAGGCGGCGGCGGAGGAGGTCGCCGGAGCGGAGGAGGAGCTCCGGTGGCGGCGGATGGCGACGGCGAGCGCGCGGCGCCGGGCGGCGAGCGGGCGTGGGCGGCGACGGATGGGCCTCACGGGCCGGTGGCGAACAGCGACGGCAGACGCCACGTGGCGCGCCCGGATTTGTGCGGGCGGCGGCGGCGACTGTGTCCGGCGGAGTTGGACGTGTTCGGTGGCGGCGGGGCGATTTCAAGGGTTTCGGGACACGGGATTTCGGAGGAGTGCACCTATTTATAGCTAGGAGGAGGTAGGAGTGTCCAAATGAGGTGTAGTTTTCGCCCACATGATCGTGATCCAATTTCGGAGGACATGGAAGTGGTTTGGATGGGTTATTGGGCCGTTTTGGAGGGGTGTTGGGCTGCAACACAAAATAGGCTTTTGCGGTTCCCCGGTTAACCGTTGGAGGATCAAACGAACTCCAATGGACGAAATTTGACAGGCGGTCTACTGGTGATGTACCAAGGCCACTTGGAAAATCTCGGTCCATTCCGAGAACGTTTAACACCCGCTCATGAAAGGAGACAAGGGGGGTGCGCCGGTGCACGTAGGAGTGTCGGATTGCAAAACGGACAACTGGGAAAATGGTCGGATGCATGAGACGAACACAAATGCAAATGCGATGCACATGATGACATGATATGAAATGCATGACATGAACAAAATGCAAAACGAAGACAAAAACCCAACCACGAAGGGAATCTCATAACTTAAAACCGGAAATGGCAAGAGTCGGAGTTACAAATATGGCAAGTTGCATTCGGGGTGTTACACTATGGATGTCAATTTTGTTGGTAGGAACAATTTTGGTAATAACACATATAGAGGTAATTTTAATCCTAGGCCATTTCCTAGTAATTCCTCCAATAATTATGGTAATTCGTACAACAATTCTTATGGAAATTATAATAAGAAGCCCTCTGATTTTGAGAATAGTGTTAAAGAATTTATGAGGTTGCAAAAGAGTTTTAATGCTTTGGTTGAAGAAAAATTGCTTAAGATTGATGATTTGGCTAGGAACATGGATAGAATTTCTCTTGATGTTGATTCTTTGAAACTTAGGTCTATTCCACCCAAGCATGATATCAATTAATCTCTAAAGGCTATGAGAACCTCCATTGATGTGTGCAAAGAAAGTACCGCTAAGATGCGCACTAAACGAGATTGGTTTGTAAAAACGTGTTCTCCTAGTTTCCACGAAAGTAATGATGAATATCTTAAAGTGATTGATCTGACTCCTATTGAATCTTTGTTTTCCAATTTAAATCTTGATAAAGATGGTACTAGAGGTGAGTCAACTTTAGTTAAAAGGCATGCCAATAATTGGGAGTTTTTAGATCTTGATGCAAAAATTGATAAAAGTGGGATTGGAGAGGTCAAAACTTTAAGTAGTAATGTACCCACTCTTTTAGATTTTAAGTAATTTAATTGTGATAATTGTTCTTTAATAGATTGTATTTCCTTGTTGCAGTCCATGTTGAATTATCCTCATGCTTATAATCAAAACAAAGCTTTACTAAACATATCGTTGATGCGATGATGCAATCTTTTGAAGAAAAGCTTGAATTGGAAGTTTCTATCCCTAGAAAACTTTATGATGAGTGGGAACCTACTATTAAGATTAAGATTAAAGATTATGAGTGCCATGCTTTGTGTGATTTCGGTGCTAGCATTTCCACGATTCCAAAAACTTTATGTGGTGTGTTGGGTTTCCGTGAATTTGATGATTTTTCTTTAAATTTGCATCTCACGAATTCCATTATTAAGAAACATATGGGAAGGATTAATGATGTTCTTATTGTTGCAAATAGGAATTATGTGCCCATAGATTTCATTGTTCTTGATATAGATTGCAATCCTACATGTCCTATTATTCTTGGTAGACCTTTCCCTAGAATGATTGGTGCAATTATTGATATGAAAGAATGAAACATTAGATTTAATTTCCGTTAAGGAAGGTCATGGAACACTTTCCAAGAAAGAAAATTAAATTGCCATATGGATCTATTATGAGAGCTACATATGCATTGCATACCAAAGATGACAATACCTAGATCTATTTGTGTTTTTATCCCTAGCTAAGGGCATTAAACAATAGCGCTTGTTGGGAGGCAAACCAATTTTTTTTCTTAATTTTTTTGCTTCTATTTTGCAATAGATAGTTCATCTAGCCTCTGGTTAGATGTGGTTTTGTGTTTTAATTAGTGTTTGTGCCAAGTAAGACCTTGGGGATGGCTTACGGTGATAGTTGATTTGATCTTGCTGAAAAATAGAAACTTTTGCGCCCAGGAAAACAATTCTCTTTTTTAACAAAAGCATGATAAAAATACTAATTCTTCTTGAACAATATTGTAAATAATTTTCTCAGGTTTTCCTAAATTTTGAGAATTTTTGGAGTTACAGAAGTATTGGAGAGTTATAGATTACTACAGACTGTTCTGTTTTTGACATATTCTGTTTTTTATGTGTTGTTTGCTTATTTCGATGAATCTATGGTATTATCGGGGGTTATGAACCATGGAAAAGTTGGAATACAATAGATATTACACCAATATAAATAAAGAATGAGTTCACAACAGTAACAAAAGTGATGATTTATTTTCTTATACTAACGGAGCTTATGAGATTTTCTGTTGAGTCTTGTGTTGTGAAGTTTTCAAGTTTTGGGTAAGGATTTGATGCACTATGGAATAAGGAGTGGCAATAGCCTAAGCTTGGGGATGCCCAAGGCACCCCAAGGTAATATTCAAGGACAACAAAGGGTCTGAGCTTGGGGATGCCCCGGAAGGCATCCCCTCTTTCGTCTTCATCTATCGGTAACTTTACTTGAGGCTATATTTTTATTCACCACATGGTATGTGTTTTGCTTGGAGCGTCTTCTATGACATGAGTCTTTGCTTTTTAGTTTTCCACGATCATCCTTGCTGTACACACCTTTTGTGAGGGACACGCATGAGTCGTTATTTATTATAATACTATATGTGCTTCACTTATATGTTTTGAGCCAGGCAATTTTGCTCTAGTGCTTCACTTATATCTTTTTAGAGCACGGCGGTGGCTTTATTTTATAGAAATTATTGAACTCTCATGCTTCACTTATATTATTTTGAGAGTCTCCAAAAAGCATGATAATTTTCTTTGGTTATAAATTTAGTCCTAATATGATAGACATCCAAGGGGTTATAATAAAAACTTTCATATAAAGTGCATTGAATACTATGAGAAGTTTGATTCTTTATGATTATTTTGAGATATAAATATGGTGATATTAGAGTCATGCTAGTGAGTAATTGTGGATTGTAGAAATGCTTGTTTTAAAGTTTTTGATTCCCGTAGCATGCACGTCTGGTGAACTGTTATGTGATGAAGTCAGAGCATGAATTATTTATCGATTGTCTTCCTTATGAGTGGCGGTCGGGGACGAGCGATGGTCTTTTCCTACCAATCTATCCCCCTAGGAGCATGTGTGTAGTACTTCGTTTCAATAACTAATAGATTCTTGCAATGAGTATGTGAGTTCTTTATGACTAATGTTGAGTCCATGGATTATACGCACTCTCACCCTTCCACCATTGCTAGCCTCTCTGGTGCGGCGCAACTTTCACTGGTACCATACACCCACCATATACCTTCCTCAAAAAAGCCACCATACCTAACTAATATGGCATTTCCATAGCCATTCTGAGATATACTGCCATGCAACTTTCCACCATTCTGTTTATTATGACACGCTTCATGATTGTCATATTGCTTTGCATGATCATGTAGTTGACATCGTATTTGTGGCAAAGCCACCATTCATAATTTTTTCATACATGTCACTCTTGATTCATTGCACATCCCGGTACACTGCCGGAGGCATTCATATAGAGTCATATTTTGTTCCAGGTAACGAGTTATAATTCTTGAG
Source organism: Triticum dicoccoides (assembly GCF_002162155.2). Taxonomy (NCBI): domain Eukaryota; kingdom Viridiplantae; phylum Streptophyta; class Magnoliopsida; order Poales; family Poaceae; genus Triticum; species Triticum dicoccoides. The sequence goes on along the minus strand of NC_041390.1, from coordinate 313,374,485 downwards.
TTGTAAGCAAATAAAAGTGTCATGATCTTCATTATAAGAGCATTGTCCCATGTGAGGAAAGGATGATGGAGACTATGATTCCCCCACAAGTCGGGATGAGAATCCAGAAGAAAAAAAATAGGCCAAAAAATGAGAGAAGGCCCAATAAAAAAACGAGAGAAAAGAGAGAATTGGCAATGTTACTTTCCTTTTACCACACTTGTGCTTAGAAGTAGCACCATGATCTTCATGATAGAGAGTCTCCTATATTGTCACTTTCATATACTAGTGGGAATTTTTTATTGTAGAACTAGGCTTGTATATTCCAATGATGGGATTCCTCAAATTTCCCTAGGTCTTCATGAGAAAGCGAGTTGGATGCACACCCAATTAGTTTCTCTTTGAGCTTTCGTAAACTTGTAGCTCTAGTGCATCCGTTGCATGGCGATCCCTACTCACTCACATTGATATCTATTGATGGGCATCTCCATAGCCTGTTGATACGCATAGTTGATGTGAGACTATCTCCTTCTTTATTTCTTCTCCACAACCACCATATTCTATTCCACCTATAGTGCTATGTCCATGGCTCACGCTCATGTATTGCGTGAAAGTTGAAACGGTTTGAGAACATCAAAAGTGTGAAACAATTTCTTGGCTTTTCATCTGGGTTGTGCATGATTTGAATATTTTGTGTGATGAAGATGGAACATACCCAGACTATATGATTTTGTAGGGATAAGCTTTCTTTGGCCATGTTAATCTGAGAAGACATAATTGCCTTGTTAGTATGCTAGAAGTATTACTGTTTTTATGTAAATATTAAACTTTTGTTTTGAATCTTATGGATGTGAACATTCATGCCACAATAAAGAAAAGTTACATGGATAAATATGTTTGGTAGCATTCCACATCAAAAATTTAGTTTTTATCATTTACCTACTCGAGGACGAGCAAGAATTAAGCTTGGGGATGCTTGATATGTCTCCAGTGTACCTATAATTTTTTTTCCATGCTATTATATTACCTGTTTTGGATGTTTTATATGGATTAATATGCTAGTATTTTATATTATTTTTGGGACTAACCTATTAACCTGGAGCCCAGTGCCAGTTTCTGTTTTTTTCCTTGTTTTAGAGTTTTGAAGAAAAGGAATACCAAACGGAGTCCAAACGGTATGAAACCTTCGCGATGATTTTTCTTTGACTAGAAGACACCCAGGAGACTTGGAGATCAAGTCGGAGGAGTCACGAGGTGGCCACAAGGGTGGAAGGCGCCCCCAAGGGGTAGGGCGCGCACCCTATCTTGTGGGTCCCCTGTGACTCCCCTGACCTAATTCCTTCGCCTATATATTCACATATATCTCCAAACCACCAGAAGTATCCACGAAAACACTTTTCCACCGCTGCAACCTTATGTACCCATGAGATCCCATCTAGGGCCCTTTTCCGGCACCTTGCTGGAGAGGTATTCGATCACGAAGGGCTTCTGATGTCTACGACGCAACTTTATTCTTGTAGACTCGTGTTGGGCCTCCAAGCGTAGAGTTATGTAGGACAGTAGCAATTTTCCCTCAAGTGGATGACCTAAGGTTTATCAATCTGTGGGAGGTGTAGGATGAAGATGCTCTCTCTCAACCAACCCTGCAATCAAATACAAGAAATCTCTTCTGTCCCCAACACACTCAATACAATGGCAATTTGTATAGTTGCACTAGTTCGGCGAAGAGATGGTGATAAAAGTGTAATATGGATGGTTGAAATATATTTTTATAATCTGAATGAAAAAACAGCAAGGTAGAAAATAGTAAACAGGCACAAAAACGGCGCTTGAAAATGTGGAGTAGGGTTTGTACTTTCGCTAGTGCAATCTCTCAACAATGATAATATAACTGGATCATATAACCGTCCCTCAACGTGCAACAAAGGATAAGTCCAAAGTTCCTATCTAGCAGAGAACATAAGAATACATTGTTTGTAGGGTACGAAACCACCTCAAAGCTATTATTTTTGATCAATCTATCCTAGAGTTCATACTAAAATAACACGAAGGCAAATTCAGATTCATAATATTCAATCCAACACAAAGAACTTAAAAGAGTTCCCCAAGATCTCTATCATAGAAACAAAGACAAGAACATGCATCAACCCCTATGCATAGATTACCCCAATGTCACCTCGGGAATCCGCGAGTTGAGTGCCAAAACATATATCAAGTGAATCGATACGATACCCCATTGTCACCACGAGTATTCAATTGCAAGACATATATCAAGTGTTCTAAAATCCATAAAGTATTCAATCCGATAACAACGAAATCTCAAAGGGAAAAACTCAATTCATCACAACAAGATAGAGAGGGGAAAACACCATATGATCCGACTATATTAACAAAGCCCGCGATACATCAAGATAGTGACATCTCAAGCACAAGAGTGAGAGAGATTAAACACATACCTACTGGTACAAACCCTCAGCCCTGAGGGTGGACTACTCCCTCCTCATCGTGGTGGCCACCGGGATGATGAAGATGGCCACCGGAGATGATTTCCCCCTTCCGGTAGGGTGCCGGAAAGGGTCTAGATTGGTTTTTCATGCCTACAGTTCCTTGCGACGGTGGAACTTCTGATCTAGGTTAACCCCGAGGGTTTTCGACATATTTGTGAATTTATAGGGTAAAGAGGGGGTGCGTGAGGCCACCGAGGTGGGCACAAGCTACCTGGGCGCGCCCTGGTGTGTTGTGCCCCCCTCGGGGCACCCCCAGGTGCTTCTTTGGCCCATCCTGGGTGTTCTGGTCCATAAAAAATCTACAAAAAGTCTCGCGGTGTTTGGACTCCATTTGATATTGATTTCCTGCGATGTAAAAGACAAGCAAAAAACAACAACTGGCACTGGGAACTGGGTCAATAGGTTAGTCCCAAAAAATGATATAAAGTTGCTATAAAATGATTGTAAAACATCCAAAATGATAAAATATTAGCATGAATACTTCATAAATTATAGATACGTTGGAGACGTGTCAGCATCCCCATGCTTAATTCCTACTCGTCCTCGAGTAGGTAAATTATAAAAGAATAATTTATGAAGTGTGAATGCTAGCAAAGTGCATAAGTTTGATCAATGGTAATTTCAATCACTTTTCCTAGCATCATAACAGCAATTCTTTCCTATGAAATTTCTCATGTTAAAGTAGCAACCAATTCACATGTTAAGGTTCAAACAATGAACTCTCTTGAAACTCAACAACCTATGTTCTCAGTCACCAAGCAAATGCAATTCAACTTATTCAACAGAGTTTAAGTAAGAGTTCGACATGCTCAACCATCATATAGTCTTCTATGATTGCTAACACTCAGCGCATGCACATGAGCAAAACGTTTCTACTGGGCACATAGAAAGATAGGGGCTTATTGTTTTGCCTCCCAATGTATTCTCCTCAAGGGTGATGTCAACAATAATAACTCATGCTACCCATATCCAACTGGATATATGTGCCTAGATCTTTCCTCACCACATGATGCTTGCCAAAAGATAAAAATAAAAAGGGAATGGAGAGAAAAACTTTGACTCTTTGCATGAAAGTAAATACCTAAAAGTAAAATATAGGCCCTTCGTAGAGGGAAGCATAGGTTTCCATGTGCTTATTTGTTTGCATGCTCAACCTCTTAGTGCAAAAGAACATCACATTATATTGCCCCTTATGATAGCAACCTTTATTTTGCAGTCTGTCGCTTTTATTCTTTGCCATCACAAGTTTGTACAACGCTCAATTTTCTCTTATACTAAATGATCTCACACTTTTAGAAGCAATTTTTATTGCCTTATTGCACCAATGACAACTTACTTGAAGGATCTTGCTCAATCCTTAGGTAGGTATGGTGGACTCTTGAAATAAGATTTGGGTTTAAGATTTTTTGGATGCACAAGTAGTATCTCTAGTTGGTGTGAAATTTTTGGCTAGCAAAGATGGGGGCCAAGCACCATGTAACGCCCAGGATGTAACTTTCCACAATTGTAACTCTAACTCTTGCTATTTCCGTCTATGTGATATGATATTTCCTTCGTGGTTGTGTTTTTGTCTTTGTTTTGCATTTTGTTCATGTCATGCATTTCATCTCATGTCATCATGTGCATCTCATTTGCATTCGTGATCGTCTCATGCATCCGGTCATTTTCCCATTGTCCGTTTCGCGATCCGACACTCCCACATGCACCCATTGCACCCCTCAAATATTGTTTCGTGAGCGGGAGAAAAATGTTCTCGGAATGGGTCGACATTTGTCGAGTGGCCTTGGTACATCACCGGTAGGCCGCCTGTCAAATTTCGTTCCATTGGGCGGTCATTCGATGCCTCAACAGTTAACCGGGTAACCGCAAAAGCCCCTTTCTATTTGCAGCCTAGCACCTCCCCAAAATAGCCCACTAGCCCATCGAAACCCCCTCCATGCTCTCCGTTGTTGGATCACGATCACGTGGGTGAACACCACACCTCATTTGGACTCTCCTAGCTCCTCCTACCTATAAAAGGCCCCCCCGCCCGAAATTTCAGCGAACCCTAGATCAATCGCCTCCACCTCGCTGCCAGACGCGACCGGACCGCGTCGGACACGTCCGCGCCGCCGCTCCAGACCACTCATGTCATGCCATGTGGTCACCCATGCCCACTTCACCGCACCATCTCCCACGGCCCGCCGGGTCCCAGGCGGGGCCCGCCCAGCCCGATCCGCCGCCGCCGCCAACGGTGGGACACCCCGAGCCCGAGCCCATGGCTCTGCTCGCCGGCGACGCCCTTTGCAACCCTTCGCCGCCCGATCTGCCACAGCGCCACCTGCCATCTCTGGCGCCGCCGGTCCGCCTACCGCCGCCGCGAGCTCGCCGTCGCCTCGGCTTCCGGCCGCCGCCGCCGACCTAGTCGCCCGCGCCGCCACAGCAGCCGCGGTTGTCGCCTGCCGCCATCATCGTCGCGTCTCTGGTGAGATCTGGACGGAGTGGACCAGATCCACCGGGAGATGAACCAAACGCCTCGCCCGTCCCGGATCCCTTCGTCCCGCACCGCTCTGTCCCGTTGACTTTCGCGTGGTATAGATTCCACCAAGTCCCAGATCCCTAACATTATGTGCTCATCTTTGACATGCCATATGTCCATGCTCATCGCTCCGATTTGTGCATATGATATATCAAAATGTTCGTCTCGTGATGCTCTTCATGTTAGTATCATTTTCATACATGTTACTGTCCATATTGTAGCCCTAATCTTCATTGCAAAAGTGCTATATGATGTTGTCTGCTGGAATTCAACATAACTTGCTGAATTGTCATTTTCGTTGCATTCTGTGTGTGGATCCTATCAGCATAATGTCTACATGTGTTATGAGATCCAGCATGCCATCTTTACAGTGGTGCAAGCCTTGTATTTTTATGAGCTATGTGGTGACTATCACTAGCATGCAAAGTAGGCTATGTGATGTTGCTGATTTCAGACACTTAGTAATTTTGCTACCATGTTGTCTTCTTGCTTCCAGGAGATCCATGCAAATTTTGAGGTAGTTCAGTAAGAGTGTTTTGAAGACGTGATATTTCTCCATCAATTCATGGCTCTGGTTGCAATTATGGAGTAGTGTAGCTTGTCATTTCAATGCTCTACTTTTGCTGAGTATTGTTCCTGGCAGATTGTTAACATGAAGTTCATTTTTTCCATGGGTGTTGCTAGTGATACATGTACCCTATGAACTTTCTCTTGCCATGTTTAGCTTCATGAATATCTCTACTTACTGTTGGTTACCTTGTGATGCCATGAAAAGCTTTGTGGTCAGTGGCATGAGCTTGCAAAGTTGCTATCATGAATCTGTTCCTGTCATGCTCTGTTTTTTTCTAAGTCTGAAACTGATGATACAACTTGCCATGTTTGCATTGATGCTACCATCTTGTCCATGCATCTTTGGTTAAAGTTCAGTAAGGGAGTTTTGTTCTATGTCTTTAGTACTAGCATTCCATGCCTTTGTTTTCCATTATATGTTCCTATAGCATGTTGTTTGCTAGCTCTCAACATTGCTACCTGATGCTGTTTTGACATGTTTAGTATTTTCACTAAGTCTGTGAATCTGTTATCATTTGCATTTTTGCGATGCTATTTTAGGATTGTTCTAGTGAGTTCTAGCAGGGGCTCGGTGATCATGATTTGTAGAGCTTCACCTGTACTTTTATGCCATGTGCTTTGTTGCTATGTTGGAGTGATTTAGCATAGTTTCTTGTTGCATCCTAAGTGCTATGATGCTGTTAAGCGAGGATTTGCATCATTCTTGGTTTGCTTGTCATCTGCAAACCGTGCATCCTTTTCCGGTGATCCTTATATCGATTTCGACCGAAATCACCCATCTTTCCAGTGGAATGCTTGGTTTGACAAGTTGATGCCTTGATCATCCTTTCCCTTCCGGATTATCCATATGCATTGCACATCATATCTTGCATTCCATGCCATGTCTTGCATCATGTTGCTTGGCATTGCACCGTGATTGATTGTTATTCCGTTGCTTGTGTTCTTGCTTTGGTGTCTGGCGGTGAGATGGCCATTTGCTCGGAAGGTGGATTGTCCACAGGTGAGACGGATTGATTGTATCAATTGCAAGATGGTGGGCTTGGGGGCTTTTCCGATGGCAGCAGTATTCTGGACCCCTTTGAGCCGCCAAGCAGGGCAGGGATCTTCATGACTGGCACGCAACCCGTTCAAAACTCTACGGCTGCGGCACGATAACCTCTGGGTCAGCGGCGGACGGGGCAGGAGGCCCTGCGCGCTCGTCAGCTCAGGTACTGATGGATCTCATGGATAGGATGACAACCCTGTTAACTGTCGTGGTTAACCCAGCATATCAGGCTCAGCATGATGCAGAAGTGGCACGGTTACGTGAGGATGTAGCACAAGCCAAGGAAAACCTAGCAGCGGAAGACGTTAGGATGGCCGCGGAGCGGGCGGCTTTGGATGCTCGAGCTCAACAGATTCAATCAGAAGCTTTCCAACTCATGATGGATCTAAACGCATGAAATGAGGTCATGAGGAGAAGACACCAGAGGCTCAATCTTGTCTGCCTCTGACTTATGATCCTAAAAACCTCTTCCGCACACCCGATGCAGGCTCGAGTAACCCGCCGAAGGTAAACCGGGTGGCAACGCCCGGGGCTGGGGCGCCGGTTCAGCCACGGGTGATGGAACCTCCTCGCATGAATACTGCTCCACCTCCTTATGTACCAACACCACCGGGTCATTATTCTAACTCATTGGAGAACATGATCGCTGCGGCAGTGCGATTGGAGGCTCTCCCAGCAGAGGGTGACTCTCCGACGACGATTGAAACCCGAAGGGTCAGAGAACTTCTTCAGACTACTCTGGCGCAGCAGGAGGCATATTCTTATAGTCGAGACAAGATTCATTCAACTCCTCGCCCAAGCCGGAGCCCGAGTTATAGCAGGAACATAGATTCAGCAGGCATTTCAAGCAACGCCCGGCGCCGTGACCAACCGTGCGGGCATGACCCAACATGTGATGGAGCTCTTAACTTAGTTGATCTGGACAGGATTCGCCAAGAGGTTGAGCGAGCGGCTCAACAGGCAGCTGAACAGGTGGCTCAGCGGGCGGCTCACCAGTCTTCCCCAGTTCATCCGACGACCTCTATTAAGGGAGGCGTGACCACAAGGAATGGAGGTGTCCCTTGCTTGTTACCTGCTCTGCGTAATGAGCGTTTGCCCAAGGATTTCAAGGGGCCTCGAAAGGTGCCTAATTACACGGCCGATTTGCAGCCAGGGGCATGGATTGAAAGCTATGAGATGGACATGGAACTACTGGAGGTGAGTGACGCGGCATTGGCCAAGTACTTCACCATGATGTTGGATGGAATGTCCCGCACTTGGTTGAAGGGGCTGTCACCCAATTCCAATGGTTCATGGGCAGAATTAAAAGCCCGGTTTATTCAGAATTTCAAAGACACCTGCAAGCAACCCATGTCAATTGTGGAATTGACTAATTGTAAACAAGAGGAAGGTGAGTCCACGACCCATTGGGTGCACCGGGTCAAAGCCATAATACATTCATCTGATAATACATTCAAGAACTCTAACATATTCAATAGCAATCATGGGCCGGGCGGCGTCTCAGGTGGCGGCGGTTTTCATGGTCCGAGCGGCGGTTCAAATTCCAATTTTCAAGGCTATCAAGGAAATCAAGGTGGCTATAATCAGCAATCTGGCCAGGGAGGTCACCAGCAGCAGCAATCTGGATACCAGATCAATCCAAAGCAGTTGAATAGTGGACAGTATCATGTGTTCACCACCAGTTTGTGCAGACGAGACCAGAAGCTTCATAAGAGGGCTGTGAATGTTGTTGAGCCGGCAGTCCCTAGTTATTTGAGATGGTCTGAGCAGCCTATTCTATGGAGTAGGGAAGATCACCCCCCCGGGTTGACAATCCGGGTCACCTGGCCTTAGTGGTGGCACCTCAAGTTGGTGGATATAAATTCACTAAAGTACTCATGGACGGAGGCAGTAGCATCAACATCCTCTATTATGAGACTTTCCGTCGCATGGGGTTGACTGACAAAAATCTTAAGAACTCCAATACCGTTTTCCATGGAGTGGTGCCTAGTAAGTCGGCGTACACAGTGGGCAAGATTGAACTGGAAGTAGCCTTTGGAGATGAGCATGATTCTAGGGTTGAGAAGTTAACTTTTGAGGTGGTCAAAATCAAGAGCTTGTATCACGCCCTGTTTGGACAACCGGCTTATGCCAAGTTCATGGCACGACCGTGTTATGTTTATTTGCAGCTTAAAATGTCGGGTCATAAGGGCACAATCACAGTGCATGGGAGTCGGAAGATAGCCTTGGAATGTGAGGAAGGTGATGCTGCTTACACTGAATCTGTTTGTGCAACAGAGGAGTTAAAGTTTTACAAGGAAAATGTTGACCCGGCGGACATGGCGTCTTTGAAAAAGCCAACTACAGAACATGAGCCAGTTCTGAAGTTTAAGTTGGCAGATGACACCAAGCTTGTCGATTTTGTTCCAGGTGACTCATCTAAGCAGTTTAGTATTAGTGCTAATCAGGATCCAAGATAGGAAAGCGCGCTCATTGAGTTCATCTGTGAGAACCGGGACATCTTTGCATGGAAACCTTCTGACATGCCAGGTGTATCGAGAAAACTTGCTGAGCACACTCTCAAATATTGATCCAAAATTTAAGCCGGTCAAGCAATTTCTTCGGCGGTTCAATGAGGACAGGTGCAAGGCCATTAGTGAAGAAGTGGCCTGGCTCTTGGCGGCCGGGTTCATTATTGAAGTTTTTCATCCAGAGTGGATGGCTAACCCGGTGCTCGTGCTGAAAAAGAACGACACCTGGCGTATGGGTGTGAATTACACAGACTTAAACAAAGCTTGTCCGGCTGATCCTTTCGCTATCCCTCGTATTGATCAAATCATTGATGCTATGATGGGTTGTGAGCGTTTGAGCTTTTTGGATGTTTATTCTGGTTATCAACGGATCAAAATGGCAGTTAAGGACCAGGAGAAGACGGCTTTTATTACTCCATTTTGAGCATTCTGCTATGTGTCTATGCCTTTTGGGCTTAAGAGTGCCCAGGCGACTTATCAGCGATGTGTGTAGAACTGTCTTCACAATCAGATTGGGCGCAATGTTCATGCGTATGTGGACGATATTGTGGTGAATTCCAGAGAGAAGGACACCTTGATAGATGATCTGAAGGAAACCTTTGATAACCTCCGGGTCTATAAGATGATGCTTAACCCGGCCAAGTGTGTTTTTGGAGTACCAGCGGGCAAGCTTTTGGGTTTTCTGGTTTCTAACAGAGGCATCGAGGCTAACCCGGAGAAGATCAAAGAAAGGACATCTTTAGCTAAGCCGGTGTGCATCAATGATGTTCAGTGTTTGGCGGGTCGTATTGCTGCTTTAAGCCGGTTCATAAGCCGGTTAGGTGAGAAGGCCATACCGCTGTATCAAATGATGAAGAAGATAGACGATTTTGTCTGGAGTGATGCTGCTAACACCGCCTTTGAAGATCTGAAGAGACAGCTCGCTGAGCCGCCGGTCCGTGTTGCGCCTATTGATAAGGAGCCATTATTGTTATATGTGGCTGCTAACACACGTGTTCTCAGTGTGGCCATTGTAGCAGAGCGCAAAGAGGCTGGCAAGGAATATCTGGTTTAACGGCCGGTTTATTATGTTAGTGAGGTGCTTATTGAGTCCAAACAGAGATATCCACATTGGCAGAAAGTTGTTTATGGGGTGTTCATGGCGAGCTAGAAGCTTAAGCAATATTTTCAAGGTCATCCAATCATTGTGGTTAGTTCTGCTCCTTTAGGAGATATCATTCAAAATAGAGAAGCCACAGGACGAGTCGCCAAGTGGGCCATTGAGCTTGGGCCTCATGGCTTAAAATATGTGCCACGGACTGCTATGAAGTCTCAAGCACTGGTAGATTTCATCAACGGTTGGACAGAGCTGCAGATGCCTGAAGAGAAGCCGGACAACACAAATTGGACTATTCATTTTGATGGGTCCAGGTAATTAGAGGGCTCGGGGGTTAGAGTTGTTTTAGCTTCCCCTCGAGGTGACAAATTTTGTTGTGTGCTATGTTTGATGTTTCCCTGTACTAACAATGCAGCTGAGTATGAGGCCTTGCTCCATGGTCTTCGGATGGCTAAGGAGATGAGCTTGAGCTGGGTAAGGTGCTTTGGCGACTCAGATTTGGTGGCTCAACAAGTATCAGGCAAGTGGGATTCCAAAGATCCTCTCATGGCGGCTTATCACCGTGAAGTTGATGCCATTGCTGGACACTTCAAGGGTTACCAAGTGGAACACATTGATCATAGAAAGAATGAAGAGGTTGATGCTTTAAGCCGGCTAGGGTCTCAGCGTAAGCCGGTGCACCTAAAACTTACTTAGATGTTCTGCATAACCCTTCTGTCAAGTTGCCTATAGAGGAAGACTTGGTTGTTCTAGACACGGAAGCACAATTGGTGGTGGCTCTTCACGTCATCCCAGATTGGACAGTGCCATATTTGGCTTATATGACCCAGGGCGAGTTGCCCGAGGATGAGACCTTGGCTAGACAGATAACCTGGCGGTCTAAATCAATGACAATTGCCAATGGTGAGTTGCATCATCGCAATGTCACAGGGGCGTTTCAATGTTGTGTCTCTCTTGGGGAAGGTCAAGAAATTCTTCGTGAAATCCATGAAGGAGATTGTGGCCATCATGCCGGTTCAAAGTCCCTTGTAGCCAAAGCCTTCCGTCATGGTTTTTACTGGCTGACGGCTCACGCTGATGTGGAGGATCTGGTCAGTAGGTGTGATGGTCGTCAGAAATTCTCACGACGGGCACACGTGCCGGCTCAAGAATTGCGGATGATTCCAATTACTTGGACGTTTGCAGTCTGGGGGCTCGACATGGTTGGACCATTCAAAAGATCTAAAGATAAAAAGACACACCTTTTGGTGGAAGTTGAAAAATTCACATAGTGGGTTGAGGCAGAGCCGGTTAGTAAGTGTGATGTAGCCATGGCGGTTCAATTCATGAAAAAGGTGATCTTTCATTTTGGCTTTCCACACAGCAATATAATTGACAATGGTACTAACCTGTCCAACGGTGCTATGGAGGAATTCTGCCAACGTGAGCATATCCGGCTTGATGTTTCATCAGTAGCTCACCCCCAATCTAATGGTCAATCTGAAATAGCAAATCAGGAAATCTTGAAAGTTCTCAAGCCCCGGCTTATGATTCCTTTACAACGGACACCAGGTTGTTGGGTGCAGGAGTTACCCTCTATGATATGGAGCATCAATACTACCCCTAACAGGTCTACGGGTTATATGCCTTTCTTCATGGTTTATGGAGCAGAGGCAGTGTTGCCTAGTGACATTCGTCATGACTCACCCCGCGTGGTGTCTTATGTTGAAGCTGATAACGAACAAGCCCATCAGGATGCACTTGACTTGTTAGATGAAGAGCGTGACTTTCCAGCAGCCCGCTCGGCAATTTACCAACAGGACCTGCGCCATTATCACAGCCGTCGAGTTAAGTCCAGAACCTTTCAAGAAGGTGACTTGGTGCTCTGGCTCATCTAGGATCAAACTGATGCACACAAATTATCCCCACCTTGGGAAGGACCTTTTGTGGTCAGCAGGAAGTTGAACAACGGGCCATACTACCTTATCAATGTTCGAGAGCACAAAGAATCACGTAAGCCACTGCCTCTCATGATGTACATACTTTGACGTTGTATATATTATGATAAGTAATAAAGAGTACCTCTGTCCTTTTCATCCTCAATAATCACATGTCTTCATCATGATAATTTCAAAATGCCCGATTGGGGGCTGATTGTGTTCAAATCTAGCTTAACCCTTTGGTCCGGCTCATGATCGTATTCGAATCTAGCCGTTAAACCCTATGGTCACTAGGGGGCTTCCTGTTCAAACATAGGTAGTATTCGAACCAAAGAGAACATAGGTGTCGGTACCCTCTTGATCGGCGCAATGCCAAACTCGCTAGGGGGCTTCTTGATCATATTCGAATCATAGCTTAACCCCTTTTGGGTCCGACTTTGATCGTATTCGAATCAAAGTCGTTAAAAAATTCTCAAGGTAATTTGGGGGCTTCCTGTTCAAACATAGGTCGTATTCGAACCAAAGAGAGCATAGTTGTCGGTACCCTCTTGATTGGTGCAACGCCAAAGCCACTGGGGGCTACATGATATTATTCGAATCCTACCTTAACCCCTTTGGTCCGGTTTACTGATCGTATTCGAATCAGAAGCCTCCAATTTTTTCTTTGTGTTTGACTTACGTTTTTGAAAGACAATCTTTGTTTTTTATTCTGCGGTTTTTCGTCTAGATCTAAGTATAAGTATGGTTTCAATTTAACCCGGCTTGGTTTTTGGATGATAAATCGCCAGTATATGATAGTCACCGTACATATGGAAGTGTTGGCTTCTAAAATATTGGGTTATCACCCTTACTGTTTGGGTCACATAAACCGACATTTCAAATTCAAGATCACAGGTATGATATTGCCGTTGTGTTTCAAAGTTAAAATTCATAAACAGGCTAATATGTGTCTCTTCAATCAAAGGCTTTCCGGACTTAATTAGTCTTCCATCCGGCCTTAATTATACAGTTATGTTGGTTTCCATGGTTGTGTATTGGGTGTTATGACCCGTCTGGCGATAAACCGCCAGGACAATTTTTATATATTGCATGCAGGAACACATTCAACACTACTGATATTGTAAGGGATGTAAAGCATATCTTCATATGACGGACAAAAGTGTTGTACGCAGCACAATATGCACGATGTCATAAGCAGAACATGAAGTTTTAAGCTAGCCTATTACAAGGCGCTTGGAGCCCAAAAGGATAATACTGATTTTTCTCTCACACATAGCAGATGATAAACTGGAGCCGGTTCAAGAGTCCTGGCCGGGTTGACTGGATGGTTGCGACTCATCCCTTGTCGGTTCGTCCTTCTCCACCATCTGGAAATGGGGTTTGGACCAGTCAAAGCCATGGAGGGCGACGAACTCAGCCTCATCATAAATCATACCAGACAGGTCAATTTCCGGGGCAAAAGTGTGGGGCCGAACCGGCGGGATTAAGTCAGTCACTTTATATGAAGGACTAGCCATCTTCTTATTTTCTACATCAAAACCCGGCTAATACTTGGTGAGATTGGTTTCTTCAGCAATGATGGTGGCATGAGGACGAATCTCTTTCACACAGGCAGCAAAGTCTCATTGATCGAAGGGACTTCCATCTTCCTTAAAACTGGGGTACGCCTTGGCTACGTCCGCCGGGTCTAACTCCGGTACCCAGGCTTTGGAGCGTCTCAAAGCAGTTATGGCTCCAGATCTTGCACAGGAACGCTTGACTTCTTGAAACCTAGCGGGTAAGATGGACAACTTCTTCAAGACATCACTCAATAAGTTTGGTCCTTGGTTCGCTAGGGAGATAATGGCAAGAGCCCGCTCAGCTCCAGTGTACAATTGCTCCACAAGAGTGTAAACTGCCTTGAGCTTTATCAGACTATCTTGACTCAGATTACTGCTTCGGGGACCTATGAAGTGTTTCCAATAAGTTAAGTAGGCGGCTTACATTATGGTGACAAATATAGACTTTGAGTAAATAATAAGGTGACTTACCGAAGATTGCAGAAACCATCTGAGACACACGGTTCTTTAAACCGGTGAGTTTAGCGGTAACTTCTTTCAGAGCCGCCTCGGCCGTTTCAGCATGCTGCGTTAGGGCAGTCTTCTCATCGGCCCAAGACTTTTTCTCTGCACTAAAACTAGTTTTCAATTTTTCTGCTTCAGATACACTCAATTGGAGTTTGGATTCAATTTTCTTTGTTTTAGTCTCCTGAGTCGACAACTGGGTCTTGGCTTCAGACAATTGGGATTCCAGTTCTGTGGTGGCAACCTGTATACAGAATAATGTTGTTTATTTTCATGGCGGATTATAAAAATAAGTCCCATGTGCTTTGCAAGCAATAACACTTGGCACTTGGGGGCTAATGTTTGTCAGCGCAAATTTTATTGTTAAAGGAATTGGATTTTTTTCCATAAGTCCCAAGTGTTTGCAAGCAAGATCACTTGGCACTTGGGGGCTTAATGCATTTTGTTGATTTTCCTACCAAAGGTAAGCCAGATATGTTATTGATAGCCTCAGTGTCAGGACCCCGATTCCAAGTCACATCGATCTAGCCGGTAACACCTCATATCACATTGCGTCCTCACGCACGGTATCCCCACGGGTGTCGCCTTACCTTGGCCCGGGACCGTTTGCGCCTTTTGGCTCACGTATATGATAGTGTCGCTAGCATCCATATGACAGAGAACCCAGGCCGACATGGCTATTCGTGAACCCAAAGCGGCACAGACCTATGGGGACAGGCATACATGAATCACATCGAACATGTCGGTCATCAGCGTGTGGATCTGGGCTGTAGCACTGGGCTAACAGGACTCCGGGTAACCCGGGCTGTAGCAGGCTAGGCAGGACTCCGGTAGTCATCGCGTGACATTTCCCCGAAGGGACAAACATAGGAACGAAGTGAAACACATGCTGGCCAGTCAAGTGTCCTGAGCAGTACTGCTGGGCTAGCAGGACTCCGGTGAACCGGGATATAGCGGACTACAATGGCTCAATGAGCACTAGACTACATTTCCCCATAAGAGAGGCTGCCAAGGATAACCAACTAGATTGTCGGATCCCACACATACCAAGCATTTCAATCATACACACAATATGCTCGATATGCGCAAATACAACATGGCATCACAACAAAACTCTACAACTCAAGTACTTTATTTAAAGGCTCCAGAGAGCCATACATAACATGTTCATACCGGTAGAGGTCACATGACCCGACACTCAGTCATACAAGCATACAAGCACATGCGGAAGCAATAGTCTAAGTACAGACACTAGAAAGAAAGAAGGCTTCTTAAAGCCTGTCTATCTACATAAGGCCCTCCATGGCTAGGATCACCTCCTGGGTGGCAAGTTACTCATCAACGTCAAGGTCTACATAAAACCCTTCAGAGGGGGGTGGCAAGTTACTCATCAACGTCAAGGTCTACATAAAACCCTTCAGAGGGGGCAATGTTGTCGTCTGAAAACAGTAATTAAAGCAAGCATGAGTACAAATGTACTCAGCAAGTCTTACAATAGAACCTACTATACATGCTCATTCTCAAGGAGGTGGTGGAGTTATTGCAGCAAGCCAGCTCTGACTCTTGGCTAAGCTATCCTACGAGACACCACTAGTAAAATAGCTTTCGCACATGAGTCCACTAATCACCAACACAATACTCCACCGGGGATCCTCCCTGGTCATCCTACGAGAGGGCCGTCCTCGGTACTCACATTGTCTTGAGTCTTTTAGTAGTAACCATTAACTTGTCTATGAACTGTATAGGCAACCAAGTAGTCCTTTACTGCGGACGCGGCTATTCGAATAGTTTTATACCCTGCACAGGTGTACTTCGTCACACATGTTTCCACCACTTAGCGACTTCACACGACATGTGCTCGGCAGACTTCAAGCGAAAGCCGACATGGGTGTAGACCACGACCTGAATAACCGCACAAGTCTCTAGTCCAGGTTTATCGCCTATTCGGGTTCCATCCGCAAGGAAATCCGGCCGGGGTGTCCTCAACGGCCCCAAACGATGTGTGCAGGGTTCCCGAGACACCAAACGGGCGACTCGGTACACCGTACCACGGTGTATCTGCCGCATCATAGCCCACCCCTAGGGTCAGCGCTACGCACGGCCGCCACATAACCTACAAACACCAGAAACTAGTTGCAACTCCTGGACAAAGGACGAGAGGGGTCAGTAAGTCGAGCGGGGTCATGTTTCAGGGCCCAATGTGTGGTAGTAGCTGAATCTTAAATCACGCATACAGATCTCAGTTCTTATGGACGGCCTCAATGAAACAACCCACCATGTACTCCTACATGGCCTCTCATCGATACCTTTACCAAAACATGTTCAACACATCCCTCACATTACCGACATAATTATTTCACTCTAGCCCATCACTGAGATGAACCAGACCTGACACAACTCTAAGCATAGCAGGCATAGCAAGGTAGGAAAACACAAACATGGCTCAATCAACTCCTACACATGCTAGTGGGTTTCATCTAGTTACTGTGGCAATGATAGGTCATGTAGAGGATAAGGGTTCAACTACTGTAGCACATAGCAGTTTGAAACGTTGTTGTTCTAATGCAGTAAATGAGAGCAGAGGCGAGAACATGGAATTCTATCGAAATGATCAATGGGGCTGCTTGCCTGATGGGGTGGTAGTAGGGTACTGCCCTTCAGTTGGATACTCGAAGATATCCTCGGAGGCAGAACCTACCACGGAAGACACGACGAAATATAATCAACACATGGCAATATGCAACAATATGATGCATGCTATGACATGGAAAAATGAGGTGTCCTGCCTAATGCAATGTGAAACAAGTTGAAATGGGTCCATTTGAATCAAGGATTCAAATGGAAGCTTATGTTCTTATGCATAAAAAGTGTATTAGCTTGTTTCACCTAACAGCAGGGTTAAAGTGTTTTGTCATGCATGAAACCATTACAGATGGAAATATTGAATTTTTCTGATCATTTTTCATGTATAATTTGTTTCATTTGGAGCTATGGTAGAATTTCTATGATTTTTAGAAGTTTTGGCTATTTTCTGGAATTTCCTATATAAGAATAAATCCAGAAATTAAATAACTGCGTCAGCACTGCATCACTGTGACGTCAGCGAGTCAAAGGCACTAGCCCAGGTCAAACCTGACGGCTGGGACCCACACGTTAGTGAAACAACTAATTAACAGGGTTAGGTTAACACTAACTAAACTGTTAGTGGGGTCTGGGCCCGCATGTCAGTGACCTAAACTAACTAAAATTAGTTAGTTCTAATCCTAGGTTAATTAGCAAAGGGGGGGCCCACCTGTCATAGACTCAGGGGAGTCAACCTGGGCCCACCCAATCAAAGTCAACGGGTCAAACCTGCCGGCGTTTAGCCGCCGGCGAGGCCAGACGTGCCGGTGGAAGTGCATCTACACATTCCGACGACCAAAAGGGCGACAAAGAGCATCTACGCATTGCTGGGAGCAAGCCGCAGCGTTTGGTGGCAGTGGGTGGAGCTGGGGTGGCCGGAAACGTCGCCGTCGACGACCTTGGCGGTCGCCGGAGTTTGGGCGAGGTCGAAACCGAAGCTACGGGGCACGGCGAGGCGCGTGGAGTAGTGCTACGGGATCCTGCGAGTGCGGTGAGTGCGTTAGTCGCAATGGTGTGGCCGGTGGGTGGCCGGAGTCACGTCGGCGACGAGGTCGGTGGCGGCGGGTGCTCGGGTGAGCGTGGTGCGGTGAACACGGTGCAGGAGGGAGTTAGTGGAGAGGGGGAGGACGGAGCTGGGCTCACGGCGATTGCTGCAAGTGTCGAAGCGGGCACGGGGAAGGCCAGAGCTGAGCAGGGTGACAATGGCGATCTTGGCGGCCGGAGTTGGGGGAGATGGGGTCAGCGCCGACTCCAGAGCGGGCGAGCGCTCGGGGCTCGGCCTGCTCGACGTAGTCGACGATGTCGGAGTTCTTGGACACGGTGACGCGGGACGGGGACGTCGGCGGACGCGGTTAGCACGGTGGCGCGCGCGCGGCAGCGTCGGCCATTGTGCGGGAGAGCAAGGAGAGGAGCTGGGGAGAGAGAGGCGTGTCTGCGAGCTCGGGGGAGAGGTGTGTGACCGAACCAGGGCAGCAGCACTGCGAGGGGAGGAAGCAGGGCGGCGGGCAGCTGCGTGGCGCGCGCAGGGGCCGGCATCGAGCACCTGCCTGCCTGCCTAGCCAAGCCAAGCAGCTCGCTGGAGCGGTGGCTGGGCTGGGCCGGCAGGTGGGCTTGCCAGGTGGGCGCCAGGTAAGCCTCTGCTTGCTTTGTTTTTCTTTTTCTATTTTTTCTGTAAGTTTGTGGCTTTATTAAAAATAGTTAGGCACTTACAAAAATCCTGAAAATAATCATAGGCTCTGTTTAGATTTTTTCCAACAGCCCACACTTATTTCCAGAATTATTTGAGCATTTAAAATATTTTATAACATTTAAATGTCCAAATTAAAATACTTATGATTTGATTTAAAAAATCCAGAATGTCCTAGAAAAGAGAGCACCATTTTTGCCAGGGGTTTTAGCCCAATCCAGAAATGATGAACATTTTGTGAAGGGCATTTTGGGTTCATTGAAACCAATTTTAGTAAACCCTAGTTGGTTTAAGGGGGGTGCTGGGGTTTCTGTTATCCCCATTTCATCTTTCTGGGAGAAAAAACATGATGCAAACACTCTAATGCATGAACTTGCTAGGGTGTGACAACTCACCCCCACTCAAAAGAATCTCGTCCTGAGATTTAGGATCTATTTGGAAGAAGGTGGGGTACTTGAGTCGAAGACGATCCTCCCTTTCCCAAGTGGCTTCCTTTTCAGAATGGTGTGACCATTGAACCTTGAGAAACTTGATGTTATGGCGTCGAGTGGTACGCTCGGCTTGATCAAGGATACGAACGGGATATTCCCGATATGAGAGGTTATCTTGTAGATCAAGCGTTTCATGGTCCACTCCACGGATAGGATCCACGAAGCAACGCCTGAGTTGAGAAACGTGGAAGACATCGTGAACTCTGGAAAGATGCGGTGGTAGTTCCAATTGGTAGGCAACTTCTCCTCGTTTGGCAAGAATGCGAAAGGGTCGAACGTAACGAGGAGCCAATTTGCCTTTGATACCGAAACGATGGGTTCCCTTTAACGGAGTAACCTGAAGGTAAGCCTTCTCGCCGACTTCATAAGTCATGAGCTTATGTTTACAATCATATTGGCTCTTTTGACGAGATTGGGCTGTTTTCAATTTCTCATGAATAATGCGAACCTGCTCTTCTGCTTCCCGAATCATATCTGGGCCAAAGAGTTGTCTTTCCCCGGTTTCTGACCAGTTAAGAGGCGTTCGACATTTTCGTCCATAAAGAACTTCGAAAGGAGATTTGCCCAAACTAGCTTGATAACTATTGTTATAAGCAAACTCCGTGAATGGAAGGCATTTCTCCCAATCCATTCCGAATGAGATGACAGAAGCTCGGAGCATATCTTCCAGAATTTGATTTACTCACTCTACTTGACCACTTGATTGGGGGTGGAAGGCGGTGCTAAAAGAGAGACAAGTTCGCATAGCATTTTGGAAACTTTCCCAAAATCGAGAGGTGAAGAGACTCCCACGGTCTGAGTTAATTTCCAATGGGACACCATGAAGAGACACTATTCAGGAGATGTATAAATCAGCTAGCTGACTAGCGGTGATACTCTCACGAACAGGTAGGAAATGGGCTACTTTGGAAAGACGATAGATCACGACGAAGATAGCTTATTCCCTCTCTTGGTCCTGGGAAACCCAGTAATGAAATCCATACTGATTTAACCCATTTCCACTCAGGAATAGCCAAAGGTTGAAGGGTGCCAGCAGGCCGTTGATGCTTTGCTTTAACACGACGACAGATGTCACAACTAGCAATGTACTGAGCAATTTCTCTCTTCATCCTAGTCCACCAAAACCTCTGGCGTAGGTCTTGATACATTTTAGTACTATCGGGATGAATGGTGAGAGGGGACTCATGAGCTTCCTTAAGAATCAACTGGCGTAGATGTTGTTTCTTGGGAACCACCAAGCGGTTCTCGAAGAAGACAACACCTCGCTCATCCATGGAAAAACATTTAGCAACTCCACTAGCAATGTTTTCCTTAATCCGGGATAGGCCCTTATCACGCTTCTGGGTAGCTATGATTTGATCGGTAAGGTTAGGCTTCGCCACCAGGGTGGATAGGAATCCTCGAGGAACAATGTGAAGATTAAGCTTACAAAATTCCTCATGGAGAAGTGGTTGACTTTGTTGTAACAGCAGGTTGTTACAATAGGATTTACGACTTAGCGCATCAGCCATGACATTGGCTTTGCCCGGGGTGTAAGTTATTCCTAAGTCGTAATCCGAGATCAACTCGACCCAACGTCTTTGCCCGAGATTCAAATCCGGTTGGGTGAAGATATATTTAAAACTTTGCTGATCGGTGAAGATCTCGTAGCGATTACCGAGAAGGTAATGTCGCCAAGTTTTGAGTGCATGGACTACAGCTGCAAGCTGTAGATCATGTGTGGGATAGTTTTCCCCATGGGGGTGTAATTGCCGTGAAGCATAGGCAATTACCTGACGATCTTGCATGAGTATGAAACCTAGTCCTTGTCGCGAGGCGTCGCAATAGATAATAAAGTCCTTGGAGAAATCTTGTGGTACCAGTACAGGAGCAGATGTTAGGCGTCTTTTCAGTTCCTGAAAGCTGAACTCGCACTGTGGGGTCCACTCGAACTTTTTATCTTTCTTGAGGAGTTCAGTTAGAGGTTTAGCAACCTTGGAGAAATTCTCGACGAGGCGGCGACAATAACTCACTAAGCCAAGGAAGCTCCGAACTTGCTTGACCGTTTCAGGTGGAGTCCCAAGGACGGCTTGAACTCGCTTGGGATTGACAGCAATACCCTTACCGGAGATTACATGGCCTAGATAGGTCACTTCTGGCAACCAGAATTCACACTTGGAGAATTTGGCATAAAGGCGATGCTCTCGAAGTTTCATGAATACCAGCCTTATATGTTCGGCATGTTCCTCTTCATTCTTGGAGTAGATGAGTATGTCATCTTGGTATACTACGACGAATTTATCCAAATACTCCATGAAGACTGAGTTCATTAACCGAGAGAAGGTGGCTGGGGCATTGGTTAAACCGAAGGACATAATGGTGTACTCGTATTGGCCATAACGAGTAACAAAGGATGTTTTGGGAATGTCCCCGTTTCTGATTTTGATTTGATGGTAGCCCAACCTCAAATCTATCTTGTAAAAGACTGAGGATCCAGCGAGCTGATCATACAGATCGTTGATCCTGGGGAGCGGATACTTGTTCTTGATAGTGACCAAGTTGACAGGTCGGTAATCTACAACCATCCGATCCGTTCCATCCTTCTTCTTGACGAAGAGGACGGGGCAAGCCCAAGGAGAGGAACTAGGACGGATGAAACCTTTTTTCAAGGACTCATCGAGTTGGTTCTTAAGCTCGGCTAGTTCTAAGTGTGCCATCTTATAGGGTCTCCTAGAAATTGGAACGGTTCCTGGAACAAGGTCTATCACAAACTCGACATCCCTATCAGGTGGAACACCTGGCAGTTCTTCTGGAAAGACATCCGGGAAGTCCTGGACTACTAGAATATCTTCAAGGTCTAGAAGGGGGTTGGCAATTAGGGAGTAAAGTTGGCGCTTGGCCACTCGAGTTAAGACATTGACTGTCTTGCCCGATGGGTGAGTAAGTTGAATGGTTCTAGTGGCGCAATCAATCGTAGCATAATGAGCTGACATCCAGTCCATACCCAAGATGATGTTTATGTCCGAGGACTTGAGAGCTATTAAGGATGCAAGGAAGACAAGTCTATCAACAAGAATTTCATTCCCATGTCTTAGTCTAGAAGTTTGCCATTTGGAGCATGGAGTTTGAATTACCATGGAAGTGGGCATGTCATAGAATGCCGTGTTATGCAATTGAGCATAGTTCTCAGATATGAATGAATGTGATGCTCCAGTATCGAAAAGAACAGATGCCGGATGGCAATTAACAAGGAGCGTACCAAGGACAATGTTAGGATCCTCATGAGCCTCCTCAGCTGAGACATAGTTGACATGGCCATGTGCAGTGGTGGCTGGCTTGGCGTAGAAGGTCTTTCCCGCTGGCTTACCACGGCCAACGAACTTTCCAGACTGATTGGGGTTGTTGTTCTGGGGACACTCTCGACTATAGTGACCCGGCTCTCCACACTTGAAACATGTCACAACATTGGGGCGTGGAGCAGCATTAGCAGCGGGGCCACCATAGGGCTTAGACGGTGCAAACTGCTGGTTGGGGCGAGGCGCCTCAAAAGATGCCCTCGGAATGAACCTGGGTGGCAGTGCCATGCTTGGGATCCACACCCGGCGTTTCTGAGATCTAGAGCCGGATGAAGAACCAAAATCACGAGAGTGCTTGCGTGAAGTGTCATAGTCAGACTGTCCTGTCTCAGCACTGATGGCTTTATTGACCAACTTCTGAAAGGAGGTGCACTCGTGCAGACGAAGATCGCGGCGAAGCTCGGGGCTAAGTCCCTTGCGGAACCTTGCCTGCTTCTTAGCGTTGGTGGGTACCTCTTCAGGAGCATATCGTGCCAGATTCCCAAATTCACGACTATATGCATCCACAGTCAGTCTTCCTTGGGTGAAATTGTAGAACTCTTCCCTCTTGCGATCTATGAGACCTTCCGGGATGTGATGCTCACGGAAAGCCTCACTGAATTCAGCCCAAGTAGTGATTTGGCCGACCGGGCGCATAGCCTCAAAGTTTTCCCATCAAAGGCTAGCAGGGCCTTCGAGGTGATAGGCAGCATAGGTAACCTTATCAGCTTCGGCTACGTTGGCAGAACGTAACTTCTATGTGATGCTGCGGAGCCAGTCATCCGCGTCGAGGGGCTCGACGGAATGATTAAACTTTGGTGCGTACAACTTGATGAAGTCATTGATTGACACCAAGTCATTTCGCTGATGGCGTGCAGTGTTCTTCTCAATCCGCTCCAGCAAGCAGTTAGTCTCACGCTTGTTTCTTTCCGCCTCCAGCATAACTTCGGCCAGAGAAGGCAGGTGAGGCAGATTTTCACCCCTAGCTGCACTGGCTTCTCCCTGCTCCGGGGCAGCAGGGTTGCTGCGGGTGTTGACCATCCTAGGAAGAACAAGACAACAATTTAGACAAGGATGGCACAAACTTTGCAAGGAAGTGCAGAATGTAGTGGATAACATGGAATGCTAAGATGTTCATTGCATGACATGGTAATATAGAAACTGCCATATATATACCATTGGTCATACACACCGTACATAGTTTAGTACAAGCCCAGGCTAGAGTACAACTACGGTGAAAGACATTATATCTCATCGGAGGCATTCCAAGCTCCTACACATTATTTTTCTACACCTCCGGAGCGTGATACACACCAAGTCGTATGCCACGGTCACACAGGACTGTGGAGAATACAACTATTACAGTACTAGTGAAACTACTACTAGCTTAGACGGCTCCGTAATAATCCTCATAAAAGTCACCACCAAAGCCTGGAAGTGGAACATGAGCATCTGGGAACAGACGGTCCTGCGGAGCCTGCGGACCATAGGGGCTTGGATGTGGCCTTGGTCCCACGGGCGGTGGCAGATGGGGACCACGAGGAGGGGTGATGCCTCCTACATTGTGCCACTCCATACAATCTGGCAATCCAAACCGCACAGGGTACAGGTCCCTCAGGTCCATGTATCCTGCCTGTACCGCAGGTGCAAACCGAATCAAAGTGGCCCGGTGATCAGCACGAGAGTTGAAGAGCTCCATGCACAAGGCCCGATTTTCGCGGTCCTTATCCTCGAGCATCTCGGCAGTGGTGCGGAGTAGTGACTCCTTATGTGTATATTCATAGTACAAAGCCTGATAGTACCCGTGTGCTCCAGGAAGTTGTCGGCGTTCTGGGAACGGGGGTCCCCAGACTTGCCTGCCTACGGCCTGCGGCGTGGCTCGAAAGGGGGCCCAGCACGGCCCATCTTCATCAACACAAGACTCAAGACCCTCGTGAGGGGCCAAGCCTCGCGGGGCGGACGACACGGACCTTCCTCAGGCACGGCCTCGTCAGGCTGGCACGGGAGGAGGCGGAGAGATCAAGGCGGAGTACCTCGCGAGGTGCCCATGACGCGAGCCATGACGACTCAGGGCGCCAGGCGGGTGCCAGCCCGCGCAGCGTCCTCCTTTCCTCTTTGGTGCAAAGGGGGCAAGCGCAGCCGCGGAGTACCGAGGCATCAGGCAAAGGTTGCCATTTCGGTGCAACAAGACCAAGACAAAGAGGACTATGAGACGGAGGTCACCGTGGAGCCCAAGACGGCATCATCACCAGAGCTTTGCGCAGGCAAAGACTGCTTTTGTCAGGATAGTTGATACTTGCTGTCCCACTTCAAATTAGCCCGCCATTGTTGGCTCCCTTCCCGCTCAATATTTGGGAAGAGGACCAGGGCCTCTATAAATAGGACCAGCCGCCCACAGAGCAAAGGGTCGACCCACCGGCAAGTAAGAGTAGGGCAGTGAGTGAGAGAAAGAGAGAAAGAGAGAAAGGTGGCTGAACTCCTCCTAGCAGTTCATCGCCCGGCCAAGAGCAGACCCTCCCGAGGCTGTTCTTCCTTGTATTGTTCATCATCATCAGCCCCAAGAGGCAATCCACCCACCACACAGTGGAGTAGGGTATTACACCACAACGGTGGCCCGAACTAGTATAAACCTTGTGTCTCTTGTGCAGTTCTTTCGGTAGTCTAGATCTTTGCGAGACGGAGAGGTAGAAGGCATAATCTCCGCGCGCACCCCAGTGTTCGAACCTTAAGGGTCTGCCGGAACCCGAAATCCGACATTTGGCGTGCCAGGTAGGGGTGCGCCAGAATTCGTCTTCCACCGCCCCGTTCTCCTCCTACCGTTGCATCCATGTCCGACGCCCGTCGGGCCCGCGCCGAGCGCCGGGCCGCCATCACTTCCCGCATTGCCCAGACGGCGCCCGTCGGCGGACGTCCTCATCATTCCCCGTCGCCCGCCATCAACGCTGCCACCGGCCCGGTGGGGGGCGAACAACAAGCGTCATCTCAGCATCCATCCGTGCGGCAAGACGGCCGTACCGCCACTCCATCGCTCACACCAGCTGTTTCTTCATCCCGCGCGCTCCGCGCACCCTTGGAGGCTCGAGCTGCGCTCGTCGTGGCAAATGAGCTCCTGCGCTACCGTCCCGTCGACGACGTCTATGAAGAGTGGCTCAACCGCGTCGCCGAGCTCGTCCACGCCGCGGGGGGCTCTCCCGCGCCGTCCGTTCCGCCGCGCCGCACCCTGCCCCGCGCGGGCAACGAAGCTCTGGGGGCGTACCAGCCGCCTCCTCTCCAAGAAGATGCCATGGCTCCAAGGCGCGTGGCCCCTGGGCGGAACCTGCTCCGTCAGGTGCCAGCGTAGCAAGAACGGAGCTGCCAAGAAGTCCCTCGCCCGCAAGGAGCTTCCCGGGCGCTCCCTGCTCCGGCTCCGGCACGCCAAGACCCCGCGCTGCTCCTAGCTACAGCGCGTGGGGACCCTCAAGACCGAGCTCTCCACCAGCCAAAGCCTTTCGTGGCCACCGCAGGCTGTCGTGCCTACACAACCGAGCTGCGTAGCGTCGCGTGGCTCGGCAAGTTCAAGCCAGACCTGACTCCTCGTTACGACGGCACGACTGACCCTGCCGAGTTCCTCCAGCTCTATGAGCTGGGCATCGAAGCTGCCAGCGGGGACGAGAAGGTCATGGCGAACTGGTTTCCCATGGCACTCAAGGAAGGAGCTCGCACCTGGCTCCTGAATCTGGCTCCAGGCGCGATCTCTTCCTGGGACCAGATGCGCACCCGCTTCATCGCCAACTTCCAAGGTACTCGTGACCGGCCACCCGCCGTGAGCGACATGCGCCGCATCAAGCAACAACCTGGAGAGACCCTGAAAAAGTACATCCAGCGCTTCAACAGCGCGTGAATCAAGATCCCCAAGGTGTCTGAGGAGGCCATCATCTCGGCCTTCTCCGACGGTGTGCGCGACGTCAAGATGAAGGAGGAGCTGGCGATGCATGAAGACCTGTGCACCTCCCTGGAGCTGTTCAATTTGGCGACCAAGTGCGCCAGGGCTGAGGAGGGACGCCTCTCCCTCCTCGAGCTGCCTGCCGCAGACCCAGAAGAGAAGAAGCCCAAGGCCAAGGACGTGAAGCGCAAGGGGGCTGCCGTGCTCGCGGCAGAACCAGACACCAAGTGCGGCAAAGATCTGCCTGAGTCCTCCCGGGGCGGCCGGTACTATGTGTACCACGACCTCCACACCCACAACACCAACGAATGCCAAGAACTCCGCGTCGTGCGAGAAGGAAGGACCGGCCGTCGTCCCGAACGCGCCGATCGGGGCTACGGCCGAGGAGGAGGAAGAAATGCAGGACGCTGGGTAGACCGCGGCCCGCACCAAGGGTGGCGCGATCAACCTCGCCAGGATCGCTGGCGAGACCTGCCTCGCGAGGGGGGCTAGAGAGATCAGCCTCTTGAGGATCGCCCACAGGGCCACGCAGGCCTCCCTCCACTGCCGCCTCAGCCAAGGAGAAACGACGACCGCCATCAAGATGAGGGGGCTGGGGGCTTCCAGGAGCCTCGCACCATCGCCTGCATCCTGGGCGGAGCTCAAGCCCCAGCCTCCCAACGCATCTTCAAGCAGTTTGCCCGCGAAGTGAACGCAGCCCTCCCCAGGCTTGAAGCAACGCGTCCTCTCAGGTGGTCGGCGTGCGCCATCACATTCAGCTCAGCGGATCAACTCAAGTGTGTGGCCACAGCCGGAGTCCTCCCGATGCTTTGCTCCCCAGTCATCAGCAATGTACTGGTCACCAAGACCCTCATCGGTGGTGGGGCAGGGCTCAACGTCCTGTCCATGGAAACGTTCAACAATCTCCAAGTGCCTTACGACCAGCTTCAGCCAACCAAGCCCTTCTCGGAATCACCGACGGCTCCACGGTCCCGATTGAGCAGGTCCGCCTCCCTGTCACCTTCGGGGCACGTGACAACTACCGCACCGAGCTCATCGACTTCGACGTCGCCCACATCCGCCTGCCGTACAACGCCATCCTCGGGTACCTAGCGCTGGCCAAGTTCATGGCCGTGACTCACCATGGCTACAACGTCCTCAAGATGCCAGGAAGTAGCGGAGTCATCATGGTGCCCTGTGAAGAGAGGGATGTAGTGTGTTCCCTGGAGCGAGCCTTTCAGGCCGCGACACTGGAAGACCCGGATCACGGAAGCAGGAGGCTTCTCGAGACCGCCCACAAGAAGAAGACATCGTCCGAACCAGCCCCTCGGGAGGCGGGCCCCTCAGGGCCCGCATCTGCCCAGGGGGAACCTCCTTCCATCGCATAGGAAAGCGTGCCCGGCGCCCTCCTCAAGCAGGGCTCGGGGGCTCTCCCCTGGAGGGCCACCGACCTGGCCAGGGTCACGAGGGAGGCGCTTGGGCACCACATGGAGGCGTGTTTCGAAGCATGTTTCCCTCACGAAGGAGCAAGGCAAGGAAGGTCAGACCCGCAGGAGTTCGTCGACAAGGCCATTCAAGAACTACAGGAATCAAGAATCATGAGAGGTTGCCGCCGTCTACCGGCTGTGGCTCCCCATCCGGGCGAGGATGGTGGGCTGCGCGTCTGCATCGATGTACCAGGGCTCAACCAAGCCGCCACGATGGTGCGCCTCTAGCCCTCGCGAGTGGGGCGCTACGGGGGCCCGCCCCACAGCTATGTTCGCATGCCTTACGGCTTGCCGAGCGCGGCTGCAACGCGCGAGCGCCTCATGAGGGGCATCATGGAGGCTCAAGAAGACAGGCGTTCCGCAGCCTTGGCGGAGGTGGAGATGATTCGCGAAGAGCTACCAGTGCCTCCGGAGCCTCCCGAGGCCTGGGGGCTCGTGAGGATCGGCTTCCGTGGCCTGCCGAGTCTGCTGCACCAACACCCCTTCGCCTTCAACACCCGCAGGTGACATCTTACAAGTTTCATTTCCAACTGGGAGCGCCCTCCCCGGGCTGCATCGTTCCCAAGCCGCGTGGGTCCGTCCCTGCAGTATGTATCCCTTTTATTTCATGACGTTAGCTTGCTTTGTTGGGGGCGCCCCTCGGGCTGCATCATCCCCAAGTCGCTCGGGCCAGGCCCAGCGGCATGTATCTCGCATGCGTTTATTTCCGGCTATGCATTCGCCCGTCATGCTTGATTACTTGATGCCTGTCCATGGCACCTCTTCTTCTCCATGTCGACCACTTGCACGTTAAAGGGGGGGTGCCTGAGCATCGCAACTCAGGGCTCTTACTGGCTCTCCAACCCTCACCCTCTGGCCATGTCCACGACATCGTGACCTGGCATACCAGCGATGGCTGAGACAAGCTCGAGGGTCGGGACCCGAGGACGTAGAGTGCCGGCATCTAACCAAATTTGCAGGAACACAACACAAGATAAGGCCTAGTGCCAGGCGCAACCCGCCTAGAGGTAGGGCCCCGTGAGTCCCGCGCTGGCTCACGGGTGCCCAGATACACCTCACCTAGCCCTACCGTGCCGGTCACGTGTCAGGGCGGGGCTGTACACGCCCTGGGGGCTCCTCCCGGAGGGGGCCCCCCTCCCACGTACCAGTGGAAGCACCATGCTCCGTGCTGGCTGACGACACTGCCGAGGAGCAGCTATGCCCGTACACATGCGGAAGCGCTATGCTCCGCGCTGGTGATAAACAACTGAGGGTGGCCCCCGGGCCGCATCAACCTCAGGGAGCCCAGAGCTCAGTGTCTAGCCTCATCGCAACGCCTCCCCTCGGGAGCGCCGCGCGAGGGGGCTGGGCACGGGGGCTGCGCCTGGGTCACGCCCAGACGTACGCCACCCAGCCAGGCCCCTCGGGCCTGGTTCGCCGCGCGTCTCTCCCCGAGCGGAGCCAAGGTACGAAGGCCGTTTGAGCGTCAAGGGGGACCCCTGAGCATCGCGACTCAGGGGCCTAACTGTTCCCGTAGCCCCTCACTCCCTAGTTCCGAAAGGCTAGCACTGGGTGAGGCACGCGCGGGGCTGGGCTCTGCAGACGTAGAACGGTGGTCCCACTTGCATCTCACCTCATCACTTGCTGTTTGCGCGTCAAGGGGGACTCCTGAGCATCGCGACTCAGGAGCCTAACTGGCTCCGTAGGCCCTCACTCCTTTGGTCCCGTCCTGGTTTCCGGTCGGGGCTAATGTTGGGTGAGGTACGCGCGGAGTCGGGCTCTGCAGACGTAGAACGGAAGATCCACCTACATCACACCTCCCTACTTGTTATTCGTGCGCCAAGGGGGACTCCTGAGCATCGCGACTCAGGAGCCTAACTGTCTCCGTAGCCCCTCACTCCTTTGGTCCCGTCCTGGTTTCCGGTCGGGGCTAATGTTGGGTGAGGTACGCGCGGGGCCAGGCTCTGCCAGCGTAGAACACAAGCAAGTAGGGAAGAAAAGCATAAAATTCAAGGAATTTAAAAGAAAATATTACAGTCCATACTGTCGTCTCAATACCAAACGTGAGCTTAAACGCCTCCCCGAGGCATGATGCATGTGCAGGAATTAAAAGCAGGACAGGAGCAGCAGCAGAGTCATTTGGCGGCGGCGGAGCAGTGCGGGTGGCCCCGCTTCATGGAGCATCAGGACCGGAAGCATCCTGCTTCAACTTGGTACTGAAGGCCCGGAACTTCCCCAGTAGAGCCTCAGCATGACCCTTCACGGCCTCGGCAGCGGTGGCAGCACCCTCGCCGCTTACTGGCTCCAACAGGCTGTCAAGGTCGGCGCTGGGATCGCGAAGGTAGATGTGGGTGAAGACCCGCATCAGTGCTGCAGAAGACAGGACACGCGCCTCGGCCTCGGCCGTGGGGCCAAGACCAAGGGTGACATCCTCAAGAGCATGAACCAGGAAGGGAAGCAGCTTGGCGGGTCCGTCCTCGTCGCCGGCCAGCGGGCTCTCCAGGCCACTGGCGTAGAGGATCTTCAGCGAAGCACGAGCCTTCTTCTCCATGTCTGTGAAGGCCACGCGATCCTCGGCAAGAACCTGGGCCTTCTTGTCCAGCTCGACCTTCGTCGCCTCCAACTCCTCCCCCAGCGCACCCAGGCGGTCGCGGCGCTTCTTCAGCTTGGCCTCCCGGCCCTCGATGGCCACCTCGCGAGCCTTCATGCCTTCTTCCTGCTCCTGGCGAAGACGAACCTCTTTCGCGAGCTGATCCCGCAGGCCTTGCAGCCTGTCCTCCAGCGCCTTGCAACGATTGCGGGCTTCAACCACCTCCCCCAGGGCTGCGTCACGAGCAGCCTTCGTCTCAAGGACGGCCTGCCTCTCCCCGTCGCAGGCCGTCGAGGCTTGAACCAGCGCCGCCCGGATCGAGGCGTCGGAGCGAATCCACCCTGAAGCTAGCTCCAAGCGCCCGGCCAACAGGCGAGGGTCGGCAAGAAGATCCTGCCGCAGCTGGTCCAGACCAGCAATAGAACGCTCCAGGACGACAGGAGAAGTTGGAGAAACAACAGTCGGTGGAACGAGGGGAGAAGGCCGCGACGGCAAGATCACAGCGTCATGAGGTGGAGCCTGCTGCGCCCCAGCGGCCGTGGTGGCGGCAGTGGACAAAGGCATCACAGGAGTCACTTGGGCCATGGGGGCTGAGCTCGCCCCAGCCAGCTCGGCCAGGCCTCGCGATTACGACCGGGCGGGACAAGCCCGCGTGCCACGGTCACCCTCCTCCACAGGCGGAGGCATTGCCGCGGATGGAGCCTCAGGATCCCCCTTCGGCTTCTTCGCCGTGGGCGCCAGCCTATTCAAGAAATGCGAACGTCAAGCCTCGACAGCGGAAAAAGAAATAAAGACAAGGGTCAAGCACTTACGGGTCATCGCCGGTGAGCTCGGGCAGCCTCCGGCCAAACTTGAAGCCTGACAGCCGGCTGGAAGGGTCAACCTCGAAAGCAGAAGGCGCGTCTGCAGACTGCCTCGGGGCAAGGGCAGACCCGCAGGAGATCAGCCCGGACCTGTCCTTCTTCGGGATCAGGGGCAGGCTCCCGCCGACCTGCTCGTCTCCGTCCTCGTCATCATCGCTCGAAGAAAGGCGGAGACCGCGGGGCCTGCGCTGGGAGAAGGGGGCCCTCGACTCTCCGTCGGTCGCCTCGGAGTCAGGCCCCTTTTCCCGCTCCTCTTCGTCTTCCTCCTTGCTGGAGTTGCGGGAGGGCACGTCCACCGGTCCC
Organism: Triticum dicoccoides; assembly: GCF_002162155.2. Classification (NCBI taxonomy): domain Eukaryota; kingdom Viridiplantae; phylum Streptophyta; class Magnoliopsida; order Poales; family Poaceae; genus Triticum; species Triticum dicoccoides. The sequence continues at coordinate 313,343,041 of NC_041390.1, read as the reverse complement.
TCGGAAGCCGCCATGGGCATGAGCCCGTCCCCGTTGAAAACAGGCATGGACTTCACCACCTGCTCCCGGTCGGCGCGAAGGAACAAGGGCTTGGGAGCGCCCTCCAGCCTTGCCACCTCGCCCCCGACCATAGAATGGAGGACCGCGGCCAAATCTTCGTCGCCCAAGGCCGCGAGGCTCGAATGAGGCCTCCACATCGGAGGAGAACACTGCCGGAGTGGAGCCAGCTGGTGCTCCAGGAACTCCCTCAGCAGCGATGCACCGGTCAACTTCGCCGCCGTCGTGCTGACCGGCCTCAGGTCCGCGTCCATCTTCTCCAACACCAGTTTCGCGCGAGGGTCCGTGAGCTCCGCTCGGCACCAGTCGCTGGAGCTCGCGGGCTGCTCCGCGGGCAAGATCAACCTTTGGTGGACGCGCCCGGCATCAACCAAGACCCACTTGCTCATGAAGCCCTCAATCCTCTTCCCGGGATTCGAGATGGCAATGGTGCCACCGTACGCGATGAAGCTCGCGCACGCGGAAGGAGAACCGCGAGAGACCCGGAGGGAGAAGTAGTGGCACAGCAAGGCCACTGAAGGCTGCACCCCTACGTGGGCCTTGCAGTAATAAGCGAAGATCGCTAGGAGAAGGACGAAGTTGGGGTGGAGATGCAGAGCCTGCAAGTTGTAATGGCGGAGGACAGAGAAGAAAAACTCGGAGAAGGGCGGCACCAGGCCAGCAGCAATGGAGCTCACAAAGAGAGGATAAAAGGTGCTCCCTCGGCCCTCAGGGGTGGCGGAGCCGGCCTTGAACACCTGCGCCCCATTGATGCCCTGCGCCGCCGCCATCTGGCGCAACCGGGCAAGGCTCGCCTTGGACACGTTCGGCAAGTCCAGAGCAGGTGAGTACCAAGCTTCAACCGGAGACTGACGAGGCGCCATGGCTTCCTAGGTCATGCAGCCGGAGTAGATCTGGAAATTTGGAGGAAGAAGGGGGAGGCGCAAGAACGGGGATCTGAGCAGCAACCGGAGAAAGCAAAGGGCAAAGTCTGGGTGGATGCCGTTCCTCTATCTACCTGCGCGGTTGCAGGAGCACTTGCGTCCCATCAACCGCCACGCGACGCCCAAGGCCACAGGCTATTAGGGCCCGCGGCGCTTCGCCCTTACCCTTTCGCCTCTCGGCACGGCCAAGCCCGGGCGCGCCTTGGGCCTGGGGGATACTGTCGGCGTTCTGGGAACGGGGGTCCCCAGACTTGCCTGCCTGCGGCCTGCGGCATGGCTCGAAAGGGGGCCCAGCACGACCCATCTTCATCAACACAAGACTCAAGACCCTCGCGAGGGGCCAAGCCTCGCAGGGCAGATGACACGGACCTTCCTCAGGCATGGCCTCGTCAGGTTGGCTCGCGAGGAGGCGGAGAGATCAAGGCGGGGTACCTCGCGCGGTGCCCGTGACGCGAGCCATGACGACTCAGGGCGCCAGGCGGGTGCCAGCCCGCGCAGCGTCCTCCTTTCCTCTTTGGTGCAAAGGGGGCAAGCATAGCCGCGGAGTACCAAGGCATCAGGAAAAGGTTGCCATTTCGGTGCAACAAGACCAAGAATAAGAGGACTACGAGACGGATGTCACCGTGGAGCCCAAGACGGCGTCATCACCAGAGCTTTGCGCAGGCGAAGACTGCTTTTGTCAGGATAGTTGATACTTGTTGTCCCCCTTCAAATTAGCCCGCCATTGTTGGCTCCCTTCCCGCTCAATATTTGGGAAGAGGACCAGGGCCTCTATAAATAGGACCAGCCACCCACAGAGCAAAGGGTCGACCCGCCGGCAAGTAAGAGTAGGGCAGTGAGTGAGAGAAAGAGAGAAAGAGAGAAAGGTGGCTGAACTCCTCCCAGCAGTTCATCGCCCGGCCAAGAGCAGACCCTCGCGAGGCTGTTCTTCCTTGTATTGTTCATCATCATCAGCCCCAAGAGGCAATCCACCCACCACACACTAGAGTAGGGTATTACACCACAACGATGGCCCGAACCAGTATAAACCTTGTGTCTCTTGTGCAGTTCTTTCGGTAGTCTAGATCTTTGCGAGACGGAGAGGTAGAAGGCGTAATATCCGCATGCACCCCAGTGTTCGAACCTTAAGGGTCTGCCGGAACCCGAAATCCGACAGAAGTGAGGCTGGCATGTAGCGGAAATCGGTGTTCTGAAGCAAGGCAGTCCTGGCTCGAATGATAGTCATCATTTAATAGGCTGCATCCTGCACAGACATCTCAATAGTGACCCCAAGTCCATAGGAACAGTGAAGAGGCTTAGTGCTCCAGGATAAGAGGGATATATCCTGACGGTACAAAGGTACTGGCTCTGGTTGAAGTCTCTGAACTGCTCCTCGATGATATATTCCGGATACCACCGATAGCCTGACTCGACCATCAATCGAACCAACATGGCCGTGTGGTCGGGCACATCGAGGCACCGGGTCAAACGAACCACTTGGTTCTGGGAATGGGTGGCCATCTGAAAGCACAGAATAATGCAAAGGCATTAGAATTTTCTAGGGGAAATCGGACAGCATAATGGCTGTAAATGCTCAGAAAAAGATTTGAGACATCCACAACAGTTTGCAATACCACTCAACAACATCATATCAATGTTCTGATTCAACTGGCAACATACTAGAAGTAGTAGAAACTATACTGAGGCTTGTAACAATAATCCTATAAGCTACTACGGATTAGTAACACGTGAACGTGATAGAAAGAGAGAGTCTAGTCCTTAACCTACATAGAATGAGAAGAGAATGACTCAGATCAGAGGGCATAAGGTAAAGGAGTAAAAGAGCCTTATGTTCCCTCCCACAATCAATTCCTCTACATATAACTAAAGCATTTCTAGACTCGACATCGACCAGTTTGGCTCAACGAACCTACAGGCAGTCCGGCTCTGATGCCAACGCTGTCAGGACCCCGATTCCAAGTCACATCGATCTAGCCGGTAACACCTCATATCACATTACGGTCTCACGCACGGTATCCCCACGGGTGTCGCCTTACCTTGGCCCGGGACCGTTCGTGCCTTTTGGCTCACGTATATGATAGTGTCGCTAGCATCCATATGATAGAGAACCCGAGCCGACATGGCTAGTCGTGAACCCAAAGCGGCACAGACCTATGGGGACAGGCATACATGAATCACATCGAACATGTCGATCATCAGCGTGTGAATCCGGGCTGTAGCACTGGGCTAACAAGACTCCAGGTAACCCGGGCTGTAGTAGGCTAGGCAGGATTCCAGTAGTAACCGCGTGACATTTCCCCGAAGGGACAGACATAGGAACGAAGTGAAACACATGCCGGCCAGTCAAGTCTCCTGAGCAGTAGTGCTGGGCTAGCAGGACTCCGGTGAACCGGGCTGTAGCTGACTACTATGGCTCAAGGAGCACTAGACTACATTTCCCCATAAGAGAGGCTACCAAGGATAAACAACTAGATTCTCGGATCCCACACATACCAAGCATTTCAATCATACACACAATATGCTCGATATGCGCAAATACAACATGGCATCACAACAAAACTCTACAACTCAAGTACTTTATTTAAAGGCTCCAGAGAGCCATACATAACATGTTCATACAGGTAGAGGTCACATGATCCGATACTCAGTCATACAAGCATACAAGCACATGCGGAAGCAATAGTCTGAGTACGGACACTAGAAAGAAAGAAGGCTTCTCGAAGCCTGTCTATCTACATAAGGCCCTTCATGGCCAGGATCACCACCTGGGTGGCAAGTCACTCATCGACGTCGAGGTCTACATAAAACCCATCGGAGGGGGCGGTGTTGTCGTCTGAAAATAGTAATTAAAGCAAACATGAGTACAAAGGTACTCAGCAAGTCTTACAACAGAACCTACTATACATGCTCATTCTCAAGGAGGTGGTGGAGTTATTGCAGCAAGCCAGCTCTGACTCTTGGCTAAGCTATCCTACAAGACACCACTAGTAAAATAGCTTTCACACACGAGTCCACTAATCACCAACACAATACTCCACCGGGGATCCTCCCTCGTCATCCTACGAGAGGGCCATCCTCGGTACTCACACTTATATTGAGTCTTTTAGTAGTAACCATTAACTTGTCTATGAACTGTATAGGCAACCAAGTAGTCCTTTACCGCGGACGCGGCTATTCAAATAGTTTTATACCCTGCAGGGGTGTACTTCGTCACACATGTTTCCACCACTTAGCGACTGCACACGACATGTGCTCGGCAGACTTCAAGCGAAAGCCGACGTGGGTGTAGACCACGACATGACTAACCGCACAAGTCTCTAGTCCAGGTTTATCGCCTATTCGGGTTCCATCCACAAGGAAATCCGGCCGGGGTGTCCTCAACGGCCCCAAACGTTGTCTGCAGGGTTCCCGAGACACCAAACGGGTGACTCGGTACACCGTGCCACGGTGTATCTACCGCATCATAGCCCACCCCTAGGGTCAGCGCTATGCACGGCCGCCAACACATAACCTACAAACACCAAAAACTAGTTGCAACTCCTAGACAGAGGACGAGAGGGGTCAGTAAGTCGAGCGGGGTCATGTTTCAGGGCCCAATGTGTGGTAGTAGCTGAATCTTAAATCACGCATACAGATCTCAGTTCTTATGGACGGCCTCAATGAAACAACGCACCATGTACTCCTACATGGCCTCTCATCGATACCTTTACCAAAACATGTTCAACACATCCCTCACATTACCGACATAATCATTTCACTCTAGCCCATCACCCAGATGAACCAGACCTGACACAACTCTAAGCATAGCAGGCATAGCAAGGTAGGAAAACACATACATGGCTCAATCAACTCATACACATGCTAGTGGGTTTCATCTAGTTACTGTGGCAATGACAGGTCATGCAGAGGATAAGGGTTCAACTACCGTAGCACACAACAGTTTGAAACGTTTATGTCCTAATGCAGTAAATGAGAACAGAGGCGAGAACGTGGGATTGTATCGAAATGATCAATGGGGTTGCTTGCCTGATGGAGTGGTAGTAGGGTACTGCCCTTCAGTTGGATACTCGGAGATATCCTCGGAGGCAGAACCTACCACGAAAGACACCATAGAATATAATCAACACATGGCAATATGAAACAATATGATGCATGCTATGACATGGCAAAATGAGGTGCCCTCCTAATGCAATGTGAAACAAGTTGAAATGGGTCCATTTGAATCAACGATTCAAATGGAAGCTTAAGTTCTTATGCATAAAAAGTGTATTAGCTTGTTTCACTTAACAGCAGGGTTAAAGTGTTTTGTCATGCATGAAACCATTACAGATGGAAAGATTGAATTTTTCTGATCATTTTTCATATATAATTTGTTTCATTTGGAGCTATGGTAGAATTTCTATGATTTTTAGAAGTTTTGGCTATTTTCTGGAATTTCCTATATAAGAATAAATCTAGAAATTAAATAACTGTGTCAGCACTGCGTCACTGTGATGTCAGCGAGTCAAAGGCGCCAGCCCAGGTCAAACCTGACGGCTGGGACCCACACGTCAATGAAACAACTAATTAACAGGGTTAGGTTAATACTAACTAAACTGTCATTGGGGCCTGGGCCTGCATGTTAGTGACCTAAACTAACTAAAATTAGTTAGTTATAACCCTAGGTTAATTAGCAGAGGGGGGCCCACCTGTCATAGACTCAGGGGAGTCAACCTGGGCCCACCCAATCAAAGTGAACGGGTCAAACCTGCCGGCGTTTAGCCGCCGGCGAGGCCAGACGTGGCGGTGGAAGTGCATCTACACGTTCCGGCGACCAAAAGGGCGACAGAGAGCATCTACGCATTGCTGGGAGCAAGCCGCAGCGTTTGGTGGCAGTGGGTGGAGCTGGGGTGGCCGGGAACGTCGCCGTCGATGACCTTGGCGGTCACCGGAGTTTGGGCGAGGTCGAAACCGAAGCTACGGGGCACGGCGAGGCGCGTGGAGTAGTGCTACGGAATCCTGCGAGTGCGGTGAGTGCGTTAGTCGCAATGGTGTGGCCAGTGGGTGGCCGGAGTCACGTCGGCGACGAGGTCGGTGGCGGCGGGTGCTCGGGTGAGCGTGGTGCGGTGCACACGGTGCAGGAGGGAGTTAGTGGAGAGGGGGAGGACGGAGCTGGGCTCACGGTGATTGCTGCAAGTGTCGAAGCGGGCACGGGGAAGGCTAGAGCTGAGCAGGGTGACGATGGCGATCTTGGCGGCCGGAGTTGGGGGAGACGAGGTCAGCGCCGACTCTAGAGCGGGCGAGCGCTCGGGGCTTGGCCTGCTCGACGTAGTCGATGATGGCGGAGTTCGTGGACACGGTGACGCGGCACGGGGACGTCGGCGGACGCGGTTAGCACGGTGGCGCGGGCGCGGCAACGTCGGCCATGGTGCGGGAGAGCGAGGGAGAGGAGCTGGGGAGAGAGAGGCATGTCTGCGAGCTCGGGGGAGAGGTGTGTGAATGAACCAGGGCAGCAGCACTGCGAGGGGAGGAAGCAGGGCGGCGGGCAGCTGCGTAGCGCGCGCAAGCGCCAGCGTCGAGCACGTGCCTGCCTGCCTGGCCAAGCCAAGCAGCTCGCTGGAGCGGTGGCTGGGCTGGGCCGGCAGGTGGGTGCCAGGTAAGCCTCTGCTTGCTTTGTTTTTCTTTTTCTATTTTTTCTGTAAGTTTGTGGCTTTATTAAAAATAGTTAAGCACTTACAAAAATCCTAAAAATAATCATAGGCTCTGTTTAGATTATTTCCAACAGCCCACACTTATTTCCAAAACTATTTGAGCATTTAAAATATTTTATAGCATTTAAATGTCTAAATTCAAATACTTATGATTTGATTCAAAAAACCCAGAATGTCCTAGAAAAGAGTGCACCATTTTTGCCAGGGGTTTTAGCCCAATCCAGAAATGATGAACATTTTGTGAAGGGCATTTTGGGTTCATTGAAACCAATTTTAGTAAACCCAAGTTGGTGTAAGGGGGGTGCTGGGGGTTCTGTTATCCCCATTTCATCTTTCTGGGTGAAAAAAACATGATGCAAACACTCTAATGCATGAACTTGCTAGGGTGTGACACTCAGCTGATTCATAAGGATATATGGTCAAAGTATTTGTCTCTTACATATTGGCTAGTAGGACCGGCTCATTCATACTGATTAAACCGCCCCTTGGGGACTACACATGCAAATTGACAAACTATCAGCATCCGGTTTGGTTTTAAACCGGGAATCGAAAGGAGTCTAAGGCAAAAGCTTATAAGTCTATTAAAAGTCTACAGATCATTCACTCTTATCATACTCCGCAGACTTGGGGGCTGCCAGGGTATATAACTTATATAAACCAGAGAACATACCTCATATTTCTAATACATTTTTTGACCATTTCAATCTCTGAGTCACGGCTGGAGTTGACTTGGCTAAGATAGCCAAATAATACTTCACCAATACTCAGATGGGTGTAGTGGGAGACATGAAACCTCACTTTCTGCTTCTCCATGACTTCTTGCTTTGTGGAGTGTCTTGCCATCACAATTGGATTGCCCGGTTCAACGAATCAGCTACTAGTGATTAAAACATCATTGCCATAAGTATCCGGCGGGTTAGCTGAGCTTGACGGTTCAGCAGTGGATAGATTAATAACGGTTTCGTCAACAGACGGCTCAGGATGATCTGATTGAATGTTGATACCAGGGTCTTCTGGTGCTTCAGTTTGTTCTTGGGCAAGAGTCGGCTACGCCGGTTCAGCGGCTTTTGGATCCTCAGCCGATTTTGCCACCTTTGTTTCTTGGGCTTTGCTTGATCACTAAGAAGAATTTGATGAGTCAGTATAACGATACAGGCATAAAGGTGCAGAAGAAGGATAATTATCTTTACCCGGGGGCGGTCTTAAAAGCCGGCAGCTGAGTTTGTGAAGAATCACCAGAGGAGGAACGAGCAATCTCCTGCAAGAATGGAATTATGGTTGACTGACTTATAAAACTGGCTCGTTCATCAGAGTTAAGATATATAAAAGAACCTCATTCTGGCGTTTCCACGGAGTTTTCGATAAGCCGGAGGGTAACTCATCGTCTCTACTAGTCCGGGTCTGACGGCGGCTCTCATGTTGCTGTTTTTTCAAAAGAAAATGTGGATCTAAATAAGCCAAGGGGTGTGAAAACCTTACTTTCCGGGTTGCCCGCCAAGGTTTCTGCCTTGGTAAAGGTTCTTACTTTCCGGGTTAGCCTATAGAAAAATATCATGTTGAAACCCATGCAAATACTTAACTGCTGAGGAAAAAGGAGTCAAGAGGCTTACCTCTGGTCCCGGGTTAAGCTGGCAGAAAGGATTCAACCCTACTTTGATGCAGTCTTCATATTTGCTGTTGACAAGGGTGGTCCATTTCAACAATGGATTCTTCGGTCAGACGAAGGGAGCTATGACATAATGGATCGTCTGTTCCTCTGGTATAGTTGCACATCAAATCAGATTGGCGGCTCAGAGGGATGATCCGCCATCCGATCCAAAGGCAGATCAAGTCAACTCGAGTTAAGCCATTTCCCAGCAAGGCTTGAACCCTTTTGATTCTTGGGTGAAGTTTCTTGCATTCAGCGCAGAAAGTTTATCAGGGAGTGAATATTTAGCGTCAAGATGCTCAGCGCGATAACCCGGCATTGGTTTCTCATCAGCCAGTGACGTATCTTTGCAATAGAACCAGGTTTGGTTCCAGTCCTTGGGATGGCTTGGCAAGACTACTAGAGGAAAGAAAACATCCCGTTTGTGCTGAATCGAAATCCCGCCAAGTTCTAAACTGGGGCCGTTGGTATACTCATTCTGGCGGTTCAAATAGAAGTATTCTCTGAAGAGTTCAACAGTAGGTTCTTCTTGAAGATAAACCTTGCAGAAAACTTGGAAGTTACAAATGTTTGATATGGAACTGGGTCCAATGTCTTGCGGATGAAGCTTGAAAAAGTGCAGAACATTTCTAAAGAATTTTGAGCCGGGCACCGAAAAGCCCCGGTTCATATGATCAGTAAAGACGATGATTTCACCATCCTTTCGCTGAGGTCTTTCTTCGGCCAGGTCAGGGGCGCGGTAAGACATGACACTCTTCTCTGGTAAATATCCGACAATGACAAAATCCTTTAGGGTATATTTAGTGACTATGGAAGTGACCCAGTTGCAAACTGTCGTCATCTTCAGCGGCATGGCAAAAAGACAATCTAAAAGGAAGTAATTTGCCGACTCAAACTAAGTGGTGGAATTACAAGATAATAGTTGCAGTACAGATGTAGAATGGCGGCTTAAATAAGGGCTAATGGTATATGAAGGAAAATAAGCTGGCATAGTAAGCCACCATGAGAAAGATATTCAAGAGTTTCCCACAACGAAAAGTTGGCTAAGTATTAAGATAAACAAGTTTCACAGGCTACAACTACTATTTTGGATCAAAGGTTGTTCAGGAAAGGAAAAATAAATCTAGACCTAAAAACCAGTACAGATGAGTTCATGAGCTTGCACGAGATTGTCCAGGAAAGGGGATCTATTGATACTGAAAGTGGAAAGAAAACAACTACCACACTGGTTTAACGCCATTTTCAGATCAAAGAAGCTCACAGTACGGCCTGGAAGATGAACTACGATGAACTACGACGAACTATGAAGAACACGAGGGAGCTCGCAAACCCTAGTGCGGATCTAAGGTATGAGAAGGCAGAAACTTATAGCTGCAGATCTACTATGGAGGGTCGCCGCCGTTATCTAGATCGACTCAGGTTGATGCAGCGGCCGAGGTTGAGGAAGACGAAGTGCTCTGCGGCGGCGGTGCAGCTCGAGCGGTAGAGGGGTTCCAAGGGAAAGAAGGAAGAAGGAGAAAAAATGTGAGATGGCTTTCAGATCCTGTTTATAAGGAAAGGGGCAATAGGTAGGCGCGAAAGACGAGGAGGCCAAAATGATGATTATCCAGCTAATTGGATGCCTTGATTTTCAAAAAGACATTTAAGATAAAGATCCGTTAAGGTGACGCCATGGTGGGTTTCCAAAATTCTAGGAGATGATGTCATGGCGGGTTACAAGGTTTTCACAGCAGTTGTAGATGAATTTTTTCTAAGTGTTGAAGATTGACATGAACAAAGTTCAAATCAACCTGGGGCCTAATGTTGGGGATATGACTACCAGATATGACCCGCCCAGGAGGGGTCGGGTCAACCACAATGGTGGTTTACCTATAAGAATCCCAAGAGTATACAAGATGGCGGTTCACAATTAGGCTTATAAGAGGCCCAAGCCTAGAGGTGGCTTAAGGCCCGTAAGTATAAACCACCATGTATGAATAAACTTGTAATATAAGGCATGTAAGATACGTTACCAAGGCAGACGCGTTGTATGAGCCGGCCGGGACATTGTAGGCCGCGGGGTGTCAACCCGTGTATGTAAGGGGATGACATAGCAATGGCTTAGGGTAAGAAACAACAGATCAAGAGGCAGGTTAAGCGTATTAGCTCCCTGGTCATCGAAACCCTTGCAATACCACCTCGAACAGGATTAGGCTTTTACCTTCACCGCAAGCGGCTGAACCAGTATAAACTCCTCATGTCCTTTGTCCAGTTTAACCCCTTTAAGCTTCCTAGTTGCAATGGCTCCACAATTAAGTCCTTTCACTAGGACATCTGCCGCGACAATTCCATGACAGTAGAGCCGGGAGACAAGTTCGTGAACGAGGAACCTATTGAGTACGCTAACGAGGAGCAAGCTTTCGACAACTCTGAGAACTTTGCAGGCAAGATGACCATTACCCTCGATATCCCTTCTATCTTCGCTTGCTAGTTGTTCGTTCTATCACTATGTCGCGCTACCTACCAATTGTTTATAATGCCTCCCATATTGCCATGTCAAGCCTCTAACCCACCTTCCTAGCAAACCGTTGTTTTGCTAAGTTACCGCTTTTTCTCAGCCCCTCTTATAGCGTTGCTAGTTGCAGGTGCCTTGCAGGTTGTACCATGTTGGAACATGGATATGTTGGGATATCACAATATCTCTTATTTTAATTAATGCATCTATATACTTGGCAAAGGGTGGAAGGATTGGCCTTTTGCTCGGTGTTTTGTTCCACTCTTGTCACCCTAGTTTCCTTCATATCGGTGTTATGTTCCTTGATTTTAAGTTCCTTACGCGGTTGGGGTTATGGGACGCCCTTGACAGTTCTCTTTGAATAAAACTCCTCCAGCAAGGCCCAACCTTGGTTTTAACATTTGCCTAACAACCACCTAAACTTTTCCCTAGGGAGTTGCAAACCC
>NC_041390.1:313281707-313331471 GCF_002162155.2 Triticum dicoccoides | reverse complement strand
CCCCGAGCCAGTGTTCCTCTGAGTGCTGGTCCAACTTGGGTGATGTCCGATGCCCCTGGGCAACCAGGGTCTCAGCCAACCTGATGTCTTGCCCATCAGGTGTGCCCTGAGAACGAGATACGTGCGACTCTTATCGGAATTTCTCGGCACATCGGGCGGTCTTGCTGGTCTTGTTTTACCATTGTCGAAATGTCTTGTAACCGGGATTCCAAGACTGATCGGGTCTTTCCGGGAGAAGGAATATCCTTCGTTGATTGTGAGAGCTTGTGATGGGCTAAATTGGGACACTCCTACAGGGTATAAACTGTCGAGAGCCATGCCCGTAGTTATGTGGCAGATGGGAATTTGTTAATATCCGGTTGTAGTGAACTTGACACTTCACTTCATTAAAATGCATCAACCGCGTGTATAGCCGTGATGGTCTCTTTTCGGCGGAGTCCGGGAAGTGAACACGGTTTGGGTTATGTTTGAACGTAAGTAGTTCAGGATCACTTCTTCATCACTTCTAGCTTAGCGACCATTGTGTAGCTTCTCATCTTACTCTTGTATTCGTATGTTATCCACTGAGGGAGTCCTGGATTAGGGGGTGTTCGGGTAGCCGGACTATAGCTTCAGTCGGACTCCTGGACTATGAAGATACAAGATTGAGGACTTCGTCCCGTGTACGGATGGGACTTTCCTTGGCGTGGAAGGCAAGCTTGGCGATGCGGATATTCAAGATCTCCTACCATTGTAACCGACTCTGTGTAACCCTAACCCTATCCGGCGTCTATATAAACCGGAGGGTTGTAGTCCGTAGGCAATCAACTCCAAACACAACAATCATACCATAGGCTAGCTTCTAGGGTTTAGCCTCCTTGATCTCGTGGTAGATCTACTCTTGTACTACCCATATCATCAATATTAATCAAGCAGGAGTAGGGTATTACCTCCATCGAGAGGGCCCGAACCTGGGTAAAACAAAGTGTCCCCTGTCTCCTGTTACCATCCGGCCTAGACGCACAGTTCGGGACCCCCTACCCGAGATCCGCCGGTTTTGACACCGACATTGGTGCTCTCATTGAGAGTTCCTCTGTGTCGTCGCCTTTAGGCCCGATGGCTCATTTGATCATCAACAATGATGCAGTCCAGGGTGAGACTTTTCTCCCCGGACAGATCTTCGTCTTCGGCGGCTTCGCACTGCGGGCCAATTCGCTTGGCCACCTTGAGCAGATCGAACACCCCTGGCCGTCAGGTCAGGTTTGGAAGCCTAAACTACACGGCTGACATCCACGTGGACTTGATTTTCGACGGATTCGAACCACAGCCAGGTGCGCCGCACTGTCTTGATGGGCATGATATAGCTCTGCCACCGAACAGCGCCTTGGAGGCCGCACGCGCATCGGTTTCGACCATTGATTCGGAGCCTACTGCGCCGATTGAGGATCAGCGATTGGACGCTGCCTCAGGGGCTGCGACCTCAGAGGCGATCGAGCCGAACTCCAGCCCCACACTCCGCATGGCCCGTGACTCCGAGGAGCCGGATTCCTCTCCGGACTCCGAGCCCCCCGCGCCCGTGCCGATCGAATCCGATTGGGCGCCGATAATGGAGTTCACCGACGCGGACATCTTTCAGCACTCGCCCTTCGGCGACATCCTGAATTCTCTAAAGTCTCTCACTTTATCAGGAGAACCCTGGCCGGACTACGGTCAGCAAGGTTGGGATACGGACGACGAAGAAATTCAAAGCCCACCCACCACCCACTTCGTAGCCACTGTCGATGACTTAACCGACACGCTTGACTTCGACTCCGAAGACATCGACGGCATGGATGACGATGCAGGAGACGAACAAGAACCAACACCTGTAGGGCGCTGGAAGGCCACCTCGTCATATGACATATATATGGTGGATACTCCAAAATATGGAGATGGCGATGGAACAGTGGGGGATGACGCCCCCAAGAAACAGCAAAGCGTCGGCGTCAGCGGCGCCGCTCTAAATCCCGCCAAAGCAAAAACGGTGATTCCGGCACAGGAGATAATACTACCCCGGATAGCGCCGAAGAACACCCACCTCAGCAAAATTCGGCACAAGAAGATGGAGAAACCAGCCCTCATGAAAGAGGGGCAGACCGAGAGGTCGAGGATGATAACTATACGCCTCCCTCCGAAGACGAGGCAAGCCTCGATGACGACGAATTCGTCATACCATCAGACCCCGCCGAACAAGAGCGTTTTAAACGCAGGCTTTTAGCCACGGCAAGCAGCCTCATGAAAAAGCAGCAACAGCTTAGAGCTGCCCAAGAATTGCTAGCTGACAGATGGACTGAAGACCTTGCGGCCGAAGTGTATGAACTCGAACGCCCCTCCAAGAGTTACCCGAAGCGCAGGCCGCTACCCCGATCAGAGGAGGAAGCACCTACATCACCAGCGCATGACATGGCAGACCGGCCACCTCGCGGCCGTGAGAGAGAGGCCTGCCGGCCCTCCACCCAAGCCATACCCCGACGCCGCTCAACTAAGGCACGGGAAAATGCGCCCGACCTGCGAGACATACTAGAGGATAAGGCAAAACAAACAAGATCGATCTACGGATCGCGCAGGCGCCCTATGACATGTGACAATGATCTTCACTCCGGATACAACAAATCCGGCCGGGCCGAACACAACAGACATAGCTCTTCCGAGCTGCGTCGTGATATAGCCCAGTACAGAGGCGCCGCACACCCGCTATGCTTCACGAATGAAGTAATGGATCATAAAATCCCAGAGGGTTTCAAACCCGTAAACATCGAATCATACGATGGCACAACAGACCCGGCGGTATGGATCAAGGATTATCTTCTTCACATCCACATGGCACGCGGCGACGATCTACACGCCATCAAATACCTCTCTCTCAAACTTAAAGGACTGGCCCGGCATTGGCTTAATAGCTTGCCAGCAGACTCAATCGGTTCTTGGGAGGACCTAGAATCCACATTCCTTGACAACTTCCATGGCACTTACATGTGACCGCCGGATGCCGACGACTTAAGCCACATAATTCAGCAGCCAGAAGAATCGGCCAAACAATTTTGGACACGGTTCCTAACAAAGAAAAACCAGATAGTCGACTGTCCGGACGCAGAGGCCCTAGCAGCCTTCAAGCATAACATCCGCGACGAGTGGCTTGCCCGGCACCTGGGACAGGAAAAGCCGAAATCCATGGCAGCCCTCACGACACTCATGACCCGCTTTTGCGCGGGAGAAGACAACTGGCTAGCTCGCAGTAACAACTTATCAAAGAACCCTGGTAATTCGGATACCAAGGACAAAAGTGGCAGGACATGTCGGAATAAGCAAAAATGCCGCGTCAACAGCGACAGCAATGAAGACACGGCAGTCAATGCCGGATTCAAAGGCTATAAATCCGGTCAGCGGAAAAAGCCATTCAAAAAGAATACTCAGGGCCCGTCCAGTTTGGACCGAATACTCGATCGCTTGTGCCAGATACATGGCACCCCCGAAAGGCCAGCCAATCACACTAACAGGGATTGTTGGGTGTTCAAGCAGGCAGGCAAGTTAAGGGCCGAAAACAGAGACAAGGGGCTGCACAGCGACGACGAGGAGCCCAAGCCGCCGAACAACAATGGATAGAAGGGCTTTCCCCCACAAGTGCGAACGGTGAACATGATATACGCAACCCACATTCCCAAGCGGGAGCGGAAGCGTGCGCTACGGGACGTATACGCGATGGAGCCAGTCGCCCCAAAGTTCAACCCATGGTCCTCCTGCCCGATCACTTTTGATCAAAGGGACCATCCCACTAGCATCCATCATGGCGGCTTCGCCGCATTTGTTCTCGACCCAATCATCGACGGATTTCATCTCACAAGAGTCCTCATGGACGGCGGCAGTAGCCTGAACCTGCTTTATCAGGATACAGTGCAGAAAATGGGCATAGATCCCTCAAGGATTAAACCCACAAGAACGACCTTTAAAGGCGTTATACTAGGTGTAGAAGCCAACTGTACAGGCTCAGTAACACTTGACGTGGTCTTCAGATCCTCGGACAATTTCCAAAGCGAAGAGTTAATCTTCGATATAGTCCCGTTTCGCAGTGGCTATCACGCCCTGCTCGGACGAACAGCATTCGCAAAGTTCAATGCGGTGCCGCACTACGCATATCTCAAGGTCAAGATGCTAGGCCCTCAAGGAGTAATTACGGTCAATGGAAACACCGAACGCTCCCTCTGTACGGAGGAGCATACGGCGGCTCTCGCAGCGGAGGTACAAAGTAGCCTTCTCAGGCAATTCTCCAGTCCGGCCATTAAAAAGCCAGACACTGCCAAGCGCGCCCGGAGTAACCTACAGCAGGACCGCCTGGCACGCTCTGAGCAAGCGTAGCAATGCGGTCCCAACCCCAGCTCTCGCGACATAGCGAAACCAGTACCTCGCGTACATAACTACGCCCTTGAAATACCATGGGCACAGGGGAAGGGGCACAATAACGGCATGCCCAAAATATGGCTTAAAACGTACTAGGGGCTGCCGGACTCTTTTTTAATTTTTTCTTACTTTCAGGACTCCATACTTCGGACGACCTATTCGGCAATTCGACTGCCGCACAAACGATGCAAGATCCAGGGAGGCAGACAAGCCACGCCGCATTATGGAACTCCCAGGTGGTCTCTGTTACGAGCGGTATACCTGTTTTAAATATAATTCCGCGGCCTGCCCCTGGTCAGGACATACTGAATAGTCCAATATCTTTTTCTTACCGCACTATTTGTATCATTCGGCTTTGATAAATAGCCTCTCTTTAAACAATGCATAGCTTTTGTCTATTTTCTGCATTACTCTCTTTTACATATGTTCATTAATGACATGTTGCACCCGTACACTGTGGTGCGGCAAGTACGCCAGGGGCTTCAGTACCCTTTAACATGGTGTGAGAAGTCCACACACTTTCACAAGTGTGGCACCCCGAACTTATAGCACTATATGCATCGGCTCCGAATCATGATTTGGGTCAATAGTTGGGTTTGCCCGGCTCCTATGTTTTGGTGCCTTACGTTCCGCTATATCGGCTAAGGTAGCACTAGGAGAACCACTGCGATTGTGCCCCGGTTGAGCTGGGTTAAGCACCTCAGTGGAGAAAGCTAAAACTGACTGCCATGATGAGGCGAGAGACCGGTCGCTGTTCGAGAGGTTTTTCGAGTCCCTAAAGACTTATGCCGCTTCGAGCGAGGAGCTGGATAACCCCAGCCAAGGCGTGGATAGCGCCCCGAACTCGGTCTTCCGAACTAGGGGCTTCGCCGAAATTTAAAATTATAAAGTTCTATGGCTAAGTGACAGTGTTCAAGCATTATAGTCCGATTGCCTGGTTCGTCGTGCTGAGCGCCTCCCTCGAAGGACCGAAACATGGGAAAAAGAGCGCACAGGTTTATCACCGAACACCCTAGCACTAGTGGCATGGGGGCAGAAGCCGACGACTGGCCATCTCTCAATTTTTGATAAACGGCCGCATAGAAAATAATATTTTAAATTCAATAAGCATTGCTTAGCGCATATGAACAAGTTTTCAGCGCACAGGATAAACACGAGCGAGTTCATTCAAAAATTACATCCTTGGTGCATTCATCCGCCACAAGGCGGGCACCTGCAAGAACATCCTTCTAATAGTTCTCGGGCTTGCGATGCTCCTTACCCAGCGGCGGCCCGTCCTTCACAAGCTTCTCACCGTCCAGATTCCCCCGTGCACCTTCGCACGGGCAAGGGTCCTATGGACTCCTTCGATGCAGACAGACCGCTTGATGACCTCGAGCCTTGGACAGGCCTCCACCAGCCGCCGCACCAGCACGAAGTAGCTCCCAGGCAGGGCCTCTCCGGGCCACAACCAAACTATGAAGTCCTTCATGGCCTGTTCGGCCACCTTGTGGAGGTCGACCAGCTGTTTCAGCTGGTCGTTCAAGGGCACAGGGTGTCCGGCCTCAACATACTGAGACCAGAACACCTTCTCCGTCGAGCTGCCCTCTTCAGCTCGGTAGAATACGGCAGCGTCAGATACGCTGCGGGGAAGATCTGCGAATGCCCCTGGAGAACTCCGGATTCGGGTAAGTAACAAGTAGTTTACTTTTATATTTCTGCTTTGCATGAAGAATGCCTTACCCGCTGCTATCTTCTTCATCTCCTCCAACTCTTGGAGGGCCTTTTGGGCTTCGGCCTTGGCAGACTTGGCAGTCTCAAGGGCCGTTGCAAGCTCGGACGCTTGGGTCTTTGACTCAAGCTCCAAACCCTCATGTTTTTTCATGAGAGCCTGAAGCTCTTATTGTACCTCGCTGACCTGAGCCCCAAGTTTCTCTCGCTCGGTGCGCTCCGCAGACGTTTTCTTTTCGGCCTCGGACAGCGCCTGCTTGAGGGTCACCACCTCAGTCGTGGCCCCTACAATAAGCAGTACAATCATGTTATTTTTTGCAATCACGCCTCTCTATAGGCACCCTTTTCAGTAAGGTATTTCTTACCTTCTTTCTCCTCGAGCTACCGCTTGGCAAGGCCGAGCTCTTGCTCGGTCCGCCCGAGGTCCTGTTTCAGGACACCCACCTCCGCAGTCAGTGCGGCGGTGGATAGCAGTGAAGCCTGCATATGCATATTGACTCTTTATTGTTAGACTCCTGCGAAATTTAATAGATCCTCTATTCGGCTTTTCTTTCCGAACGCCAAACAGAGCATCAGGGGCTACTGTCTATGCGGTAATATTTTTACATATTTTTTACTTACCTTGAAGCCTGTTAGGAGGCTAGCGCAAGCTTCACTCAGTCCGCTCTTGGCGGACTGAACCTTCTGGATCACCGTACTCATAATAGTATGGTGTTCCTCGTCGATGGAGGTGCCTTCAAGCACCTCCAGCAGATTGTCCGGCACCTCCGGTTGGATGGAGGCTGCCGGCTCAGAAGGCTATCTCCTCTTGGAAGGAGTTCGCCTGCCGCGGTCCGGAATCGTTGAAGATTCCGGCACGGTGTCCGGCTCAAAGCCGGACTTGGAGCCCTAGGGGGTCTTGTCCCCTTTACTCCTGGAGTCCGGGAGGTCGCCTTGCGGCTCCTCCAGGACCACCTCCGCCTGCCCCGGAGCTCATTGCGACGCCACTTCGGCGTCATCCGCGATGCGGGGGGAGACAGCGGGTGGAACTGAGTTCACGTCCGATGAATCCAGGGAGCCGCTCGATGACTCGTTGAGTTCGGCCCGGGGAGGGCTGCATGATTATATTCGACATTAGGGAAAGCTGTGCGACAAAAGGAATATCATGAATTACATCGGTATTCGAACACTTACAATTTCGCCGGACGCCTGGCTCTGTCCGTCCACTCCTCTTCGTCCTCGTCGGCGTCGGGGGCGTAGTCCGGCGGAGGGGTTTTCCTCTTCTTGGACCCCTCGGCCTTCCCCCTGGGGCGGCTTTCCTTTTCTTTCCTCCCCCCGCTGGGGGGAGAGCTTTCTTCTTCCTCCTCGTTTTCATGGGAGGAGGGCGTCTCGGACTCGTCGGATGACGAGTCCGACAACACCACGTTGCGGGTACTCTTTTGAGTCCCCGTGGTCTTCTTCTTCTTGGCCTTCTTTTCCGGCACCACATAAGGCGCCGGAGCCAGCAGCTTCACTAGTAGAGCTGGGGCTGGGTCTTCGGGCAGCGGAGCCGGATAGTTAATCGGTCCGGATACCGCCCGCCAAGCCTGTCAAAGGTAAGGGAGTTTAGATCCCGCATAGAGTTAAACTATGAAAAAAGCTGAACATCCTGTAAAAGGTGAAAATAGCTTACCTCGCTAGCGTGACGCTGCGAGCTGTATCCGCGGTCCTTGGAAGCGGATGCGGGAGCCTCGGCACCTTTGATTAGCGCCTTCCAGACGTCTTCATACGTCGTGTCGAAGAGCCTGTTAAGGGTTCGGTGCCGTGCCGGGTCGAACTCCCATAGAGTAAAGTCCCGTTGTTGACACGGGAGGATTCGGCGAACGAGCATGACCTGGACTACATTTACAAGCCTGATTGACTTGTTTACCAGGGACTGGATGCATATCTTCAGTCCGGTCACCTCTTTCTCGTTACCCCATGATAGGCCCGTCTCTTTCCAGTACATGAGCCGCGTGGGGGGTCCGAATCGGAACTCGGGGGCTGCGATCCATTTCGGATCGCGTGGCTCGGTGATGTAAAACCACCCGGCTTGCCACCCCTTTAGGGTCTCTACGAAGGAGCCCTCGAACCACAGGACGTTGGCAATCTTGCCCGCCATGGCGCCTCCGCACTCCGCCTAGTTGCCACGCACCACCTTGGGCTTGACGTTGAAGGTCTTGAGCCAGAGGCCGAAATGGGGGCGGACGCGGAGGAAAGCCTCACACACGACGATAAACGTCGAGATGTTGAGGATGAAGTTGGGGCCAGATCGTGAAAATCCAGGCCGTAGTAGAACATGAGCCCCCGGAGGAATGGGTGAAGTGGAAAACCCAGTCCGCGGAGGAAGTGGGGAAGGAATACTACCCTCTCATGGGGCCTTGGGGTGGGGAAGAGCTGCCCCTCCTCGGGAAGCCGGTGCGCGATGTCTTTGGACAAGCATCCGGCCTTCCTTAGCTTTTTGATGTCGCCTTCCGTGATGGAGGAGACCTTCCACTTGCCTCCCGCTCCGGACATCGCTGGGGAAGGTTGAGGTGGGAAGTGCGGGCTTGGGCGCTGGAGCTCGAGTGCGCAGGAGATGGATAGGCAAAGGAGGAAGAAGGCGTAGGTAAAAAGGTGGACCCTTATCCCCTTATATGGACGGATGCGGTTGTGTGTCCCCGCCTGCCTAATAAAATTCGCTTGCCTCCCAAGCGCCATGGTAAATGGCACGGTTAGGGTTACCCACGTCTATATTGATGAGAATCCCATAAAAAGGGCACACGATCTCTGCTTTGACAAGACGTGCCAAGGAAACCGCCTCGCCAAACATGCTGAGGTGGAAAAATAAAAACGATTCGAGTAAAGGACTTGGCCGTAGTGTGGTAGCGCACTGCGGAATACGTCAGCAGATTCGATTTGTGTTAATATTATTCTCTCTATGGCAATATGTGGAAGCTTATTTTGCAGAACCA
Source organism: Triticum dicoccoides (assembly GCF_002162155.2). Taxonomy (NCBI): domain Eukaryota; kingdom Viridiplantae; phylum Streptophyta; class Magnoliopsida; order Poales; family Poaceae; genus Triticum; species Triticum dicoccoides. The sequence goes on along the minus strand of NC_041390.1, from coordinate 313,322,397 downwards.
GACACTACTCTTGGTGTTTACAAATCTTCTATGAAGGGCTTGGAGGAGGAACACGCCTTGCAATGCCGAAGACAATTTGCGTGCCGGACTCGTCGTCATTGAAGCCTAGTTCAGGGGCTACTGAGGGAGTCCTGGATTAGGGGGTGTTCGGGTAGCCGGACTATACCTTCAGCTGGACTCCTGGACTATGAAGATACAAGATTGAAGACTTTGTCCCGTGTACGGATGGGACTTTCCTTGGTGTGGAAGGCAAGCTTGGTGATGCGGATATTCAAGATCTCCTACCATTGTAACCGACTCTGTGTAACCCTAACCCTATCCGCTGTCTATATAAACCGGAGGGTTGTAGTCCGTAGGCAATCAACTCCATACACAACAATCATACCATAGGCTAGCTTCTAGGGTTTAGCCTCCTTGATCTCGTGGTAGATCTACTCTTGTACTACCCATATCATCAATATTAATCAAGCAGGAGTAGTGTATTACCTCCATCGAGAGGGCCCGAACCTGGGTAAAACAAAGTGTCCCCTGTCTCATGTTACCATCTGGCCTAGACGCACAGTTCGGGACCCCCTACCCGAGATCCGCCGGTTTTGACACCGACAGCCACCATATTTGCTTAGTGCTTGCTGCAACTCCACCTCATTACCACATCCTACCCATATGCTTGAATAGTCTTGATCTCGTGGGTTTTGAGATTGTTGAGTCCTCATGACTCACATATACTACCGAAACAGTTGCAGGTGCCGATGATACCAGTGCAAGTGATGCTACCGAACTCAAGTGGGAGTTTGATGAGGACCTTGGACGTTACTACGTGTCTTTTCCTGATGATCTGTAGTGGAGCCCAGTTGGGACGATCGGGGATGTAGCATTTGGGGTTATCTTCTTTTCATTTGGTTTTGATCGTAGTCGGTCTATGTGTGTACTCTGAATGATGTATGAATTAATTGTTATTGTGTGATGTGGAGATTGTAAGCCAACTCTATTTATCCCTTTCTTGTTCATTACATGGGATTGTGTGAAGACGACCCTTCTTGCGACAAAACCACAATGCGGTTATGCCTTTATGTCATGCCTCGCCACGTGGGATATATAGCCACATCGTGGGTGTTACAAGTTGGTAATCAGAGCCATTCCCGACTTAGGAGCACCCTGCTTGATCGAATCTCTGACATTGTTGAGTCTAGAACAAAATGTTTTGAGTATTAGCATTATATATATATCGGAGAGTAGGATTATTTTTACTCCTCAGTCCCCTTCGTCGCTCTGGTGAGGTCTCTTGACGTAGATGTTTTGTCTTTCCTCTCCTCAAATTTCACTAAAAAAATTTAGGATCACGCGGGTATCTTGGAATTGTTCTGATATTCTTGTGAAAAGAACATTGTTCTTGGTGCCTCCTGACCTTTTGGGGTTGTGGTAGTGTCCAGGGGAGTTGAGCTCCGAGGTGTTGTTGTCACAATTTTATCATTGCAGTTCTGGAATACCTGAATTCGGCGACATCAAAAATCTCTTTTATGCAGCTAGTGGTGAGATAACCTCGACGCCACCCAGTACTGGGAGGGAGTTCAGGAGTATTGCCATAGCTCGTATAACAGATGTTTTTCGACGGTTGAGGTACACGATTTCTGGAGTTTTCTTGGTTATGTGTTGATGGATGGATACAGTTGGAGTGTAGGGCTTGTTAGTTTTGTGATATATATTGTGCCTCTCTGTATCCCCAATACCAGATTGCATAACTAGAAATTTTTGGGAGTTTATAGGTTGGAGTTAAAGTAGCTCTAGTTATTCTTCCCGCAGATATTTGGTTTGTGATTGGGTGATCCTTACCACTTATTTCTTCCAGCCGTACCTTGTTGTTTCATTCATCAACCTTTATCTAAGTGTCTTCTCACCTTAATGGTCGTGTAATGTTAACTTTGGAATTCATTCGTTCAAGCTATGCTCGGATGTTTATTGTGAAGACTATATGTTTCAATTTCTATCCTTTGATTCAACGTATCTATCTGTCTATCAAGATTCTAATGGATGTCACCCTCTTCAAGATGGCTCCTCCAACGCGTCTGAATCCGGACCGCAATGAAGGGAGTCAGGCAAACCCTCCACCTCCGCCACCACCTCCGCCTCCGGAGGCATGGAAAGTTGTCATGGCAGCCACCAATGTCAACCCCCAGATGCTTTTATAACTCTTGCAAGAGGGCAACCAAGGCCAAGGCAACCAAGGAAATCAAGGTCAAGGGCAATTCAACAATCAGCCACAGTTTGCTACCCTCAACCAGTTCCTTGCAAATCAGCCAAAGTCTTTCAGCAACTGTGCCGAGGCCACGGACGCCGATGATTGGCTCGTGGACATCAGCAAGCATTTTGAATGTAGAAATATCAGACCTGAGGACTACGTCAAGTTCGCTTCTTTTCAACTCAAGGACCAAGCTGCTGATTGGTATCAATAATACAAAGATTTCATAGGAGGTCGAGTGATTAACTGGGATGAATTCTGCCAGGATTTCAAAGCTCACCACATTCCTACAAGTGTTGCTGAGAGAACGCGTGAGGAATTCCGCAATCTCAGGCAAGGAAGCATATCTGTGTATCAATACAACATCCAGTTTCAGAAACTTGCTCGCTTCGCAAGGCAGGACGTTCCTGATGAAAAGACATGATCTATCACTTCAGGGGTGGCCTCAGTGAAGATCTGCAGTTAGCTGTCGTTCTCGTTGAGCCTACGACATTTGATCAATTCTATAACATGGCCCTCAAGCAAGAGGGTACTCAGCTCAAGTGTGATGCTTCAAACAAGAGAATCAGGGAAGCAGTTCAGTCTTCTTCTTCCTCACAAGTGGCAGCTAGGCAACATAAGTTCTGGCATCCTCCTCCCACGTTTCGTCAGCCCTACTAGTAGAAGAACAAAGGTGGCCATGGATCTTCCCACCCACCCAACCCAGGCTATCAGAACAAGTCTCAGAATCAAGCTCCAAAGACAAGTGGTCCTCCTTCTTATCACCATCTGCTCTCAAAGGTTACTCGCAACAAGTGTCAGCAGAAAGGTCACTACGCAAACAAGTGCTTCAACCAAAGGCGCCTTCCACCTCATCCTCCTGTGAGGTCTTCAAGCAATGCAGTGGTCAAGCATAATCCCAAGTCTGCAAGGGTGAACATGATGAACGCAGCTCAAGAAGAGGATTCTTCAGAAGTGATCATGGGTAATCTTCCAGTTAATGATATTCCTGCAAAAGTTCTATTTGATACTGGTGCATCTGTTTCATTCATATCAAGACCTTTTGCATCCATGCACAATTTGCATATTGTCAATCTGCCAAAGCCAATAGCGGTTTCCTCTCCAGGTTTGTTCATGAATACCAAAATGATGGATCCGGATGTTGCCATCAAGATGGGCAACTATAAATTTCTGTCTTCTCCAATGGTTCTTGGTGACTCTGATATTGATCTAATTCTCGTCATGGACTGGCTTTCTAAGCACAAGGCTCAACTTGATTGTGCTGATAGGGAGATTATGTTGACACACTCTTCTGAGGATATGATCATATTTGCCGCTCGTGATGAGATTGTTCGATTTTTTCTCTCAATGAGAAGGGCGAGTTAGACGCTATTTCTCAGATTCCAGTTGTTTGCGAGTACCAAAATGTCTTTCCAGAAGAGCTTCCGGGTATGCCTCCTCACAGGCCAGTTGAGTTTGTTATCGATCTTGAGCCTGGTACGGAACCCGTTTGCGAGTGTCCTTACAAGCTTGGACCAAAGGAGCTGAAGGAATTTAAGAAATAGCTCGATGAAGAAGAGTGTCTGGGTTTGATCAGACCGAGTTCATCCCCGTGGGGTTGTGGTGTTCTTTTTGTCCAAAAGAAGGATGGCACGGACCGACTGTGCATTGATTACCATCCAGTGAACAAGAAGACAATCAAGAACAAGTATCCACTTCCCAACATCAATGGGCTATTCGAGCAACTTAAAGGTGCTAAAGTGTTTTCCAATCTTGACCTCTGTATGGGTTATCATCAGATTCATGTTCATGAATAAGATATCCCTAAGACATCATTCAAAACAAGCTTTGGTTCTTATGAATATACTGTCATGTCTTTTGGCCTTGTCAATGCTCCTCCAACGTTCTCTTGCATGATGAACTTCATCTTCAACCCCTACACAAATGAATTCATCCTGGTGTATCTCGATGATATCTTGGTCTCCTCCAAGAATAAGAAGGATCATGCCAAGCATTTGCCATTGGTGCTCGACAAGCTCAGGGAGTATCAATTCTATGCAAATTCCAAATGTGAGTTTTGGATTGATGAAGTTCTTTACCTTGGTCACATCATCTCTGCTAATGGCATTGTTGTTAATATGGAGAAGGTTTCTGCAATTGTGAATTGGGAGCCTCCTCAGAATGTCAAGCAGCTCCGCACTTTCCTTGATCTTGCAAGCTATTGCCGAAGATTCGTTGAGAATTTCTCAAAGATTGCAAAGCCTCTTTCCAACCTCCTCCAGAAGCATGTCAAGTATGTTTGGACTCCTGAGTGTGACATTGCTTTCACACTCTCACAGAGATGCTAGTCTCAGCTCCTATCTTAACTTCTCCTGATGAATCCAAGTCATTCGAAGTTTTATTTGATGCATCATTGCAAGGTCTCGGTGCTGTGTTAATGCAAGAGAAGAAAGTTGTGGCTTATACCTTCGTCAGTTGAAGCCCAACGAAAGGAACTACCCCACGCATGATCTTGAGTTGGCGACAGTTGTCCTTGCATTAATAACATGGAGACATCTCTTGTTGGGAAGGCAAGTGGACATTTTCACCGATCACAAGAGTCTCAAGTATATCTTCACTCAACCCAACTTCAACCTCAGGCAAACTTGTTAGGTCGAAATGATTCAAGAGTACAATCCAAGTATTGAATATACTTCAGGCAAGGCCAATGTTATTGCAGATGCTTTGAGCAGAAAGGCTTACTACAACAGCTTAATTCTCAAGCCATTCCAACCGGATCTTTGTGAAGCTTTCTGCAAGCTCAACCTCCAAGTTGTTCCTCAAGGTTTTCATGCCAACCTTCAAGTCACTCCAACATTGGAAGATCAAATTCGTGGGGCATAACTCCTCGATACCATGGTGAAGAAGGTGAAACATGGTATTGCCAAGGGCCTACCCAAATACAAGTGCTATCGCATTGATGACAAGGACACCTTATTCTTCGACGACAAGATTGTGGTTCCTAAAGGTGATATAAGGAAGGTCATAATGAACGAAGCGCACAATTCTCTTCTTTCCATTCATCCAGGCAGTTCAAAGATGTACCATGACCTCAAGAAGTCGTATTGGTGGACTCGAATGAAGCGAGAGATTGCTCAATTCATGAACGAATGTGATGTCTGCCGAAGGGTGAAAGCAGAACACCAATGACCAGCTGGTCTCCTCCAACCTCTTGCTATTCCAGAATGGAAGTGTGACCATATCGAAATGGGCTTCGTCACTGGATTTCCCAAGTCCAAGCGTGGGAATGATGCTATTTTCTTTGTCATTGACAAGCTTACAAAAGTGGCTCATTTCCTTCCAATCAAAGAATCTATCACAGCAGCTCAGTTGGCAGAGCTATACACCTCCAGAATTCTCTTGTTGCATGGTATTCCGCAATTGGTCTCTTCAGACCATGGAAGCATTTTTACTTCTATGTTCTCGGATTCCTTCCAGAAGGCCATGGGCACCAACATTCGCTTCACCATGGCTTTCCATCCTCAAACTAGTGGCCAAGTCGAGCAAGTCAATCAAATCCTCAAACACATGCTCAGAGCTTGTGTCATCTCTTTCGGTATGAAGTGGGAAGATTGTCTCCCATATGCCGAGTTCTCCTACAACAACAACTTCCAAGGAAGTTCGGGCAAGGCCCCATTCGAAATTCTATATGGCAGAAAGTGCCGTACTCCATTCAATTGGTCCGAGACTGGTGAACACCAACTTCTTGGCAACGACTTGATCACAAAAGCTGAAGAAATGTGTAAAGTCATCCGTGAAAATCTCAAAGCCGCGTAATCGCGCCAAAAGAGTTACTATGATAGCAAGCACCGTGACTTGGCTTTCGAGATTGGAGACCACGTCTACCTCTGCGTCTCTCCAATGAAAGGCACTCGACGCTTTAGTATCAAAGGGAAGCTTGCCCCGAGATACGTGGGTCCTTTCAAGATCATTGGCAAAAGGGGCGACCTCGCCTATCAACTCGAGCTTCCGTCCAACTTCACAAATGTGCACGATGTGTTTCACGTGTCACGGCTTCGCAAGTGCTTCAAGACGCCTGAGCGCACTATCAACTTCAAAGATATTGATCTCCAAGAAGATTTGTCTTATCATGAGCATCACATTGCTATTCTTGAAGAAACCGATCGCAAAATTTGCAGCAAGTCAATCAAATCCCTGGAAATTAAGTGGTCGCACCATTCCGACCGAGAAGCCACCTAGGAGCGCGAGGATCACCTCCGTTCCGAATATCCAGAGTTCTTTCTGTCCTAGATCTCGGTACGAGACCCTCTTGTAGTGGTGGAGTGTTGTAACGCTGCGGATATAACTTTCCATAATTGTAACTCCAAATCTTGCCATTTCTGGCTATGTGATATGATATTTCCTTTGTGGTTGGGTTTATTTCTTTGTTTTGCATTTTGTTCATGTCATGCATTTCATCTCATGTCATCATGTGCATCTCATTCGCATTCGTGTTCATCTCATGCATCCGGTCATTTTCCCCGTTGTCCGTTTCGCATCCGACACTCCCACATGCACCCGTTGCACCCCTCAAATCTCGTTTCGTGAGCGGGATAAAAATGTTCTCGGAATGGGTCGACATTTTTCGAGTGGCCTTGGTACATCACTGGTAGGCCACCTGGCAAATTTCGTTCCATTTGGAGGTCGTTTGATACCTCAATGGTTAACCGGGTAACCGCAAAAGCCCCTTTCTATTTGCAGCCCAGCACCTCTCCAAAACAGCCCACTAGCCCATCTAAACCCCCTCCATGCTCTCCATCATTGGATCATGATCGTGTGGGCGAAAAATGCACCTCATTTGGACTCTCCTAGCTCCCCTACCTATAGAAGGCCTCTCCCCCGAAATTTTAGCAAACCCTAGACCAATCGCCTCCACCTCGCCGCCGGACGCATCCGGACTGCGCCGGACACGTCCGCACCGCTGCTCCCGACCACTCATGTCATGCCACGTGGCCACCCGAGCCCACTTCACCGTGCCGTCTCCCGCTGCCCGCCGGGGCCCAGGCGGGGCACGCCCGGCCCGATCCGCACCGCCGCCACCTGCGGGATGCCCTGCGCCCGAGCCCACGGCTCCGCTCGCTGGCCACGCCCTCCGCCACCCTTCGCCGCCCGATCCGCAACAACAACGCCGGTCCCCCCCGCCGTCACCGTGAGCTCCCCGTCGCCTCAGCTTCCATTCGGCCGCCCGCCGTCCTCGTCGCGCACCGCTGCCGACCTAGTCGCCTGTGCCGCCACCTCTCTGCCGCCATCGTCGCCGGCCGCCGTCGTCGTCGCGTCTCCTGTGAGATCCGGCCGGAGTGGACCAGATCCACCGGGAGACGAACCAAACGCCTTGCCCATCCTAGATCCCTTCGTCCGCACCTCTCTCTCCCGTTGACTTTCGCGTGGTATAAATTCCACTTAAGTCCCAGATCCCTAACATTATGTGCTCAACTTTGACATGCCATATCTCCATGCTCATAGCTCCGATTTGCGCATATGATATATCAAAATGTTCGTCTCATGATGCACTTCATGTTAGTGTCATTTGCGTACATGTTACTATCTATATAGATGACCTAATCTTCATTGCAAAAGTGCTACATGATGTTATTTGCTGGAATTCAACATAACTTGCCGGTTTGTCATTTTCGTTGCATTTTGTGTGTGGATCCTATGAGCATAATGTCTACATGTTTTATGAGCTCCATCATTCCATCTTTATAGTGGTGAAAGCCTTGTATTTTTATGAGATATGTGGTGACTAGCACAAGCATGCAAAGTAGGCTATGTGATGTTGCTGATTTTAGACACTTGGTAATTTTGCGCAGTCCTTTTCCTGTTACATTTTGATGCCATGTTGTCTTATTGCTATCAGTAGATCCATGCACATTTTGAGGTAGTTCAGTAAGACTGTTTTGGAGATGTGATTTTGGTCGATCCATTCATGCCTCTGGTTGTAATTATGGAGTAGTTTAGCTTGTCGTTTCCATGCTCTACTTCTGCTAAATATTGTTACTGGTAGATTGTTAACATGAAGTTCATTTTTTTCCATGGATGTTGCTAGCGATAATTGTACCCTATGAACTTGCTCTTCCCATGTTTAGCTTCATGAATATGTCTACTTACTGTTGGTTACCTTGTGATTCCATGAAATGCTTTGTGGTCAGTGGCATAAGCTCGCAAAGTTGCTATCATGAATCTGTTCCTGCCATGCTCTATTTTTCTTCTAAGTCTGAAACTGGTCATATAACTTGCCATGTTCGCATTGATGCTACCATCTTGTCCATGCATCTTTGGTTAAAGTTCATTAAGGGAGTTATGTTCTATGTCTTTAGTAATAGCATGCCATGATATGTTCATTTAGCATGTTGTTTGCTAGCTCTAAATATTGCTACCTGATGTTGTTATGACATGTTTAGTATTTTCACCAAGTCCGTGAATATGTTATCATTTGCATTTTTTCCATGCTATATTAGGATTGTTCTAGTGAGTTCTAGCAGGAGCTCAGTGTTCATGATTTGTAGAGCTTCACCTATAATTTAATGCCATGTGCTTTGTTGCTATGTTGGAGTATTGTAGCATACTTTCTTGCTGCATCCTAAGTGCTATGATGCTGTTAAGCGTAGATTTGCATCATTCTTGTTTTGCTTGTCATTTGCAAACCATGCATCCGTTTCTGGTGATCCTTATATCGATTTCGACCGAAATCACCCCATCTTTCCAGCGGCATGCTTGGTTTGACAAGTTGATTCCTTGATCACCCTTTCCCTTCTGGAGTATCCATATGCATTGCACATCATATCTTGCATTCCATGCCATGTCTTGCATCATGTTGCTTGTGCATTGCACCGTGATTGATTGTTGTACCGTTGCTTGTGTTCTTGCTTTGGGTAGAGCCGGGAGACAAGTTCGTGAACGAGGAACCTATTGAGTATGCTAACGAGGAGCAAGCTTTTGACAACTCTGAGAACTTTGCAGGCAAGATGACCATTACCCTCGATATCACTTCTATCTTTGCTTGCTAGTTGTTCGTTCTATCGCTATGTCGCGCTACCTACCACTTGTTTATCATGCCCCATATTGCCATGTCAAGCCTCTAACCCACCTTCCTAGCAAACCATTGTTTGGCTAAGTTACCGCTTTTTCTCAGCCCCTCTTATAGTGTTGCTAGTTGCAGGTGCCTTGCATGTTGGTCCATGTTGGAACATGGATATGTTGGGATATCACAATATCTCTTATTTTATTTAATGCATCTATATACTTGGCAAAGGGTGGAAGGCTTGGCCTTTTGCTAGGTGTTTTGTTCCACTCTTGCCACCCTAATTGCCGTCATACCGGTGTTATATTCCTTGATTTTGCGTTCCTTACACGATTGGGGTTACGGGACGCCCTTGACAGTTCGCTTCGAATAAAACTCCTCCAGCAAGGCCCAACCTCGGTTTTAACATTTGCCTAACAACCACCTAAACTTTTCGCTAGGGAGTTTCAAACCCGAGGGTCATATTTATTTAACCCCCCGGGTCAGTGTTCCTCTGAGTGCTGGTCCAACTTGGGCGATGTTCGGCGCCCCCTGGGAAACCAGGGTCTCAGCCAACCCGACGTCTTGCCCAGCTGGTGTGCCCTGAGAACGAGATACGTCCGACTCCTATCGGGATTTGTCAAAACATCGGGCGGTCTTGCTTGTTTTGTTTTACCATTGTCGAAATGTCTTGTAACAGGGATTCCAAGACTGATCGGGTCTTTCCGGGAGAAGGAATATCCTTCGTTGCTCGTGAGAGCTTGTGATGGGCTAAGTTGGGACACCCCTGCAGGGTATAACCTTTCGAGAGCCATGCCCGCAGTTATGTGGCAGATGGGAATTTGTTAATATCCGGTTGTAGAGAACTTGACACTTGACTTCATTAAAATGCATCAACCGCGTGTATAGCCATGATGGTCTCTTTTTGGCAGAGTCCGAGAAGTGAACACAGTTTGGGTTATGTTTGAACGTAAGTAGTTCAGGATCACTTCTTGATCACTTCTAGCTTAAAGACCATTGCATAGCTTCTCATCTTACTCTTGTATTCATATGTTAGCCACCATATTTTCTTAGCGCTTGCTGCAACTCCACCTCATTACCACCTCCTACCCATAAGCTTAAATAGTCTTGATCTCGTGGGTTTTGAGATTGCTGAGTCCTCGTGACTCACAGATACCACCAAAATAGTTGCAGGTGGCGATGATACCAGTGCAGGTGATGCCACCGAACTCAAGTGGGAGTTCGACGAGGACCTTGGACGTTACTACGTGTCTTTTCCTGATGATCAGAAGTGGAGCCTAGTTGGGACGATCGGGGATCTAGCATTTGGGGTTATCTTCTTTTCATTTGGTTTTGACCATAGTCGGTCTTTGTGTGTACTCTGAATGATGTATGAATTAGTTGTTATTGTGTGACGTGGAGATTGTAAGCCAACTCTATTTATCCCTTTCTTGTTCATTACATGGGAATGTGTGAAGATGACCCTTCTTGGGACAAAACCACAATGCGGTTATGCCTCTAAGTCGTGCCTCGACACGTGGGAGATATAGCCGCATCGTGGGCGTTACACACCACATGTTGAAGGATCTATGACAATATAACTTCTATGTGAATATGAAGAAACATAAACCATTTAGTTGTCTTCCTTGTCCAACATCAACAATTTTAGCATATAATATTTTGATGGGGGGTCACAATCACAAAAGATTTCCATGATATTGTATTTATATGTGAAAGTTCTCTTCCTTATACTAATTATTCGTGAATTACTTGTGTGACCAATATTGTGATTGTCAAACCTCAAAATATTTCACTTTCTAAACCCAATGTGAAGCTATCACTAGGCATGATATAATTTCAACTTCATGACATTCCATTTATTAAACAATTTGCTCATAGGATATAAGTGAAGCACAAGAGTAAATGACAAGCTACTCCAAAAAGATATAAGTGAAGATCAAATGAGTAGTTAAGTAAATAGATAGCTATGTGAGGACTCTCTCTTATCTAAAACTTTCAGATCTAAGTATTTTATTAAAAGATAAATCAAAATGGAAATAATATGACATTTCAAGGATATCACAACTCATGTGAAGAAGAAAAAACTTAGGATTAACCGATACTAACCGATGATTGTTGATGAAGAAAGGTGGGATGCCTACCGGGGCATCCCCAAGCATAGATGCTTGAGAATTATTGAAATATTATCTTGGGATGCCTTGGGCACCCCAAGCTTGAGAGTTTTTTCTCCTTCATTCCTTTTATATCACGGTTTCCCTAAATCTTTAAAACTTCATCCACACAAAACTCAACAAGAACTCGTGAGATAAGTTAGTATAAACCAATGCAAAAACTTTATCATTCTCTACTGTAAAAAATCACTAAAATTATTATTCAACATTGCATACTAAATTTGTCTACATATTTAATACTCCTATCCTCAAATAGAATCATTAAACAAGCAAACATATGCAAACATAACATTAATCTGCCAAAACAGTACAGTCTGAGAAGAATGCAATATTCATCATACTTCCCTAACTCAAAAAATTCTGAAAAAATTACCCAACTTTAGAAAATTTATCAGAGATTAGTTTCCAAAAAGTTTCAACATTTATCACATTCTTACTTTTCTAGAGAATTTTTGCAACAGCGGTAAACTTTCTGTTTTGAAACAACAACTCATAAACTTGCAAGTTAAGCATGGTAATGGCTATCCTTGACATTTTTATTTAAAAGAAACATGCAAAAAATTATTCTAAATAGAAGAAAATCCTAACAAAATAAAATGACGCTCCAAGTAAAACTCATATCATGTGACGAATGAAAATATAGCTCTAAGTGAGGTTACCGATAATGTTGGAGACGAAAGAGAGGATGCCTTCCGAGGCATCCCCAAGCTTAGTTGCTTGGATATTCCTTGAATATTAACTTGGGGTGCCTTGGGAATACCCAAGCTTAGGGTCTTGTCACTCCTTATTCTCCTCATATCGTCATTTCACCCGAAACTTGAAAACTGCAATCACGCAAAACTTAATGGAACTTCGTGAGATAGGTTAGTATGATAAAGAGCAAACCATTTCACTTTGGTACTGTTAAATACAAGACTCATAATTATTTCCGCACAATGCCTACAGTATTATATCATTTCCACAATTTATATTGAGCAATATAAGCCATAGAAACTAGAAAACAAGCAAACTGTGCATTGAAAACAGAATCTGTCAAAAACAGAACAGTCTGTAGTAATCTGTACTCCAACCATAATTCTGCTACTCCAAATTTTTTGAAAAATTAGGACGACGTGGGTAATTTGTCTATTAATCTTCTGAAAAAATAATCAGTATTTTATCACGTTTCTGTTAAAAATGAGAATTGTTTTCCTGAGTGCAAAAGTTTTACATGGCACTTTATTGAAACAAAAGCAATAAAACATGATTACTACAGTAGCCTAATAATGTGAACACACAGAAACAGTAGGGGTAAATGTTGGCTTGTTCCCAAGAAACTCCTTTCTTTAATGCCTTTTAAGCTGGGCATGATAATTTCAATGATGCTCGCATAAAAGATAAGAATTGGAACATAAAGAGAGCATCATGAATCATAAGTTCCTCTCTCATAATAATTTTCAGTGGCATCATGTAAAGATTCATCAATATACCTATCACATAAAGCATTCTTTTCATGATCCAGAAGCATAGAAAATTTATTACTCTCCACGTAAGCAATTTTATTCTCATTCACAATAGTGGGAGTGTCATATGAAACTCGAATACTATAAATTGTTCCCACATTAAGAGAGTATTGTTTAGTGAAAGGATATTCAAAATTATGACAATAATTATCTCTACTTTTTATAACATAAGTATCATCACAATAATCATCATAAGTAGGAGGCATGCAATCATCATAGCAAATTTGATCATTCAAAGTAAGGGGACTAAAAAGATCATCTCCATTAAGCATAGCGTCCCCAAGCATGGGGGAAAACATTAGTTGTAGCAAATAAATTGTCAAACATGTCATTCTCATTAAACATAGCATCCCGAAGCTTGTGGATTGGCATATCATAAGCATAATCATTCTCATCATTGATAGTATGAATAGCACCAACGATATAACAATTGCTATCATCATAATTTCCCAAGTTGGTGCCAAAAAGATTTCCAAGATTATAAGAAGGATCATTATCTTCCCAATCATAATCATCAAAACAAGCAATAGGCATAACAAAATCATCATCAAGTGCATCATCTTCCACATTTAGTTTTTATTCATTTTCATCAGGCACAACAATAATAAGAGCAACATTATTTGGGAGAGATACCTTTTTACCTATATTCTTTCTTCTTTTCTTCTTCTTCACCACATCATGTGTGGGTTTAATTAATCTTTTCAAGCTTCTTAGTGATGAGATTGGTTGGATAGGAAGTTCGTCCTCGTTACCTGATTCATCATAATAAACACTAGGAGGGTATTGGGAAATATTTTCCCTTTCATTAGTACTCTCTTCATATTCTATTTGTTTTCTTGTCTTTAGATAGTTGGCAATATAAGGATTCTCAATGCAATTTACCGCACAAAACATATAAATTTCCTATAGATAAAAAAAATCTCTCGAGATTAAATTTTGGAATACCCTTAGTTATACGTTTCATTTCTTCATACCCCAAAAGAAGACTAAGCTCTTTATGATGCTCAAGGGTAATCAAGTTATCACAATTTTTGGACACGATTGGATCATGAAATAATTTGCATAGGAGATTTAAATGACCACGTTCATTGCAAAGTTCACAAGGATGGAGAAAAAAATCTTTCAGCACAATCATCTAGCTTCTCTTGCAACTTTTTCGTTTCTAAATATTTATGCTTCTTACAAAATATATCTTCCTTTTTTGGTGTGCAAATGCACTCCCAATTCACTCCGCAAAAATTGACATGCTTATAAGAAACATTTTTCTCATGACTAGTGCAATAAACATTAGCATTTTGGATATTGAAAGAATTCATACTAACAACATTGCAATCATGCTCATCATTCAAATATTTTGTGCCAAACATTTTATTGACTTCTTCTTCTAACAATTGAGCACAATTTTCTGAACCATCATTTTCAAAAAAAGATATTACAAATATGATCAATAATATGATGCAACCACAATTCCATTTGTTACGTAGTTTTCTTTTATAAACCAAACTAGTGATAAAACAAGAAACTAAAAGATTCAATTGCAAGATCTAAAGATATACCTTCATGCACTCTCCCCCCGGCAACTATGCCAGAAAAGAGCTTGATGTCTACTACGCAACTTTATTCTTGTAGACTCGTGTTGGGCCTCCAAGCGCAGAGTTTTGTAGGACAGTAGCAATTTTCCCTCAAGTGGATGACCTAAGGTTTATCAATCCATGGGAGGTGTAGGATGAAGATGGTCTCTATCAAACAACCCTGCAATCAAATACAAGAAATCTCTTGTGTCCCCAACACACCCAATACAATGGCAAGTTGTATAGACACACTAGTTCGGCGAAGAGATGGTGATAAAAGTGTAATATGGATGGTATAAATATATTTTTATAATCTGAATAAATAAAAGCAGCAAGGTAGCAAATAGTAAATGGGCATAAAAACGGTATTGCAATGCTTGAAAATGAGGCCTAGGGTCCGTACTTTCACTAGTGCAATCTCTCAACAATGCTAATATAATTGGATCATATAACCGTCCCTCAACGTGCAACGAAGAATCACTCCAAAGTTCCTATCTAGCGGAGAACATAATAATAAATTTTTTGTAGTGTACGAAACCACCTCAAAGCTATTCTTTCCAATCAATCTATCCTAGAGTTCGTACTAAAATAACACGAAGGAAAATTCAGATTCATAATGTTCAATCCAACACCAAGAACTTCAAAGAGTGCCCCGGGATTTCTACTGGAGAAACAAACAAAAGAACATGCATCAACCCCTATGCATAGATTAACCCAATATCACCTTGGGAATCTGCGAGTTGAGTGCCAAACATATATCAAGTGAATCAATAAGATACCCCTTTTTCACCACGAGTATTCATTGCGAGACATATATCAAGTGTTCTCAAATCCATAAAAGTATCCAATCCGATAAAAACGAAATCTCAAAGGGAAAAACTCAATTCATCACAACAAGATAGAGAGGGGAAAATATGATCCAACTATATTAACAAAGCCCGCGATACATCAAGATTGTGACATATCAAGAACACGACAGAGAGAGAGAGAGAGAGAGATTAAACACATAGCTACTGGTAGAAACCCTCAGCCCGAGGGTGGACTACTCCCTCCTCATCGTGGCCGCCGGGATAATGAAGATGGCCACCGGATATGATTCCTCCCTCCGACAGGGTGCCGGAAAGGGTCTAGATTGGTTTTCGGTGGCTACAGAGCCTTGCGGTGGTGGAACTTCTGATCTAGGTTAACCCCAAGGGTTTTTGGAATATTTGTGAATTTATAGGGTAAAGATTGGGCACGGGAGGCCACCAAGGTGGGCACAACCAAGCTGGGCGCTCCTGGGCCCCCAGGCGCACCCTCGTGGGTTGTGCCCCCCTCGGGGCACCCCCAGGTTCTTCTCTGGCCCATCCTCGGTGTTCTGGTCCATAAAAATCTCCAAAAAGTTTTGCGGTGTTTGGACTTCGTTGGATATTGATTTCCTGCAATGTAAAAAACACACAATAATAGCAACTGGCACTGGGCCATGGGTCAATAGGTTAGTCCCAAAAAATGATATAAAGTTGCTATAAGATGACTATAAAACATCCAAGAATGATCATATATTAGCATGAATACTCTATTTCCCTTCCGATGAAGCATGAGTAGTTTACCACAGACCTACGGGTCTATAGCTAGTAGCTAGATGGCTTATTCTCTCCCTTTGATTCTCAATACCATGTACTCCTTGATGTTCTTGGAGATCTATCCGATTTAATCTTCTTTTGCGGTGTGTTTGTCGAGACCCGATGAATTGTGGATTTATGATCAGCTTATCTATGAATATTATTTGAATCTTGCCTGAATTATTTTATGCATGATTTGATATCTTTGTAATTCTCTTTGAACTATCGGTTTGGTTTGGCCAACTAGATTGGTTTTTCTTGCAATGGGAGAAGTGCTTAGCTTTGGGTTCAATCTTGCGTTGTCCTTTCTCGGTGACAGTAGGGGCAGCAAGGCACGTGTTGTATTGTTGCCATCGAGGATAAAAAGATGGGGTTCACATCATATTGCTTGAGTTTATTCCTCTACATCATGTCATCTTACATAATGCGTTACTCTGTTCTTCATGAACTTAATACTCTAGATGCAGGCAGGAGTCGGTCGATGTGTGGAGTAATATTAGTAGATGCAGAATCGTTTCGGTTTACTTGACACGGACGTGATGCCTATATATCATGATCATTGCCTTAGATATCGTCATAACTTTGCGCTTTTCTATCAATTGCTCGATAGTAATTTGTTCACCCACCGTATTATTTGCTATCTTGAGAGAAGCCTTTAGTGAAACCTATGGCCCCGGGTCTATTTTCCATCATATAAGTTTCCGATCTACTATTTTCCATCTTATTAGTTTCCGATCTACTATTTTGTAATCTTTTACTTTCCGATCTATAAACCAAAAATACCAAAAATATTTACTTTACCTTTTATTTAGTTTCATCTATCTCTATCGGATCTCACTTTTGCATGTGACCGTGAAGGGATTGAGAACCTCTTTATTGCGTTCGGTGCAAATTGTTTGATTGTTTGTGCAGGTATTAGGTGATTTGTGTGTTGTCTCCTAGTGGATTGATACCTTGGTTCTCGAACTGAGGTAAATACTTATCTCTACTTTGCTGCATCACCCTTTCCTCTTCAAGGGAAAAACCAACGCAAACTCAAGAAGTAGCACCCCGTCCCATTGATACTGATGCATACTTAGCATAGATCTGATGTAAGTCTTGCGAGTACTTTGGATGAGTACTCACAGTTGCTTTGCTACCCCCTTTTTCCCCTTTTCCCGATTACTGCGATCAGATGACGGAGCCCAGGAGCCAACTGATCCCGTCGATGACTACTACTACACCAACAGAGCCTACTACTACGTGAAGACCGACAACCACGAGTAGATTGGAGGCCCTAGGCAGGAGGCATGCACCTTTTTGATCTAGATGTCATTGTTTTTCTCAGCCTTCTTAAGGAAAACTTGTTTAATTATGCATGTACTAAGATATTGTCGCTTTCGTTGACTTATGTATTCGAGCCTTCATGGCCCTGGCTTGTAATATGAAGCTTTATGATTTACTTTGTGTCTAGAGTTGTGTTGTGATATCTTCCCGCGAATCTATGTTCTTGATCATGCACATTTACGTGTATGATTAGTGTGTGATTAAGTCGGGGGCATCACACGGGTAGAGTCCACAGTAAAAATACCCGGCGAAGAAGTGGAATTGGTTGTCTGCTGGTGCAGCAGACCCTAGAAGGACTTCTATAGCCGGATGATCGTCGGTCTTGCTTGACCAGACATACGAATACTTCTTCGATAGATTAGTGTGCTCTATTCTTGTGCAAGGAAGAAGATGAAGGAGGCGGATGCTAGATTGGAGGCGAATGGGGCTAACTGAGCAGCGCCCCTCATGGTTTCCTTTTTATGCGAAAGGTGCGGAGGCTAGCTCTTTACTTTCCTATGGGGTTGTGCTTTTCAGGCACACTATCTCTGGCGACCGTTTCCATCCACCTCTCCCACATTCCGCATTTAGTGCGTGTTGTGGGGCGTGGTAAAAGAGAAGATTACAATAGCTAGCCTCTGCCACGCATGCCTGTGCACTGTTTGGGCCTAGCCCAACGATGCCTTGCATGCGAGTGTGTCCTATGCCCGAGGGCTCCTTTCGGTGCACTAAGATATGGGTGCCTTAGTACCCTGGCTTGTGAATAGGTAGTTGTAGCCTTCCTGGAAGCAAGGATTGCCGGGGGACTACTGCATACAACACTCAAGATTCAATTCGCAAGACCATGAAGAAGACCTCCCAACACATCATTGAGAAGTACTAAGTCAGTACTAAAGGTCAAGACTCCAGTTGCCAGCAAGCTTGGCACCGGCATGCCAGAAGTCATTCCTCCCTCTTTTCAGCCACTCCACCTCATCGACCAGCTGGTGGCTTGTCATGATTAGGGAGGATCATCAGCACACTTGGCAGCATGTTGCATAAAGGTTAACTTTATTGACACCCATCTAGTGGACGTGTCAAGATGATACGCTCGCCCGGACATACAACACTGAAGGAGAGACGCCTTTTTGCCAAGGATCGTTATCAGCTCATGGTGCATTAAATTCCCTTGTCCTAGTCTAGCAGGATTAGGTTGGATAACATCGAAGCCACTATTCCATACATGTAATGACCATGTTGCCACTGTTGTGACCCCTTTTCATCTATAAAAGGAGGCCCATGGCTACCTGGGCACGCGTTGACACTCTGCTCACACTTACGTAGATGTTGCACCTTGCACGCACCTTGCCAGCAAGCTGCGCTCATTTGTAACTTCAGCCCCAAGTCAATCCACCCAAAGGTAGGAGTAGGGTTTTCCGCCCCCAGAGCAGCCCTAACTTGTAAAAACCTTGTGTGTTAGCTTCTGGATTTGCTCCCCGCGCTCGTTGATCTCCCCAGCCAAACTGCAAGGGGCCTCGTTGGTCCCACAGATTGTCAAACCCCGACATGGTTGGATTTTGGGTGAAGGCTGTTTATACCCCTCTAGACCCATTTAATCTCAAAGAGAGACATCAGAATGAAACACTACTTCCAACATTCATTTTCTAAGAGAGAACCACCTACTCATGTGTTGAGATCAAAAGATTCCGATCCTACCTTTTGAACCTTGATTTGTAGCCTCTTCAAGTTGCTTTCCACTCCAATCCTTCTCCTACCCAAGCCAATTCTGTGAGAGAGAGATTGAGTGTTGAGGAGATTATCATTTGAAGCACAATAGCAAGGAGTTCATGACAAACACACCATCTATTACCTTTTGGAGAGTGGTGTCTCCTAGATTAGTTAGTTGTCACTTCAGAGCCTCCAAGATTATGTGGAGTTGAACCAAGGAGTTTGTACAGGCAAGGAGATCGCCTACTTCATGAAGATCTACCCGAGTGAGGCTAGTCCTTCGTAGATGTAAACCATGGTGGAATAGACAAGATTGCTTCATCGTGGACCCTTCATGGGTGGAGCCTCCGTGGACTTGCGCAATCGTTACCTCGTGTGGGTTTAAGTCTCCATCAACGCGGACGTACGCTAGCACCACCTATCGGAACCACACCAAAAATCATCGTGTCTTCATTGCGTTGGAAATCTCCAATCCCTCCTTTGTGTTCATATGCAAATTCTTTACTTTCCGCTACACACCTCTTAGACTTGCATGTGTAGGGTGTGTACTTGACTTGGTAGATTTACGAAAACTTGCCCACAACTAAAATTGGTAAAAGGATAAGTTTTTATTTGGTCAACTAGTCTAATCAACCCCCATTTAGACATACTTTCTATCCTACAACTATTAGCCGCCTCCTTGCCGGGGTTAGCATCCGAATCCAAGGTAGTGGGTTTAACCACTTGCAATGGATCGGTGGGAAGTTTAAGACCCTCAAGTAATTATTTAAACAAGGATTTGACCTCGGCCGTCATGGAGGTCCTAAGTGAAGCCATTGCCTCATTTAGGTCCTCTCGTGTGACCGTGGCCACCGCCTCGGCCACGGAAGACCACCACCACTTAAGCCATCATCAAGCATACTCTTTAGGTGATTAAGCTCTTAAAAGAGACGAGGCTCTGATACCAATTGAAAGGATCAATATGGTTGACTAGAGGGGGTGAATAGGCAACTGCCAATTTTTTGCTTTTCTTAACAAATTAGGTTTAGCAACAAATAGGTTGTCTAGATATGCAACTAGGTGAGCGACCTTTATGGTGCTAACAACAACAACATGAGCAAGCAAGCAAATGATACGATACAATTAAAGCTTGCACAAAGTAAAGGTAAGAAGTAACCGCAAGTGGAGTCGGTGAAGACGGGGATGTGTTACTGAAGTTCCTTCCCTTTAAGGAGAAGTACATCTCCGTTGGAGCAGTGTGGAGGCACAATGCTCCCCAAGAAGCCACTAGGGACATCGTATTCTCGTCACGCCCTCGCACTATGCAATATGACATGATTCCACTATTGGTGCCCTCGAAGGCGGCAACCGAACCTTTACAAACAAGGTTGGGGCAATCTTCACAGCATAATTGGAGGCTCCCAACACCACCATGAAGCTTTACCACAATGGATTGTGGCTTCGAGGTGGCCTCTTTCATCTTGGGTGCTCAAACACCCAAGAGTAACAAGATCCACAAGGGATTAGTGGGAGAATCAAATTTTCTGTCGGTGGAAGTGTAGATCAAGGCCCTCACAAGAAAACCCTAGCAAATAAACAAGATTGAGTGGCTAGGGAGAGAGATCAGGTGAAAATGAGCTTCGGGGCCAACAATGGAGCTTAGCGAAAAGAGGTGAGTCAACTTGAGGAAGAAGACCCCCTTTATATAGGTGGGAGATAATCCAACCATTTTCTACCCACTCGTCGTGCACAAGCGGTACTACCTCTCAGGAGAGCGGTACTCCGCTTCGAACAATAGTACTAGCCCAACATGCAATTTACAGAGTCAAAGCAACGGTAGTGCTGCCGGAACGGTAGTACCACTCCCACAAGCAGTACTTCCGCTTAGTGGTGCATATGAGACTAGAACTGTGGTAGTAGAGAAGGTAGTGCGGTCGTACCGCGCAGGGCGGTATCACCATTGGTTATGGCCGTTCTACTTCCGTTGGAGTGGAGGAAGACAATAGAAGAAGAAACATAAGTGGAAGTGCAAGAGGCCAAGAAGGCTGGTAGTCCCGCATGAGCAGTACTACCACTCAGGAGAATGGTACTTCCGCTTAGTTCTTTAGTGCTTAGTGAACTTGCGGTAGTAGGCTAGTAGCACAGGCCGTAGTATCGTATGGTACTACCGCTTGTAACTACCGCCCGTTTACAGAACGCCTAAAGTAAGCGGTAGTGAGGGAAACACTAGAGAGTCGTAGTACCGCACAAGCGGTACTGCCACGCCCTTGAGCGGTACTACTGCTTAACTGCTTCAAAATGGCCTCAACAGAGTAAGGATGGAGCTACGAGTTGCTGGGAGGAAAGAGGGTGCAAAGAACTAAAGTGTACATGTGATTCCACCCTAAACTTTCCAAATGCGGACCCCCTATTATTAATAGCAAGGATTTCCTATGACTCAAACCCACCAAAAATAAATCGCCGGAAATAACCGTCCTGAATCTAAATCACGGAGGGGAAGTAAACCATCTCGTGGCACATGCTAATCTTTGAAATCTCAATGCACATGGTTAGTCCGCAAAACGCATTGTCATCAATCACGAAAACTACTAAGGGTGAAATATGCCCTAACAACTAGGTATAAACACATCTGTTAGGACCAGTGTACATGCCCACCTAGAGAAAAGAGAGGGCCTCTGTTTCCTATGTAGGATCAGGAATGATGAATAAATGACCTTTTTCACAGGACGTACTTGGAATTTTTTTGCTGAAGTGTACTAGTTGCAAGTAGTTATGTAAATGTCCCTCATACTAGGTGTAAAACCTAACGTCACCTCTATGTACGTTCGAGCACTGATCCAATAACTCATCCGCATAAGTACTCTGGCAAATATCAAGCAATTTTAATCAACAACATTTCATCTGGCTGCTATATTTAACAAATCGTATTTATAAATATTTTGATAGCTTATTACAAAGTCGATATTGTAACAAAACAATTCATCGACAACATGGAGGTTACTGAAGGGAGCATAGTAGGCTGGGAAGAGATGTGGTTGTTTTCGGCTCTGTTGATCAAATTTGGATGCTTGCGAATGGTTACAATGATGGACCAAGGGATCGTTCCTATGTGCCCTTGCTGCACACTTTTAATTGTATCTACTCTGATTATCTTCAAATAGTCCATGTACTTATGTAGATTGCTTAAAGTGTTCAAATTGTATTCTTCCACTAGATACTCCCACAATGTGTTGTTCCTAAGGGGATGGGTGCAAATGGAGAGCTGACCATTGCTCTCCATCCTAGAGTCAACATCAATTCAACTTCATACTTGGCTTCAGGGCAAGGAGATGGAAGCATCATCCTTAATGGGTGGAGAAAAGTAATCGATGTGCACGACAAGGATATTGGAGACGGGTTGATCTTCATCCTACACCATGGTCATGCAAGGACCATTCTCTTCCTTGGTTTCATTACTGCTGAACCAGATGAGGAGTAGTTCTGAGTCTCTATCGTGTTGCCTCAATGATCATCCATCTCTATAGGTCATGTTTTATGCTACTGATGTACTAATTTGATGATGATGATCATGTATGTTCTTTTATGTAGTATTAAGAAATTAGGACCTTTTGTAGTACTAAGATCACGCACGGAAAAATAATCAATGGATTTTGATACGAGCATCAGAACCCTAAAACTTGAAAATTTGATTCTAATATGTTCTAAACTCTTCGTTGGCAGAATTTATAAGGTACTACATTTTGAAAACCAATACGCCATTTTGTTAACTATTTTTGTAACCCGCCTAACATTTTTTCGACACTACAAATCATCCCGAAAAATGGACATGCCTAGCGATGCCCAAAAGCATCACCGGATTTTAGGCCGAAACATCGCCAAAGTTGCCGAGGACGCTGCCCAAGGAGGAAAACACCTAATGGTCGTGGACCATCACAGTAAAAGATTTTAGGCAACATTTGTTTTTTTCACTGAATAGAGAAGATTTTTTAGTGCCTCTTACAAACAATATTTTTTACAAATCATATTATGAATTTAAATAAATTGATCAAGAACATGTTTCCCAAGCTTGGGGAAGGATGAAAACTATGCTAATGAATTGTCCTAATCATGAGTTAGATATATTTTTTTTGAATAGGGAAAGGCGCACAAAGCGCCAAAATTTCATTCAGCTCAGTACCATCTTATAGCATGAAGTACATAGCCCTGGAAACAAAAATTGGAAAGTAGAGAAACTACAGGGCAAGACAAGCTTCTGTGAGCTGAAGTGAAACAGGAAATGTCAGGTTCTGAAGCACTCCTAAGAACCTAATGAGCCACATTATGAGTTATGCCATTGATCTCTCTTGATATGTGGTACACATGCACTTGGAGATCATGATTAAGAGAGAATAAATCAGCCAGAGTATTCCTAATGGTCCAAGGAATAGAAGCAGCCAAAATTTTCTAATCTGCCACCGCTTTTGGCAAGGTGAGGCAATCTGTGAGAAATGTAGGTTGATAAATCCAAAGCCGGTTGGTGACCTAGGCAGTAAGAAGAAGAGCAAGAGCTTCTACTTGATGAGGTGAGTTGGTGATTGGAGTAGAGGCCTAAATTTGCACATTAACTTCTGTTTGACCCTGAATTTTTTTGAGAAGAACTCCAACACCTGTAGCACATGCTCCATTAAGAAGTCCTAGAACTTCTTTACATCAAAAAGTTGCATTAGAGTAAACTTTTGTTCCTGTAATAAGAAGAGCAGTCGTGAGTGTATGTCCTTGAGTAGGCGTTTCATTGCTAGTGTCCTGCCGAAGCCTTAGCCTTAGCAGCAATGTGAATGTGATGAGGGAGAGAGTTTCGCCTAGCAAAAAGACAATCATTTCTTGATTTCCAAATGCACCACATCTAGTTTAAAATGTTGGGTATAGATGCATGGGGGTGATTCATATTAAGCAAGTTAAGAATAACACTTTGCATAGTGGGATGATTTTGAATCAGAAGATCAACTTTAATGTACAAAGGATGGGTAAACCATGCTTCTCTAGCAAAATCACAAAGAAAGAAAAGATGCATTTCATTTTAATCTTTACCACATCGACAACAAAGTATGGATATCTGAACTGGAAAATGACCAGCTCTCAAACCTGTTGGAAGTGCTTTTCGCAGAAGTCTCCAAGCAAAAGTTTGGACTCGAGGTGCCATCAGTTTCTACTTCCAAATCTGCTTAAGAAGTCATTTAACCTGCAAAGAGATCTGAGTAGGAGTATTCCTCATGTGACTCTGAATGTCCTGCAAGCATAACTTGTAAGTGCATTTCCCATTCGGAGTAAGGTCCCAACAAAGAATATCAGGGGAGTCATCTTGAAAAATGGTGGTTTGAGTAATGGTAGAGGCCAACGGTTCTTGAAAGAGTGTGTGAATAAGAAGGTTGTTCAAAACCATTTGTCCTAGGATCTAGAGGTCTTTAACCTGAGAAGGATAAATGAATGTAGGAGACTGGACAATGAGTTGATTATGAATAGAGGCCTAGGAAGTGCACCAAGGAGTACTCCAAAGAGAGATATTCCCTTGAGTAATTTGATAGAAGGAATGGACTTTTAGTTTAGGAATCATCTTGAGAATGGAAGACTAGTAAGCAAATTTTGGAACAGTGGGAGTGGCCGTCCAAATAGATGAATCCGAAAAATACTTAGATTTGATCACAAGATATAAAAGGGAATTTAGAGAGGTTCCAAGTCTCCAAGCCGCTACAAGAATAAGACCTTCATTAATGGCTTGGAGATTTATTATACCCAACCTCCTTGCTTGGACGTGCAAATATCCTTCCTAGCTCTTAGGCAAAGACTCATAGTCGAATTGTTCTCCCTGATGCCTATCGACCGCAATGGTAGAAGTGAGTTTAGCAAAAAAATTAAGTAAAATAGTATTTGACATATAGTAGACATGGATGGCGAAAACAACAGATGTGATGAGCTCCAATCTAGCTGCACGTGAAAGCATATTAGCCTTATAAGTAGGAAGCTTACCGTAAACTTATCAAGAACAAAGTATAAGCAACAACTCTATTTTTAGATGGAAATGAGAGGGTGGCTCAAATGAGTGAAGTTGCTATCCATATCAGAAACTGGGGAAATACTTTTAATATGAGCAATGATAGCTTGATTAACATGAGAATTGCAGATTTGGACCAGTTTCAAGTTTGACCTGAAATAGCACAAAAATGTTGAATAATTTGGGCCATAGATTTAGCTTCCTGTATAGTGGCCTGTCCACAAACCAGAAGATCATCTAGAAAGAGAAGAGAGTGGACAGGGGGGCAATTTCGACAAAGCTGAACACCCTGAAGATGGTTAGCAAACATGGCATCATTGAGAGCAAGAGACAACCCATTAATTGCTAGAACAAGAAGGTATGGAGATAAAGGGCAGCCCTAGCGAATCCCTCTATGACTTCTAAAATTATGTGAAGGCTGGCCATTGATAATGATAGAGAAAGTAGGCGTAGAAATACAAGTGTAGATAAAATTAAATATTTGGATGGTTGTAGAAACTTTCTATGCAGGACTAAATTTTATGTCTAGGAACCTTTTAGACTCAGCTGCAGGTGGCACCTTCATTGGGAAAACTCTTGGAGAGGCAACTAAATTTCTCGACAACATGACTGCAAACTATTCTCGGTGGTACACTGAGCGAGCTCCGACTGGTAAGAAGGTAAATTTTGTTTTTGTCGAAGAAATCTCCTAGCTTAATGAGAAAACTAGTTGACCCGTTGCGCCAAATGGCGCAGAGACCCGCTGAAGCCATGTTGTCGATGAAAATAGGTTCATTTTGCAAGGACATATTCGACATTGGTAGTAGAAAACCCATGTGCTAAACCATGTTATATTGAAAATATGTTTATTAAGCTACAAAATCCGAGTTCGAAAAAGAAATTGTATGACATGTACATGCAAGCTAAGGAAGCATTGTTTTAGTTGAAAATATGGTTATCCCGATGAGAAATCTGAGTTTGAAAAAAACACATTTGTATAAGATGTATAGAGAAGTTAAGAATGCATTTTTGAGCAATGTTCGCACCAAGAATTTATTTTCCATGTGAAAGAAACCAAACTTCTTTGTGTTGTGCATATGGAGGGATAGGTATTTGAAAGGCCCACATGCTACCAAGCCCAGCCCACGAACAAAGATGTGTGTGACCCGCTGCTACTTCTTGATCTTGCGTTGATTTTTCTCGTGAAGAGGAAAGGGTGATGTAGAAAAGTAGAGATAAGTATTTCCCTCAGTTAAGAACCAACGTATCAATCTAGTAACAAACACGTGCACAAACTAACAAACACGTGCACACAACACGAAAAAGGGGTTGTCAATCCCTTCATGGTCATGAACAGGAGTGAGATCTGATAAAGAAAGGTATAAAAAATAGACAAAAGAGCAAACTAAAGTAAATATAAATAAATTCCAGCAAGGTAATTTTGGGTTTTTTGGTTTATTGATCTGAAAATATATGATGGAAAATGGACCCGGGGGCCATAGGTTTCACTAGAGGCTTCTCTCTTGAAAGAAAACATACGGTCGGTGAACAAATTACTGTCGAGCAACTGATAGGAAAGCGCAAAGTTATGACGATATTTAAGGCAATGATCATGAATATAGGCATCATGTTCGTCTCAAGTAGACCGAAATGATTCTGCATCTACTACTATTACTGCACACATTGACCGCTATCCAGCATGCATCTAGAGTATGAAGTTCATAAGAATGGAGTAATGCCTTAAGTAAGATAAAATGATGTAGAGGGATAAACTCAAGCAATATGATGAAATACCCATCTTTTTACCCTTGATGGCAACAATACAAGGGACAATTCCATTTCTGCCCCAAACTAGAACCCACTACTCAAATTTGCCCCTAATTTTAATGTGTGCTCAAATTTTCCCCTCTACCGTTAGTTGCCCTTATAGAAATGCCCTTCTGCGACATTACCGTCCGGTCAAATAGCTTTGACCATCTCGAAAAAATAGCAAAGAAAATCAAAAAAATCTGAAATTTTGTGGGATTGAAGCTACTCATGTGAGCAAGGTGCGTAAATTTTTTTGTGCTACTTAGACATACCAGGAGCTCATGTCAAAGGAGAACAATAAACTTGTACATCTTTGAATAGTAAAATAAAAAAATTGCAAGAAAAATCAAAACCATATGAAATTTTTTGGCATCCAAGATGCTCGGGTGCACAAGGCATGTGCAAAATTTTGTTATCAAATGACATGTGAGAAGCTCTCACAAAAAAACCAAAATAGTGTATTTTTTACAAGTTTTTTCTGAGACAAAATTTGTTTTCTCTCTCCATGAGCTCCTACAATGTTCAAACACAACAAAATTTTGCACACACCTTCGGCACCTAAGCATTTTGGATGCCAAAAAAATTCATTTTTTTTTTGAATTTTCTTGCTATTTTTTTCAATTTACTGTTCACACACGTACATATTTATTGTTTTCCCTTGCCACAACCTCCTAGAATGCCCAAACAACATGAAAATTTGCACGCACCTTGCGAATGTTAGTACCTTCGAAGCCACAAAATTTTAGATTTTTTTTATTTTTTTGCTATTTTTTCGAGATGGTTAAAGCTGTTCGAGTAGATGGTTACGGCGCAGAAGGCATTTCTATAAGGGCAACTAACGGTAGAGGGGTAAATTTGAGCACACATTGAAATTAGGGGCAAATTTGAATAGTGGGTTCCAGTTAGGGGCAGAAATGGAATTGTCCCACAATACAATACAATGCATGCCTCGCTACCCCAACTTTGTCACTAGGTGAGGACACCGCAAGATTGAACCCAAAACTAAGCACCTCTCTCATTGCAAGAACAACCAATCTAGTTGGCCAAACCAAACCGATAATTGGAAGAGAAATACAAAGATATTTAATCATGCATAAAAGAGTTCAGAGAAGACTAAAATAATATTCATATATAATCTGATCATAAATCCACAATTCACCGGATCTCGACAAACACACCGCAAAACAATAATACATCGGATAGAACTCCTAGAACATCGAGGAGAACATTGTATTGAGGATCAAAGTGAGAGAAGAAGCCATCTAGCTACTAGCTATGGACCCGTAGGTTTGTGGTAAACAATTCACGCTTCAACGGAAGGGTGGAAAGGTTGATGTAGAGGCCCTCCGTGATCGAATACACCTCCGGTAAGGTGCCGGAAAAGGCCCCAAGATGGGATCTCACGGGAACAGTGGCTTGAGGTGGCGGAAAAGTATTTTGGTGGATGCCTCTAATGTTGGGGGAATATTTTTGAATTTATTATGCAAATATTAGGGTCGGAGGACTCTCGAGGGGTCCACAAGCAAGGGGGCGCGCCCTGAGGGCTTGTCAGCTCCTCGGGACTCTTCTGGCCCTCTCTCCAAGTTACGTGGGTGTCTTCTGGTCCAAGAAAAACATCGCTAAAGTTTTATTCCATTTGGACTCCGTTTGATATTCGTTTTCTGTAAAACTCAAAAACAAGGAAAAAACATAAACTGGCACTGGGATCTAGGTTAAAAGGTTAGTCCCAAAAATAATATAAAATAGCATATTAATGCATATAAAACATCCAAAACAGATAATATAATAGCATGGAACAATCAAAAATTATAGATACGTTGGAGACATATCAGGCATCCCCAAGCATAATTCCTACTCGCGTATGTAAATGATAAAAACAGAATTTTTGATGTGGAATGCTAGCTAAAATATGTATCCACGTAATCTTCTTTATTGTGGCATGAATATTCAGATCCATAAGATTCAAAACATAAGTTTAATATTGGCATAAAAACAATAATAGTTCAAGCATACTAATAAAGCAATCATGTCTTCTCAAAATAACATGGCAAAAGAACGTTATCCCTACAAAATCATATAGTGTGGCTATGCTTCATCTTCATCACACAATGTATTTTATCATGCACAACCCCGATGACAAGCCAAGCAACTGTTTCATACTTTTGGTGTTCTCAAACTTTTTCAACTTTCACACAATACATGATCATGAGCCATGGATATAGCACTATAGGTGGAATAGAATTTGGTGGTTGTCGATAAGACAAAAAGAAGGAGAAAGTCTCACATCAACTAGGCGTATTAACGGGTATGGAGATGTCCATCAATAGATATTGATGTGAGTGAGTAGGGATTTCCATGCAACGGATGCACTAGAGCTATAAGTGTATGAAAGCTTAAAAAGAAACTAAGTGGGTGTGCATCCAACTTGCTTGCTCATGAAGACCTAGGGCAATTTGAGGAAGTCCATCATGGAATATACAAGCCAAGTTCTATAATTAAAAATTCCCACTAGTATATGAAAGTGACAAAATAGGAGACTCTCTATCATGAAGAACATGGTGCTACTTCAAAGCACAAGTGTGGAAAAGGATAGTAACATTGTCCCTTTTCTCTTTTTCACTCATTCATTTTTATTTGGGCTTCTTTGGCATCTTTATATTTATTTGGGATTCTTTGGCTGTTTTATTTTTTTTATAAAGTCTGGAGACTCATCCCAACTTGTGAGGCAATCATAGCTTCCATCATCCTTTCCTCACATGGGACAATGCTCTAATTGTGATGATCATCACACTTTTATTACTTACAACTGAAGAATTACAACTCGATACTAGAACAAAGATATGACTCTATATGAATGCCTCAGGTGGTGTCGTGGGTTTGTCACGGCAGATGTCCTTAGTGTCAGGACTTAGTCGCGAGGCCAACGCATCTATGTGGTAGCTTGAGAGGGGTTGAGTGGGACGAGAGACGCAGGGCGGATCAACACGCAAGACAAGGATTTAGACAGCTTCGGGCCCCGGGAAACATCATCCGGTAACAACCCTACATGCTGTTTGAGGCTAGGTCTCATTATCATCATGAGGGAGTCGCCGTAAACCGGCTCTCCTCTTTGTGTCTAGCCCTAAGATTGTTTCTTCTTGCTTGTAGCTTCCCCCTCTTTGGGGAGCCCTGCCCCTCCTTATATATGTTGAAGGGGCGGTTTACATGTGGAGTCCTATTAGGATTAGGACTAATCTATCTCTAATACAAACCGGATACAAGTCCTGGTCTTAACTCCTTGTAAGGTAAATATTCCTCATGCCTTTCCTCTTAAACCGGCCCACCATTAAACGTGAACCAGCCTTCTGGGTCTTGGGCCTTGTCATCCGTCTGTCCCGCACGTCAGATCACCAGTGAGTCATAATGACCAGGTGGGTTGCTTGTAAACCGCCAGGTCAGGGCGGGTCGCCAGTAACTCGCCAAGTGTCAGCGGGGTCTTCAGATAAACCGCCAAGTCCGGCCGGGTTAACTTCCGGCCGGTTTACACCGCGGGGTATATCCCCGACATTAGCCCCCAGTTTAATTTGATTTACCCATATTAAACTGATCCTGTAAAACAAATACAAGAACAAATTAGATAGATTATGCTCCGGGTTAAGAATTCTTGTAAACCGACATCTGATCATCCTTAATTCCTTGCCATTTTCTTCTTCTAGAAAATCCAGGTCAATAAGCCAGCTTCATAATCAATTTGCTGACATTGGTTTCTCACAGAGAAATATTATGAAGAATAATCCACTTGAGTCGACTTCCAAAGCGTCGGATTAAGAAATATGGGTCTTGAAATACTCATCTGATATTCAACTGGTTTGAAGATGCCGAACTTGCCGGTTTATCATTGCCAAAAATTGCCAGGTTATATGACTGATAATTCCGGGTCATGATTGTTGATAACTCTGGTTCCTGATTGTTGCCAACGCCGGTTTATGATTATTGTCGGGTTGCAAACACAGGGTCATAATAATTGGTGACACCGAGTCAATCTGGCTTGCTCAAAACAGAGATTTTGAAAATATTTCTCTGATAATAATATAATACTTGTAGCCCCCAAGTATTGAGCAAAACAAAGTGATGGCTTAAGACTTGCTTAAATATTGCCACTTTTGAAGAAATCCATGCTGTTCATCCCAGTCACTAGTAAAAACTGAATACTCCATATTATGCAGCCCCCAAGTGCCGGGTTGTCATGCTTGCAGCAACCTGGGACTTGTAATTGACTGATGCCCATAAAACTTGAATTGTTGACAAGAGAAATTGGTATCTCCCAAGGGCCGACTCATTATGATATGATGAGTCGGGTCTTCAATAAGGCCAAAAAATGACTTTGCATTAGCCCCCAAGTGTCATGGTGCATGCTTGCAACGACATGAGACTTGCATATTTGATATAATCTCAACTTGAATAGTGTAGCCCCCAAGTGCCGGGTCGTAAGCCTGCAGCGACTCGGGACTATTCCTTCCATTGCAAAATAAATCATATTCATCGACAAAATAATATCCATTGCGCTAAAGCGACTTTGAAAACCTCAATCATAATATTAGTAACCATAATAAAAATCCAGCCATGTTGGCTATTCAAGATAATATAATCCGGTATGAAAATCTTATTCATCCAATATCATAATGAAATTTAGCCAAGTTTGGCTATTTGGATAATATAACCCAATCATTTATAAGTGCATGATTCCAATGGCGCAATCCAAATATATATACTGGCGACTTATATTCCGAAGCCAGGCCAGTTTAAAAAACTCCGATAATTTCTCATCATATACTGGCGACTTATCGTCTTAAAGCCGGGCTGGGTTAGTAAACACCGGTGATTTATAATCATGCTTTATTCAACCTGTTTCTGCATACAACAAGTTTAAAGTGTCCGCGCAGTTTACTGTTGGACGGGTCATAATGCCCAACATATAACCCAGGTTTATAACCAAGGCTGCACTTAAAAATAATCAAATATGAAATATATCATACCTGTGACATTGAATCACATCGTTGGTTTACCAACTTTTTGTAATAGGGGTAATAACCCAGATTTTGAGTACTGAGAACTCCTTCCATATTGTGTTAGTTTATGATAAAACCGTACCAGGTTGCAATAAACGTCGGTTTAACCACATATAGTACTGGCGACTCGTAGTCAAACCAGACCGGGCTGATAATCTCCAGACTATAGCTTGATCGTGTACTGACAACTTGTAGTTGAAAGCCGAGCCGGGTTGATAAACACCGGTTTACTCCATAATAGGATGGTAACAGAAAATCAAACCAGGCAGATAGCCTCTGGATTAAGATTTGACCGTGTTCCGTCAATTTGTAATTTGACAGTCGAACCGGTTTAAGAATTGTCAGTTTAAAAACGCAACAAAAATAAAAGAAACAGTTATCAAGGAAAATATGAAGCAAAGGCAATGATAAAACCATTTGCAAAAAGAGTCTTATTGAGCCGATCAGATGGTGTTACCATGGTCGGACACGACCAAGCTCCCCAATGGTGTAGCTATGGTTCAAGTCAGCCAGGTCCCCAAATGAAACCGTGGCATTATGCCGATCAAGAGGCGTGGCAATGGTTCGGGTTCGACCAAGCCCCCAAGTGATTCTATGGCCTTAGGACGATCAAGAGGCATGACTGGTTCAGACATGACCATGTCCCCAAGTGATCTGGTGGCTTTCGCCTATCAAAAGGTGTTGCATCGGTTCGGACACGACCAAGCCCCCAAGTGATGTTTATAAAATTTTCAAGGGGTAAACCGGAGGCCGCTTTAAGACAGAACTACTCCGTGTAACCACGCATGATGTAAAAGAACAGAGACCCCGCTTTATGAAGCAGACGCCCCCATGTGATCAATAATATGTCAGGCCAACAAGGCGGGATACCCATGTTTGAACCGCGCATCGTGGCAGCAGGTCCTCTTCGGCAATTTTTAACTTTTTGCAAGAGATAAATTCTTCTTGAACTGGGATCTTGAACCGGATATTGAGAGCTTCAAAGCTTTGTGGGAGACATCTTTCCCTTGAACCGTATTTTAAACCGGAATCTTCATTTTTAGTCGGAAATTTTCTGGCGACCTTTAAACTCGAACTTGCGAGAAGTTAATTCCTTTTTGAACTGGACATTTTTAAACCCGTTTTGAGAGTTTCAGAGCTTTGTCGGAGAACAAATTTCCCTTGTACCGAATTGTAAACCGGAATCCTTTTCTGATGACCCGAAACTTCTTCATTGAGTCGGGATTTTGTAACTATCATATACTTTCTAATCCAGAAATCTTCTGACAGCACGATGTGAATCTGGGACCGGGTTATCTTTCCCTCCAACGTTTTGGGGTTCTTGACTTCACTGAAAACCGGCAACGTTTGCTAAGTCATATCATTGTAGCCCCCAAGTCTCAAGGTGACTCGAGGAGTTGGCTTGATATTCTCCATATTTGACCGTGATATAAACCGGCATAACTTGTATATCATTGGTGTTGATAGCATGATGTGAATCCACAGAAGGTTGAGGTAACTGCGGTGGGTTGTAAATGACCCCGTATGAGCCGTGTCAGCAACTCGGCCAATGGTTCCTTCCAACTAGTGATTTGAAGTTAACCAAACTGTAGTGGCGGCGATTTGTGCACCTGCCCATTGAACCCCCCAGTGCAGACGGCGGTTGATAGTATATGATGATTTGCCCCCATTTTGTTGAAAGAAAAATCAGGCTACCCAAGCTGTGACTCGCTCATACTCAATAAACAGCTCATGCAGAAAGGTGCGACCTGGTATGTTGATGTAGACCAGGCCATGAGAGACGGACGACAAGGACGACCGCAACATCAGAGGGAGCTCGGACACATGAGTCGGCCGCCGCATTGTAAGCTGGTGCGGACGGGAAAGATCGGCACCGGTGTCGTAAACTGGCTCGGATGGGCGAGTTAATCGCGGGCGCGGTCTCGGCAAGCTGATGTAAACCGGGCCACAGGGACGGTGACCTTCTCACGTTCATTCACCGGGTGGTAGGATATGGACGAAACGCCAGTGCAGAACGTTGCTAGCGCATGCTCCGTGCCCGTAACATAGCGCCTCATTTGTAATGAACAATTGTCCTGCATAAACAGTATTGCGGACCAAGGCAAAGATAAACTGCTCTTTCATAAAAATAATATGTGCTAATAAAATATATTTCATATGGGTATCACCTGATGTGTTTAGGCCGGAAATAACCCGCCATGAAGTTGATGATAACTGTATGAAGCTGAAATTAATCACGGGTGAACCGGCCGCAGAGTGGTAAATCGGTGCGGACGGGTGAGTCGGCCGTGATGTTTGTAAACCGGCGCGGACAATGAGTCGGCCGCATGCGTGGACGCATGAACCGGTGGCCATGGCGGACGGGCGAGTCGTCCGTGGTGTTGTAAGGTGGTGCAGACGAGCAAGTTGTCCTCCTTGTTGTAAGCCTGCACGGACACGAGAGATGGCCACAGGGTTGTAAGCCGGCGCAGTTGCGAGAGACGGCCACGGCGTGGTAATCCGGTGCAGGAATCCATTGAGTAAGGACAACCACCTGTGCCAAATAATGTTTGGCGTGTCTTCATCTCCGCGGTGGAATACCACTTTGTGATGGATAATTTTCCTGCATATAAAATACAACAGGGCAAAGGAGCTTTGCTTGGATGAATTAATATGTGCTTAAAAATAAGGTAAATAGCACCTGGTTTTTGTCGGAGGTCGATCCAGTTGTGATAATAAGGTGAGCATAAAAATCAGCCGGTGGGTACAGTTAGCGCGGCATTGCAAATGGTGCAGACAGAAAAATCAATCATAAGTGCAGTAAGCCGTGCGGACGGCGAGTCAATCACGGGCACGGTCCCGGCTAATTGATGTAAACCGGACTGCGGGGCATGCTTATTGGGTCATTCACGCGGTCCAGACGAGTTGACGCGGTCTGGATCACGGGAACGGCAGCTTGCATGCATGCCTCTCGAGTAGCGTGACATGGACGAATGCTAGTGCATGTACTCCATATCCATGATATAATGGCATAAAAAGTTTATCATGTGTAAAAATATTACAGGGCAAAGTAATTGTTCTTTGACAAAAAACAATAAGTGTTAATAAGATAAATTTAGCTGGATATCACCTGATGTTTTGTGAATGACAGATGATCTGTACGTGGACACTGATTAGCCTCTATCTGATCCGACGTGGCTTTTGCCTCACGTAGCCTTCTCTTAATTAATTTTTTTAGCACTATTTGCCTCGGGACTTGATTTTACTTTCACCTCAGGACGTGGAACCTTCTGAGTTGACATGGAGCTGCAGCAGTAACTTTGTTTGATACTAAATGATACCCTGCCGCTCGGAAGTGGCAGCAGTAGCCATAAAGCTTAAATTGCCTAGGCTCCTGTGTGTAAACCGATTCAGCCTTGAACTATTTCTCAAAGGATAGGTCACACGGTGGCAGCCCGACGGATGCATCTTGGCGGTTTGCTTGTGTACAAAAAGCTATAGGTCAGTGGCGCCCCGGGCACGGGTGGTGGAAGTGACTTGGCCAGGCCCTCGTGGCTGATTTGACTTATCCATGTCCGGGTCGCAGTTGGTTTCGATGAGAGGTAGCAGCTGCAGCCCGATCCTGATGTAGTTTGTCCTTAGCTCGATTGGAAACATGAAAAAGTGTGACACCCGACTGAACGCTTCGGGGCTCGATCCGCCGTGAGCTGGTGTATTATATAGTAGCCATCAAATCTGATTGTTGAATTGGCTTAGCCAGAGAATTGCAGGCGGCCATCACAAGGTCGACCGAGTCCTCCTCTTGTCGGTTTACCCCACGTACGCCCACATCTCAAGTTGTTCCAGAAAAAATATCTGGATATCATGTGGAGTAGCAATCAATTCTTGTTCTCCGTGCTGGTCATGTAGTGGCACGATTTGGATGCTTTAGCACCGGATTCTTCCCTTAAGTAATTCCTTAATCTCTGTTTGAATACTCCATGTGAGACAATTTTCGCGACGACTCCCCATGTGATGTCTTCACCGAGGTTGTCCCGTGCCTGATTACCCTGTATGCTTCCATGCTGGCGCTTTTTCATCTAACGAATCACGAGCTTCTCGAACCCTAAAAAGATCCCTCCAAGAACACATCACCACCGTGTGCAAGCCCCACGGTGGGTGCCAACTGTCGTGGGTTTGTCACGGCAGATGTCCTTAGTGTCAGGACTTAGTCGCGAGGCCAATGGATCTATGTGGTAGCTTGAGAGGGGTTGAGTGGGATGAGAGACGCAGGGCGGATCAACACGCAAGACAAGGATTTAGACAGCTTCGGGCCCCAGGAAACATCATCCGGTAACAACCCTACATGCTGTTTGAGGCTAGGTCTCATTATCATCATGAGGGAGTCGCCGTAAACCGACTCTCCTCTTTGTGTCTAGCCCTAAGATTGTTTCTTCTTTCTTGTAGCTTCCCCCTCTTTGGGGAGCCCTGCCCCTGCTTATATATGTTGAAGGGGCGGTTTACATGTGGAGTCCTATTAGGATTAGGACTAATCTATCTCTAATACAAACCGGATACAAGTCCTGGTCTTAACTCCTTGTAAGGTAAATATTCCTCATGCCTTTCCTCTTAAACCGTCCCACCATTAAACGTGAACCGGCCTTCTGGGTCTTGGGCCTTGTCATCCGTCTGTCCTGCACGCCGGATCACCAGTGAGTCATAATGACCAGGTGGGTTGATTGTAAACCGCCAGGTCAGGACGGGTCGCCAGTAACTTGCCAAGTGTCAGCGTGGTCTTCAGATAAACCGCCAAGTCCGGCCGGGTTAACTTCCGGTCGGTTTACACCGCGGGGTATATCCCCGACAGGTGGTGTACCGGAATGTGTGATGATCAAGAGTGACATGTATAAAATATGAACGGTGGCCAAGCCACAAATACTATGCCAACTACATGATCATGCAACGCAATATGAAAATGATGGTATGTGTCATAATAAATGGACCAGTGGAAGTTGCATGGCAATATATCTCGGAATGGCTATGGAAATGCCATAATAGGTAGGTATGGTGGCTGTTTCGAAGAAGTTGTATGGTGGGTTTAATGCAACGGCAAAAATTGTGCGTTACTAGAGAGACTAGCAAATGTGGAAGGGTGAGAGTGCATATTATCCATGCATTCAACATTAGTCATAAAAAACTCACATACTTATTGCAAAAAATTATTATCCATCTAAACGAAGTACTACACACATGCTCCAAGGGGGATAGATTGGTAGGAAAAGATCATCGCTCATCCCCGACCGCCAATCAAAGAATAAATCATGCTCCTACTTCATCACACAACGGTTCACCATACGTGCATGCTACAGGAATCACAAACTTTAACACAAGTATTTCTACCAATCCACAATTACTCACTAGCATGACTCTAATATCACCATCTTTATATCTAAAAACAAATGCAAGGAATCAAACTTCTCATAGTATTCAATTCTCTTTATATGAAAGTTTTTATTATATCCCTCTTGGATGCCCATTATATTAGGACTAATTCACAACCTAAGCAAATTACCATACTATTTAAAGACTCTCAAAATAATATAAGTGAAGCATGAGAGTTCGACAATTTTGATAAAATAAAACCACCATCGTGCTCTGAAAAGATATAAGTGAAGCACTAGAGCAAACTGCCTACACTAGAAAAAAGACACATCCATGACATTTTGGGCCGAACGAATTTTTTCTGTCATGCTTAGGACACTTCTATGACAATAATTGTGACAAAACCTGGTATCATCATAGATGTGGTGGGCTCCTACTTCTATGACAAAAAATCATGACAGAACATGGGCTTTTCGTCCTGGGTGGGCCGGAGGCGCAGCGGCATGACATTCATTGGGTCGTCCATGACGGAAAAAATCACGGTAGAAGCGAGGGCGAGGAAAATATAGGGGAGTTCCCAGCTACAGTGGGTGGTCGGGGCTGAGTGATGCACGGAGGTTTGCGCGTTTTCTCTCGCATTTGTATGCGCGCGTGTGTGTGAGACATTGGGTTCTAACTGAACTTGAGCGAGGTGTTCGCTTATGGAACCCGAGCGATTGCACTGGCTACATTGCTGAACCCAAGTGATCGATTCCTGGTTATTAACTGAACCCGATCCAGCGATTCCTTTGCTACTGCTGCTAACTGAAGCCGGTCGGATATGCTGCCTCTTGATGAACAGTGAGTGTTGTTGGGGTTTGGATGTACAGTTCCCGGTGGGGGTGGGATGGATAAGACCCCGTGGTAGTAGAGGCCATTGCTGCTGGATGAACAGGACCCCGATCGAGCCGGTTGGGGGTGGATGAATAGGACCCCGTGGAGGGTTGGTTGAACAGTAGCAGGTGGAGGCTGGATGAACAGTACCCTGTGGAGGGCTGGTTGACCAGTAGACGGTCGAGCCTGGATGAATAGGAGCCCGTGGATAAACAGTGCTGCTGGAGGCAGGAGGGAGACGTCGTCGATGAATAGTCGTAGGTGGAGGCTAGAGGAGGCCGACGGTGGATGAATAGTAGCCCGTGGAGGCTGGAGCAAGGCAGTAGATGGTGGATGAACAGTAGGCCGTGGAGTCCCTTTTTGCAGTACGCCACACCCCTCCCGATGAACAGGACCCCCGTTTCGACCATAGGAGGTCGAAGAGAAGTCTGTTTCTTCCGTTTTGTGGTACGCCACACCCCTCCTGCTTAATAGGACCCCGTTTCGACTGTAGGAGGATGAAGAGAAGTCTGTTTCCTGTATTTTGCGGTACGCTAGACCCGTCCCGATGAACAGGATCCCGTTTCGATCGTAGGCGGTCGAATTGAAGGCCGTTTCCTCCATTCTGCGGTACGCCATGCCTCGTTTCGGCTGTTCCGTCCAAGCCGGTTGGCTCCCGATGAACATGACGGATTATGTTGCCTCCTGATGAACACGACGCGGTTTCTCCATTCCGGCCTAGCCGGTTGGCTGCCAATGAACAGGACGCCATCGTTGTACATGTTCGAGACCCCGCCCATATGTACATACGTAGCCGTATTTACTTTCTTGTAGCGTGGCTGTACATACATGTACAAGATATAGAAGGGACTGCGTGACATGCTACGTTCGCACCTCTACTATGACACATGTCGCTCCTTACTCGGTCACGGTTCATCGCTGCAGAGAGACCGATCAACCAGTATGTACGTACATGTTTGCGACCAGATGGAAAACGCTACGTATGCTTCGACCAGGTGGGTCCCAGGTGCCAGGGAGGATAAGGACGCACTTCCTTGCATGTAGAGATATAGATGGTGGGTCCCAGCTATCAGGGGAAAGAACCATGTTTTTTGGCCATAATATGGACGCACTTTCTTGCGTGCGAAGATGTAGCTGCTGGGTCCATCTGTCAGCGTCATCGCGTAGTCCTCTTCCGATGGCTGTTGTTCGTTGACAACGTTGACCACGCCGCGCAGACATCACCCAGGCGATGGACGACGATGAGGCCTAGTAAGGGAACGATGAGGAGCCAGGGCAGACAAGGCAGGTGGATGCCCACGCGGAAGGGAGTACCAGGGTTCACTGGTTCGGCTACGGTGTGAGGCTGCCGTCACCGGAGAATAACAGGAGGTGTTGGTGAGTAGAGGAATGTCCTGGACGGCGATGGGAGTAGGGTGGGCCATTGAGTCCTACGCGGAAGCACATCCGGCCACGGGATGAGGTAGCATGCGGTACCGTTGGCATTGGTTTGGGCGGCTCAAGCAAGAATATTCGAGATTGAAGAAGAAGCACCACATCAGTTGGATGGACATCCAACGGCCACTACTGCTAGAACCGTGTGTTGACTATAAGTTGACAAAGCCTTGCGTACGCGTGAACTTAGTAAGCCCACAAGTGTGTGGGAGAGAACATATAGCCCATTTATGATTTTTAAGAATGTACAACCCATTTTTGAATTCTAATGGAATTTACTACAACCCATTTACAGTTTGTTAAAATTATAGCTCAATTTCTAGCTAGGACAATGATTAATAATTTCAACCAACCGCTCAAAACAGAATTCAATAAAATTTCCCACATTTTTATGGGATACAGAATATTTTTATCCTGAAATTTCTAGTTAGCTTAAATAATAATTTCAAAATAAATTTGTATCACGTAAAAATCCAAAAATAATATTTTTTTAACTAATTACGTGTTTGGTGATTTTTTTTGGAGTTACAGCCTAGTTTTTATAGTTACATCCCATTTATTATTTCTTAAAGCCCATTTTCTTGTTAAGCCTAATGCATCCCTCCTAGGAAAGATATGCAGCCCAGCGGAACGGAGAATAACAAGTTGACTTGTGCTTGGTATTCCTCAAAAAAGTATAGCTGGGCTAGCCATTTTCAACTTGAAAAAAAATTAATATCTGGGCTGGATATTTGGTGGACATAACATAATAGCCTAGGCTAAATGGGCCACAGCCCGCCCAGTTGATACCCTGCTCGTCTGAACAACAACACACCTCGAAAAAAATCTGAACAACAACAAAAACATCGCTCAAGAAAAACTCTACTCACACCACCGAAACACAAATACTGCTTGAGCTCCTGGGTCCCGGCTGTCCGCCGCTCCTCGTGCAATTCTCTTTTTTATTGACTATATAGGTTGACAATGGTGTGGGACCGTGATGTCAGGAAACTAGGAGGAAGCAAAAAAAAGTTGTATATAATAATGATTTAGCTACATTTCAGTCGACTGAATCGACTTTTGGGTCAG
>NC_041390.1:313150822-313281352 GCF_002162155.2 Triticum dicoccoides | reverse complement strand
GGGTGGCGGCGGACCGGCGGTGAGGAGTGGTTTCAGGGAGGGAGGGGCAGCAAGGCGACGCGGGATTGCCGCCGGCCACATGCGGCGGGGGCCGGCAGCGAGGACGGTGGTGGTTGGCGGCTCACGGGGGTGGAGGTTGAAGACGAACTGCAGGCCCTTGATTTTGTATCCAACGGCTAGAAAATCGACTGACCAGAGATGAAAGTCAATCGACTGACATGTAGCCTCACCCATGCACTTGCATACATGTGGCTATGGCCCTGGTGGGTCCCCACTGTCATCCTCTCCAATTAAAGTCATCTCCTCATTCCTCATGTTCGTTGACCATGTTGACAATGCGAGACGGCGGCGCCACGGTGAGCGCAACAACTCGAAGGACGACGGAGAGGGCCTTGCGGGCCCTATGGATGGTCTGATACAGTGCCTGATGCTCATTCAGGAAGACAGAATCATAGGACCACATGTCCGCGACGGCATTGTCGTTCTCTTGTTCGCTGGTGATTCATCCTTCCGCGAGCTGGTGCTCGTTGAGGAGACGGAGGTTGTAGCATAGGTCCTCCTGCGCTGGTAGCTCTTCCGCCATTGGGTCGTCGAAGTGTGGCCGCACTTGCTCTATGGTGAACACGACATGAACCAGCTTGGGCGGAGGCGCCGGCTCCTGGTAGGAAGCCACTTCCATCATCTAATTGTCGTTGCTCACCTCGGCGAGCTCGCTAGCGAACCAGCATGTCCGGCTGCTCGACCGAACTGCTGCCAAGCACGAGTCTGACCGCCCTGGCCCACCCAGACCGCCTCCCTCGCCCGCGCGCGCTTTCTGCCCAAAACTGTCAGCGTCGCCCGCGCCACTTCTATGTTCGAATGACACAAGTGCCGTCCATCTATCCATCTGTCACCCACATTAATGATACATGGTTGTCGAGGCAGATACTCCGGTGCCACCCGTCTGTTCCTCTGTCACCCGCCATTTCTATATAAACTGCTGCGCCAGCCATAGCCGCAACCATCTGCCTCCGTTCCCATTCTCATGTCCACAACACTCCCACCATGGCTTCCTCGCGTTCTAGTGCTCTTCCAGACGGACAGACAACAGACCAGAAGGAGAGGGCAGCCATTGCTGCTGACTGGCTGGCCGGCAGGCAGCCAGAGGACGACGACATTGTCAGTGTC
Organism: Triticum dicoccoides; assembly: GCF_002162155.2. Classification (NCBI taxonomy): domain Eukaryota; kingdom Viridiplantae; phylum Streptophyta; class Magnoliopsida; order Poales; family Poaceae; genus Triticum; species Triticum dicoccoides. The sequence continues at coordinate 313,280,185 of NC_041390.1, read as the reverse complement.
AATACCAGCGGATCTCGGGTAGGGGGTCCCGAACTGTGCGTCTAGGATCGATGGTAACAGGAGACGGGGACATGATGTTTACCCAGGTTCGGGCCCTCTCTATGGAGGTAATACCCTACTTCCTGCTTGATTGATCTTGATGAATATGAGTATTACAAGAGTTGATCTACCACGAGATCGTAGTGGCTAAATCCTAGAAGTCTAACCTATATGGGTATGGTAATGAGTATATGTGGTGTCCTTTCTGGACTATCCCTTCAGTTTATATAGACATCGAGGGGATCTAGGGTTTACACGGAGTCGGTTACATAAGAAGGAATCTTCGGTCGCCAAGCTTGCTTTCCACGCCAAGTAGAGTCCAATCCGGACACGAGTACGGCCTTCGGTCTTCGTGTCTTCACAGCCCATCATCCGGCCCATGGATAACTGGTCGGATGCCCGAGGACCCCTTAGTCCAGCACTCCCTCAGTAGCCCCTGAACCTGGCTTCAATGACGAGGAGTCCGGCGCGCAGATTTTATCTTCGGCATTGCAAGGCGGGTTCCCTCCTTCCGAACTCTAGAGTAGTCTTAGGATGAAGTAAGTATATCCGAACCTGTGTATATATTTGTAGAGAATACAATGCCCCACAAGCCCAACTTGTTGATAAGTATTCATGACATCGTATTATGCCTTCCCGGTTCGCTATTTCCAACCGTCGGCTAGCGAGCCGCCCCAGGTCTCGGGGCGTGGTTTTATCGGCACGTCTTGTCAAGGCAGAGATCGTGTTCCCTTATTTACGTGATTTTCATCAATGCTGGCATGGGTAACCCAACTGTTCCCTGGGTACAACTCCTTGGAGAGGTAAGTTTAGAGACCCAGGGGGAGACGCCCAGTATTCGGGGCCTTTATATAGAGACCCAGTCTCGTCTTCTTCCCTTGCGCTTGCTCCTTCCTCAACCCCAGCCACCCCAAGTTCCAACCCTCGGGTTCCAATTGCCACCAGCCCTAGTCATGTCCGGATCCAACCGTCAGAGCCGGTGGGTGGCTTCTTCTGTCATAGAGGAGGATATTGCGAAGCTCCACGTAGCGAGGTATCTGACCCCGAAAATCTTTCATCGGCTTCTAGCACAAGGGAAAGTCATACCGACCCCCAGACCTGGCGAGAGGGTAGTATTTGTATCCCGCTTCCTTCACAGGCTAGGGTTCGTGCTTAACCCCTTCGTCCGGGGGCTTATGTTCTACTATGGGCTAGATTTTCACGATCTGGCCCCGGACTCTGTTCTCCTTATCTCAACATTCATCGTCACGTGTGAGGCCTTACTCCGGACTCCTCCGCACTTTGGTTTGTGGCTCAAGACCTTTGGTGTGAGGCCGCAAGTGGCAGAGGAGGAGCAGGCAGAGTGCGACAGCGTCATAATAAGCAAGGTGGCCGGCGCAGTTTGACCCGAAGGATCTTTCGCCAAATCTCCTAACCTATGGCAGCAAGGGTGGTTTTATATCAATGAGCCGCGGGGCCCCAAGTGGGCGGCCATACCCGCGTTCCGACCCGGCCATCCAACTCAGCTCGCTTCATGGATCAATAAGGGATTGGACTGGGGATCCGTCAATGAAGTGCAGACTCTGCAAAGTCGCATCCGAAGCCTTGCCGAGAAGGGCATCGATCTTGTGAACGTCGCTCAAGTAATGCTAGTCCGCTGGATCCTGCCATGTCAGCGGCGGCCTCTTCGTATGTGGGAGTTTAACCCAGAAGGGCAGCAGACTCTACATCACTTCTTCGGCACTACGCATGAAGGAATGTGGAAATTATATTTCGGGGAACAAGAGCAATGGCCGGACACCACCGAAGACGTTGGCCTTTACTGCAATCATCCGGACACTTCGGTAAGTACTCGATATCCGAACACCTTCCATTCAGGCATCTCTTAACAAGATACTGAACAATCCGTCCCTAAACAGAACTGGATACAGAAAACGGTGTTAACCTGGTGTCCGGCGCCTCTTCCCGAAGGCCCTGCGACCGACCTGCTGACGAGAATGCTGATTCCAACACCATACCAGGTGGCTGCGTTCTGGGAAACCGAAATCCTTTTGCCCAAGGGAAAGAGTGTAGAGGGAGCCCTCCAGGGCAAGAAGAGGGTCACCTCCGAAGATCAGGAGGGGAAACCTTCCAAGAAAGGAAAACTCCATCATCGAGCGGCTTGGGCCGGGCGAGCGAGGCTGCCTTAGAGTTTGATGATGAGGACGAACCTCGACGCAGACCGTAAGCGAGGATGGGGTACTTTAAATGCACTGTATTCTTTTCCTATTAGTGAGGTAATCATCTGATATATGTTCATCCATGCAGGTTAACGCCTGGTGCTTCTCAATCGTCCTCCTCCTCGGGAAATCTTCTTCCGGAGATGATGGAGAGTGACATGCCTCCTCTGGCCACGTTGCCCAATAGGGGAGATGATACCGAGGTATCGTCCCGAAGGGATCTTCCTGAACACCAAGTAGTACAGGAAGCGAAGAAGGTGTTACCTAAAAGCGGTGCCTTTGTCACTCGGGGTTCCGGGATCGAGACTGGCGTCCCCGAACCGTCCGGTTTACAGCCGGAGGCGGTTCTGGAGGCAAGCGAGCGGGTTCCTTCACAGGAATGTCGTACTCCGGCGGCGGTTTCCGAAGACCCGGGAGCACCGGAAATGCTGACAGACATGCTATGACGAGCGTCCATTTCAGAAGAGCATTGTTCCTTGATGGTTACGGTGGTCAAAAGGGTTCTATCCGCGAAGAGTGGATTGAACGAGGCCTCCCCGAGCCTCCTAAGAGGTTTTGAGGTTTGTGATGTAGTTTTGTCAATTGAATTTTGTTGACAAAATGCACCTGTTGTATATATGCAGTTGCCCCTGAGACTCGGATTGCCTTCCGAAGGAAGTGATCGGAGGATCAATGAGATATGCTCAGGAATTGACCTTGATGTAATTTGAAATACAGGCTGCTTCCCCTCCTGTGGCTGTCCGGAATACGGAAGTGGCCGAACTGCAGTGAAAGCTGGATATTGCGGAGGATGACGTTGCATTGATCAACAGGCGTCTTGATGACTCGCAAGGTATGTACTTTGAGCATTCTTTACAGCAGTGTGCTTGACGCAGGAAAGAGCTTTATATGAAATGTGCATGACATGCAGATGGTGCTGCCGCTGTGGAGGCTCTTCGGGCGGAGCTAATCCAGGCCAAGGAGCAGGCACGGTTTAGTGATGCTGCTGCTGAAAGAGCATCGGTTGAACTGAAGGCTGAACAAGCTGCGCGATGCCAAGGTGGGGAGAAGGTACCCACGATGACACTCGCTTTGGAGAATGCTACTGGCCACAGTGAATTTCTTGAGAAGGAAAATGAAGCCTTAACGGTTGAATTGGACAAGGCCCGGCACGAGGCAAGAGAAGCGCGATCAGAGTCTAGAGCACTCCGCGAGGAGGTTCGTTAGGTGAAAGAGATAGTGGCTGGAAAGCCTTTTCTGCTGCAGACTAAGTTCGGCGACCCAAACTATGCTCAGTTGAACCAAGTGTGGAGTTCTCTGGACGAGTATTTGGATTTGCTGAAGAGTTCTTCCGATGCAGCACGATATTACCAAATGTGGGCTGGATATGCAACGGAGAAGCTTTTTTGGTCACAGTTTGGTGCGTTGAAGCGCCCGCTGCTGCTCAATGAACAGATGTCCCAATGGGCCGAACTTCACAGGGTGTCTGGCGCTGCCATGAAGGATGTTATAATCCGGCTGGGGCCAACCGAGCCTGTGCCGAATAGCTATTTCGGTTTGGTGCAGAAGCTTGTCGATGCGGTGCCGCGAATCGATGTTTTGAAGCGATCGGCGTGCATTGAAGGTGCACGGATGGCCTTTGCCCGAGTCAAGACATTCTGGGGGAAGATGAAGGCCATCGATGTCACGACGAAGCGTCCGCCCAAAGGCGAGGACCGTCCGAAACCAGAGCATTGTTTTGAAGACGTCCTGGAGGCCGCCCGCTCGATTGAGGGTCAATGCTCGAAAAACATAATGTTCGAGTGACGTGTATAATGATTGTAAAAGACAATTTTCTAGTTAATCTACTTATGTTTTGCTTGAAAAGCTTGAATTCCTCCTGTGCGGCCGTTTTAATATAATCTGAAAGTTTTCCAGTCGTCGGCTTCAGCCCCCTCGTAGGAAGTACAGGGGTGTTCGGAAAAGCATTTAATCACTCTTTAAGCAACGTCTTGGTCCATGAAGGAGGTGATAATGCGGCGAACCAGGCAATTGGACTATAAGGCGTTAAAACTTTCACTTAGCCATAGGAGTTTTATGGTGTGGTTATGACATAGCCCCTGGTATGTATGTGGCATGTCGTGGCTTGCATATCTGATCTGAAAAAGATCCCTCGTGTTACACGGAGAATCGCTAAGGATTCCAATAAATCATCAAGTGGTTGACCAGCTCTCGCCGCATCATGACAGTCAGTTTTCGGCTTTCTCTACTGAGGTGCTCATCCAGTTTAGGCCAGGGCACAATTGCAGCAGTTCTCCCTTTACTACCCTAGACGATAGAGCGGAACGTAGGGTAGCAAGCACAGGAGCTGGGCAACCCAACTATTCACCCAAGACAATGATTCGGAGCTCATGCATATAAGACCAAACTTGCGACGCCGAAGTACACTTTAGTGTTGTTCGGACTATTATTGGCAACTCATTCGTTCCCATGCCGAGCCCCTGGCAGGGTGTGCCGAGGTGCATCTGCAAAGCATCCGTTGAGGTCGTTCTTTATTGTTGAAAGAGTATGAGAGATCGGTTTGGGTGAGGCTTACTGAGAACGGAGCAATGTGCCGATGATAAGTTTATGTATATATATATATAAAGAGAAACCACAGACTCGGCTATTTGACATGCTCGTGGTCGGGATCAGAAAAAGGGCACAGTACAGGCTTGGAATAAAGAGTGCGGTCTACAAAAAGTAATTTTAGACCTCCTGTCGAATGTCTACGTCGCCCATCCTCGGGGGTGGGATCCTTAACAAAAGTAACCCCTTAGGTGAGTGTATGGATCCGAACTCTGATAGAGTCCGATGTAGATGTTGTCGAGTTGGTCACCTGTTCTTTAAGGATGATACAGAAAAAATGAAAAAAATAATATAAAAAACGTTATGGGAATGCTTGAACGGTTGTCCGTATTGTGCTTCCGCCGATGCCCATGGTATCTTGAGTGCGTAGTGATGTGCGCGTGGTGCGAATTTCGCCAGTACAGTAGGTGGGTGGCGGAAGCCGAACTGCTATTTCCGTTCTGGGAGTGATCGAACGTCGGAGGGGAACTGTTTCTGGCACCTGGTGTTCTGCTGGTGAGCTGATCCGTCGTCTTTGTCCCCGAGTGGCCTTCTCCCCTGTGATCAGCGTTAAGTTTGCCTGCCTGCTTGAAGACCGAACAGTTACGGTTGGTATGATTAGCTGGCCTATCAGGGTGACCGTGAATTTGACAAGGTCGGTCCAATATCCTGTCAAGGGTGGAAGGTCCATCCTGGTTTTCCTTTAGTGGCTTCTTCCGTTGACCGGGCTTCGGATTGTGAAATCAGGCGTTCACCGTTGTGTCGCGTATATTACTACGACTGTTGTATTTGTTTCGTCATGGCTTGCCGTTGCCATCTCGGGTTTCGGAGGTCCCCGGGCCGCTGGTTTCATTGCTTTTACGAGCAAGCCAGTTGTAACACCCACAATGTGGCTATATCTCGCACGTGTCGGGGCACGACCTAGAGGCATAGCCGCATGGCATGTCGCATGAGGGGTAATCTTTACACATCCCATGTAGTGAATAAGGAAGGGATAAAGAATCGGCTTACAATCGCCACTTCACACAATACATAAATAATCCATACATCATCCAAAGTAAAATCAAAGGTCCGACTACGGAACAAAAATAAAGAAAGACAACCCCAAATGCTAGATCCCCGATTGCCCCAACTGGGCTCCTATACTGATCATCCGGAAAAGAAACATAGTAACGGCCCGAATCCTCGTCGAACTCCCACTTGAGTACGGTAGCGTCCCCTGCACTGGCATCATCGGCACTTGCATCTATTTTGGAAGTATATGTGAGTCACGGGTACTCAGCAATCTCATACCCGTGAGATCAAGACTATTTAAGCTTAAGGGTAGGAAAGGGATAGTGAGGTGGAGCTGCAGCAAGCACTAGCATATATGGTGGCTAACATACGCAAAAGAGATCAAGAAGAGAAGCAAAGCACGGTCGAGAAGCTAATAGTGATCAAGAAGTGATAATTAAATTACTTACGTTCAAGCATAACATGAGACCGTGTTCTGTTCCCGGACTCCGCCGAGAAGAGACCATCACGGCTACACACACGGTTGATTCATTTTAATTAAGTTAAGTGTTAAGTTCTCTACAACCGGATATTAACAAATTCCGATCTGCCCATAACCACAGGCACGGCTTTCGAAAGTTCAAAACCCTGCAGGGGTGTCCCGACTTAGCCCATCACAAGCTCTCACGGTCAACGAAGGATATTCCTTCTCGCGGGAAGACCCGATCAGTCTCGGAATCCCGGTTACAAGACACTTCGACAATGGTAAAACAAGACCAGAAAGCCGCCCGATGTGCCAACAAATCCCGATAGGAGTCGCACGTACCTCGTTCTAAGGGCACACCGGATAGGTCCAGCTACGAGTAAAACCAACCCTCGAGTTACCCCGAGGTGGCCCCGCAGGTTGCCCGTTTCGCACCAACACTCAGAGGAGCACTGGGCTGGGGGGTTTAAAATAAAGATGACCCTTGATTCTATAGAACCGAAGGGAAAGGTATATGGTGGTAGGTAGGCAAATGGTAAAACCAAGGTTGGGCCTTTTTGGAGGAGTTTTATTCAAAGCAAACTGTTAAGGGGTTCCCATAACACCCAACCGCGTAAGGAACGCAAAATCAAGGAACATAACACCGGTATGACGGAAACTAGGGCGGCAAGAGTGGAACAAAACACCAAGCATAAGGTTGAGCCTTCCACCCTTTACCAAGTATATAGCTGCATTAAAGTAAATAAGAGATAATAATGATATCCCAACAATATCCATGTTCCAACATGGAACAAACTTCATCTTAACCTGCAACTAGCAACGCTATAAGAGGGGCTGAGCAAAAGCGGTAACATAGACAAACAATGGTTTGCTAGGAAAGGTGGGTTAGAGGCTTGACATGGCAATATGGGAGGCATGATATAGCAAGTGGTAGGCATCGCGGAATAGCAAATAGAGCGAACAACTAGCATGCAAAGATAGAAGTCATTTCGAGGGTATGGTCATCTTGCCTGCAAAGTTCTCAGAGTTGGCAAAAGCTTGATCCTCATTAGTTTACTCAACAGGTTCCTCGATCACGTACTCGTCTCCTGGCTCTACCCAAAGCAAGAACACAACCAAAGGAACAACAATCAACCACAGTGCAATGCACAAGCAACATGATGCAAAATATGGCATGATATGCGAGACATGATATGCAATGCATATGCGTGCTCCGGAAGGAAAAGATTGATCAAGACATCAACTTATCAAATCAAGTGTGCCGCTAGAAAGATGAGATGATTTCAGTCGAAATCGTTATAAAGATCACCGGAATCGGATGAGATGATTGAGGATGATTCCAATTACTTGGACGTTTGCAGTCTGGGGGCTCGACATGGTTGGACCTTTCAAAAGATCTAAAGATAAAAAGACACACCTTTTGTTGGCAGTTGACAAATTCACATAGTGGGTTGAGGCAGAGCCGGTTAGTAAGTGTGATGCAGCCACGGCGGTTCAATTCATGAAAAAGGTGATCTTTCGTTTTGGCTTTCCACACAGCAATATAACTGACAATGGTACTAACCTATCCAACAGTACTATGGAGGAATTCTGCCAACGTGAGCATATCCGGCTTGATGTTTCATCAGTAGCTCACTCCCAATCTAATGGTGAAGCTGAAATAGCAAATCAGGAGATCTTGAAAGGTCTCAAGCCCCGGCTTATGGTTCCTTTACAACGGACGCCAGATTGTTGGGTGGAGGAGTTACCCTCTATGATATGGAGCATCAATACTACCCCTAACAGGTCTATGGGTCATACGCCTTTCTTCATGGTTTACGGAGCAGAGGCAGTCTTGCCTAGTGACATCCGTCATGACTCACCCCACGTGGCGTCTTATGTTGAAGCTGATAACGAACAAGCCCATCGGGATGCACTTGACTTGTTACATGAAGAGCGTGACTTTGCAGCAGCCCGCTCGGCGATTTACCAACAGGACCTGCACCATTATCACAGCCACCGAGTTAAGTCCAGAACTTTTCACGAAGGTGACTTGGTGCTCTCACTCATCCAGGATCAAACTGATGCACACAAATTATCCCCACCTTGGGAAGGACCTTTTGTGGTCAGCGGGAACTTGAACAACCATTCATACTACCTTATCGATGTTCGAGAGCACAAAGACTCACGTAAGCCACTGCCTCTCATGATGTACATACTTTGACGTTGTATATATTATGATAAGTAATAAAGAGTACCTCTGTCCTTTTCATCCTCAATAATCACATGTCTTCATCATGATAATTTCAAAATGCCCAATTGGGGACTGATTGTGTTCAAATCTAGCTTAACCCTTTGGTCCGGCTCATGATCGTATTCGAATCTAGCCGTTAAACCCTATGGTCACTAGGGGGCTTCCTGTTCAAACATAGGTAGTATTCGAACCAAAGAGAACATAGCTGTCGGTACCCTCTTGATCGGCGCAATGCCAAACTCACTAGGGGGCTTCTTGATCATATTCGAATCATAGCTTAACCCCTTTTGGGTCCGACTTTGATCATATTCGAATCAAAGTCGTTAAAAAATTTTCAAGGTAATTTGGGGGCTTCCTGTTCAAACATAGGTCGTATTTGAACCAAAGAGAACATAGCTATCGGTACCCTCTTGATCGGTGCAACGCCAAAGCCACTGGGGGCTACATGATAGTATTCGAATCCTACCTTAACCCCTTTGGTCCGGTTTACTGATCGTATTCGAATCAGAAGCCTCCAAATTTTTCTTTGTGTTTGACTTACGTTTTTTGAAAGACAATCTTTGTTTTTTATTCTGCGGTTTTTCGTCTAGATCTAAGTATATGTATGGTTTCAATTTAACCCGGCTTGGTTTTGGACGATAAATCGCCAGTATATGATAGTCACCGTACATATGGGAGTGTTGGCTTCTAAAATATTGGGTTATCACCCTTACTGTTTGGGTCACATAAACCAAAATTTCAAATTCAGGATCACAGGTATGATATTGCCGTTGTGTTTCAAAGTTAAAATTCATAAACAGGCTAATATGTGTCTCTTCAATCAAAGGCTTTCCGGCCTTAATTAGTCTTCCATCCGGCCTTAATTATACAGTTATGTTGGTTTCCACGGTTATGTATTGGGCGTTATGACCCGTCTGGCGATAAACCGCCAGGACAATTTTTATATATTGCATGCAGGAACACATTCAACACTACTGATATTGTAAGGGATGTAAAGCATATCTTCATATGACGGACAAAAGTGTTGTACACAGCACAATATGCACGATGGCATAAGCAGAACATGAAGTTTTAAGCCAGCCTATTACAAGGCGCTTGGAGCCCAAAAGGATAATATTGATTTTTCTCTCACACATAGCAGATGATAAACTGGAGCCAGTTCATGAATCCTGGCCAGGTTGACTGGATGGTTGCCACTCATCCCTTGCCGGTTCGTCCTCCTCCACCGTCTGGAAATGGGTTTTGGACCAGTCAAAGCCATGAAGGGCGACGAACTCAGCCTCATCATCAATCAGACCAGACAGGTCAATTTTCGGGGCAAAAGTGTACGGCCGAACCGGTGGGATTAAGTCAATCACTTTATATGAAGGACTGGCCATCTTCTTATTTTCTACATCAAAACCCGGCTGATACTTGGTGAGATTGGTTTCTTCAGCAATGATGGTGGCATGAGGATGAATCTCTTTCACACAGGCAGCAAAGTCTCATTGATCGAAGGTACTTCCATCTTCCTTAAAACTGGGGTACCCCTTGGCTACGTTCGCCGGGTCTAACTCTAGTACCCAGGCTTTGGAGTGGCTCAAAGCAGTTATGGCTCCAGCTCTTTCACAGGAACGCTTAACTTCTTGAAACCTAGCGGGTAAGATGGACAGCTTCTTCAAGGCATCACTCAATAAGTTTGGTCCTTGGTTCGCTAGGGAGATAATGGCAAGAGCCCTCTCAGCTCTAGTGTACAATTGCTCCACAAGAGTGTAAACCGCCTTGAGCTTTATCAGACTATCTTGACTCAGATTACTGCTCCGGGGACCTGTGAAGTGTTTCCAATAAGTTAAGTAGGCGGCTTACATTATGGTGACAAATATAGACTTTGAGTAAATAATAAGGTGACTTACCGAAGATTGCAGAAACCATCTGAGACACACGGTTCTTTAAACATGTGAGTTCAGCGGTAACTTCTTTCAGAGCCGCCTCGGCCGTTTCAGCATGCTGCGTCAGGGCAGTCTTCTCATCGGCCCAAGACTTTTTCTCTGCACTAAAACTGGTCTTCAGTTTTTCTGCTTCAGATACACTCAATTGGAGTTTGGATTCAATTTTCTTTGTTTCAATCTCCTGAGTCGACAACCGGGTCTTGGCTTCAGACAATTGGGATTCCAATTCTGCGGTGGCAACCTGTATACAGAATAATGTTGTTTAGTTTCATGGCGGATTATAAAAACAAGTCCCAAGTGCTTTGCAAGCAATAACACTTGGCACTTGGGGGCTAATGTCTGTCAGCGCAAATTTTATTGTTAAAGGAATTGGATTTTTCCATAAGTCCCAAGTGTTTGCAAGCAAGATCACTTGGCACTTGGGGGCTAATGCATTTTTTTGATTTTCCTACCAAAGGTAAGCCAAATATGTTATTGATAGCCTCAGTGTCAGGACCCCGATTCCAAGTCACATCGATCTAGCCGGTAACACCTCATATCACATTGCGTCCTCACGCACGGTATCCCCACGGGTGTCGCCTTACCTTGGCCCGGGATCGTTTGCGCCTTTTGGCTCACGTATATGATAGTGTCGCTAGCATCCATATGACAGAGAACCCGGGCCGACATGGCTAGTCGTGAACCCAAAGCGGGACAGACCTATTTGGACAAGCATACATGAATCACATCGAACATGTCGGTCATCAGCGTGTGAATCCGGGCTGTAGCACTGGGCTAACAGGACTCCGGGTAACCCGGGTTGTAGCAGGCTAGGCAGCACTCCGGTAGTCACCGCGTGACATTAACCCAAAGGGACAGACATAGGAACGAAGTGAAACTTATGCCGGCCAGTCAAGTGTCCTGAGCAGTAGTGCTAGGCTAGCGGGACTCCGGTGAACCGGGGTGTAGCGGACTACTATGGCTCAACGAGCACTAGACTACATTTCCCCATAAGAGAGATTGCCAAGGATAAACAACTAGATTGTCGGATCCCACACATACCAAGCATTTCAATCATACACACAATATGCTCGATATGCGCAAATACAACATGGCATCACAACAAAACTCTACAACTCAAGTACTTTATTTAAAGGCTCCAGAGAGCCATACATAACATGTTCATACCGGTAGAGGTAACATGACCCGATACTCAGTCATACAAGCATACAAGCACATGCGGAAGCAATAGTCTGAGTACAGACACTAGAAAGAAAGAAGGCTTCTCGAAGCCTGTCTATCTACATAAGGCCCTCTATGGCCAGGATCACCACCTGGGTGGCAAGTCACTCATCGACGTCAAGGTCTACATAAAACCCATCGGAGGGGGCGGTGTTGTCGTCTGAAAACAGTAATTAAAGCAAACATGAGTACAAAGTACTCAGGAAGTCTTACAACAGAACCTACTATACATGCTCATTTTCAAGGAGGTGGTGGAGTTATTGCAGCAAGCCAGCTCTGACTCTTGGCTAAGCTATCCTACGAGACACCACTAGTAAAATAGCTTTCGCACACGAGTCCACTAATCACCAACACAATACTCCACCGGGGATCCTCCCTCGTCATCCTACGAGAGGGCCATCCTCGGTACTCACACTTGTCTTGAGTCTTTTAGTAGTAACCATTGACTTGTCTATGAACTGTATAGGCAACCAAGTAGTCCTTTACCGCGGACGCGGCTATTAGAATAGTTTTATACCCTTCAGGGGTGTACTTCGTCACACATGTTTCCACCACTTAGTGACTTCACACGACATGTGCTCGGCAGACTTCAAGCGAATGCCGACGTGGGTGTAGACCACAACCTGACTAATCGCACAAGTCTCTAGTCCAGGTTTATCGCCTATTCGGGTTCCATCCGCAAGGAAATCCAGCCGGGATGTCCTCAACGGCCCCAAACTATGTGTGCAGGGTTCCCGAGACACCAAATGGGTGACTCGGTACACCGTGCAACGGTGTATCTACCGCATCATAGCCCACCCCTAGGGTCAGCGCTATGCACGGCCGCCACATAACCTACAAACACCAGAAACTAGTTGCAACTCCTGGACAAAGGACGAGAGGGGTCAGTAAGTCGAGCGGGGTCATGTTTCAGGGCCCAATGTGTGGTAGTAGCTGAATCTTCAATCACGCATACAGATCTCAGTTCTTATGGACGGCCTCAATGAAACAACCCACCATGTACTCCTACATGGCCTCTCATCGATACCTTTACCAAAACATGTTCAACACATCCCTCACATTACCGACATAATCATTTCACTCTAGCCCATCACCCAGATGAACCAGACCTGACACAACTCTAAGCATAGTAGGCATAGCAAGGTAGGAAAACACATACATGGCTCAATCAACTCCTATACATGCTAGTGGGTTTCATCTAGTTACTGTGGCAATGACATGTCATGCAGAGGATAAGGGTTCAACTACCATAGCACACAACAGTTTGAAACATTGTTGTCCTAAAGCACTAAATGAGAGCAGAGGCGAGAACATGGGATTGTATCGAAATGATCAACGGGGCTGCTTGCCTGATGGAGTGGTAGTAGGGTACTGCCCTTCAGTTGGATACTCGGAGATATCCTCGGAGGCAGAACCTACCATGAAAGACAACACGGAATATAATCAACACATGGCAATATGCAACAATATTATGCATTCTATGACATGGGAAAATGAGGTGTCCTGCCTAATGCAATGTGAAACAAGTTGAAATGGGTCCATTTGAATCAAGGATTCAAATGGAATCTTAAGTTATTATGCATAAAAAGTGTATTAGCTTGTTTCACCTAAACATCAGGGTTAAAGTGTTTTGTCATGCATGAGACCATTACAGATGGAAAGATTGAATTTTTCTGATCATTTTTCATATATAATTTGTTTGATTTGGAGCTATGGTTGAATTTCTATGATTTTTAGAAGTTTTGGCTATTTTCTGGAATTTCCTATATAAGAATAAATCCAGAAATTAAATAACTGTGCCAGCACTGCGTCACTGTGACGTCAGCAAGTTAAAGGCGGCAGCCCAGGTCAAACCTGACGGCTGGGACCCACACGTCAGTGAAACAACTAATTAACAGGGTTAGGTTAACATTAACTAAACTGTTAGTGGGGCCTGGGCCCGCATGTCAGTGACCTAAACTAACTAAAATTAGTTAGTTCTAACCCTAGGTTAATTAGCAGAGGGGGGTCCACCTGTCATAGACTTAGGGGAGTCAACCTGCACCCACCCAGTCAAAGTCAACGGGTTAAACCCGCCGGCGTTTAGCCGCCGGCGAGGCCAGACACGGCGGTGGAAGTGCATCTACGCGTTCTGGCGACCAAAAGGGCGGCGAAGAGCATCTACGTGTTGCTGGGAGCAAGCCGCAGCGTTTGGTGGCAGTGGGTGGAGCTGGGGTGGCCGGAAACATCGCCGGCGATGACCTTGGCAGTCGCCGGAGTTTGGGCGAGGTCGAAACCGAGGCTACGGGGCACAGCGAGGCGCGTGGAGTGGTGCTACGGGCTCCTGCGAGTGCGGTGAGTGCGTTAGTCGCAATGGTGTGGCCGGTGGGTGGCCGGAGTCACGTCGGCGACGAGCTCGGTGGCGGCGGGTGCTCGGGTGAGCGTGGTGCGGTGCACACGGTGCAGGAGGGAGTTAGTGGAGAGGGGTAGGACGGAGCTAGGCTCACGGTGATTGCAGCAAGCGTCGAAGCGGGCTCGGGGAAGGCCGGAGCTGAGCGGGGCGACGATGGCGATCTCGGCGGCCGGAGTTGGGGGAGACGGGGTCAGCGCCGACTCCAGAGTGGGCGAGCGCTCGGGGCTCGGCCTGCTCGACGTAGTCGATGACGGCGGAGTTTGTGGACACGGTGATGCGGCACGGGGACGTCGGCGGACACGGTTAGCATGGTGGCGCGGGCGCGGTAGCGTCGGCCATGGTGCGGGAGAGCGAAGGAGAGGAGCTGGGGAGAGAGAGGCGTGTCTGCGAGCTCGGGGGAGAGGTGTGTGACCGAACCAGGGCAGCAGCACTGCAAGGGGAGGAAGCAGGGCGGCGGGCAGCTGCGGGGCGTGCAGGCGAAGGCTGTTTATACCCCTCCAGACCCATTTAATCTCAAAGAGAGCCATCAGAATGAAACACTAATTCCAACATTCGTTTTCTAAGAGAGAACCACCTACTCATGTGTTGAGATCAAAAGATTCCGATCCTACCTTTTGAACCTTGATTTCTAGCCTCTTCAAGTTGCTTTCCACTCCAATCCTTCTCCTACCCAAGCCAATTCTGTGACAGAGAGATTGAGTGTTGAGGAGATTATCATTTGAAGCACAATAGCAAGGAGTTCATGACCAACACACCATCTATTACCTTTTGGAGAGTGGTGTCTCCTAGATTAGTTAGTTGTCACTTGGGAGCCTCCAAGATTATGTGGAGTTGAACCAAGGAGTTTGTACAGGCAAGGAGATCGCCTACTTCATGAAGATCTACCCGAGTGAGGCTAGTCCTTCGTAGACGTAAACCATGGTGGAATAGACAAGATTGCTTCATCGTGGACCCTTCATGGGTGGAGCCTCCGTGGACTTGCACAATCGTTACCCCGTGTGGGTTTAAGTCTCCATCAACGCGGACGTACGATAGCACCACCTATCGGAACCACACCAAAAATCATCATGTCTTCATTGCGTTGGAAATCTCCAATCCCTCCTTTGTGTTCATATGGAAATTCTTTACTTTCCGCTACACACCTCTTAGACTTGCATGTGTAGGTTGTGTACTTGACTTGGTAGATTTACGAAAACTTGCCCACAACTAAAATTGGTAAAAGGATAAGTTTTTATTTGGTCAACTAGTCTAATCAACCCCCCTTTAGACATACTTTCTATCCTACAACTATTAGCCGCCTCCTTGCCGGGGTTGGCATCCGCATCCAAGGTAGTGGGTTTAACCACTTGCAATGGATCAATGGGAAGTTTAAGACCCTGAAGTAATTATTTAAACAAGGATTTGACTTCGGCCGTCATGGAGGTCCTAAGTGAAGCCATTGCCTCATTTAGGTCCTCTCGTGTGACCGTGGCCACCGCCTCATCCGCGGGAAGACCACCACCACTTAACCCGTCGTCAAGCATACTCTTTAGGTGATTAAGCTCTTAAAAGAGACGAGGCTCTGATACCAATTGAAAGGATCAATATGGTTGACTAGAGGCGGTGAATAGGCAACTACCAATTTTTTGCTTTTCTTAACAAATTAGGTTTAGCAACAAATAGGTTGTCTAGATATGCAACTAGGTGAGCGACCTACATGGTGCTAACAACAACAACACGAGCAAGCAAGCAAAGGATACGACACAATTAAAGCTTGCACAAAGTAAAGGTAGGAAGTAATCGCAAGTGGAGTCGGTGAAGACGGGGATGTGTTACTGAAGTTCCTTCCCTTTAAGAAGAAGTACATCTCTGTTGGAGAAGTGTGGAGGCACAATGCTCCCCAAGAAGCCACTAGGGCCATCGTATTCTCGTCACGCCCTCGCACTATGCAAGATGACATGATTCCACTATTGGTGCCCTTGAAGGCAGCAACCGAACCTTTACAAACAAGGTTGGGGCAATCTTCACAGCATAATTGGAGGCTCCCAACACCACCATGAAGCTTTACCACAATGGATTGTGGCTTCGAGGTGGCCTCTTTCATCTAGGGTGCTCAAACACCCAAGAGTAACAAGATCCACACGGGATTAGTGGGAGAATCAAATTTTCTCTCGGTGGAAGTGTAGATCAAGGCCCTCACAAGAAAATCCTAGCAAATAAACAAGATTGAGTGGCTAGGGAGAGAGATCCGACGAAAATGAGCTTCAGGGCCAACAATGGAGCTTAGCAAAAAGAGGTGAGTCAACTTTAGGAAGAAGACCCCCTTTATATAGGTGGGAGATAATCCAACCATTTTCTACCCACTCTTCGTGCACAAGCGGTACCACCTCTTAGGAGAGCGGTACTCTGCTTCACATGATAGTACTAGCCCAACATGCAATTTACAAAGTCAAAGCAACGGTAGTGCTGCCGGAACGGTAGTACCACTCCCACAAGCAGTACTTCCGCCGCTTAGTGGTGCATATGAGACTAGAACTGTGGTAGTAGAGAAGGTAGTGCGGCCGTACCACACAGGGCGGTATCACCATTGGTTATGGCCACTCTACTTCCGTTGGAGTGGAGGAAGACAATAGAAGAAGAAACATAAGTGGAAGTGCAAGAGGCCAAGGAGGCTGGTAGTCCCGCACGAGCGGTACTACCACTCAGGAGAATGGTACTTCCTCTTAGTTCTTTAGTGCTTAGTGAACTTGTGGTAGTAGGCTAGTAGCACAGGCCGTAGTATCGTATGTTACTACCGCTTGTAACTACCGCCCGTTTACAGAACACCTAAAGTAAGCGGTAGTGAGGGAAACACTGGAGAGTCGTAGTACCGCACAAGTGGTACTACCGCGCCCTTGAGCGGTACTACTGCTTAACTACTTCAAAATGGCCTCAACAGAGTAAGGATGGAGCTATGAGTTGCTGGGAGGAAAGAGGGTGCAAAGAACTAATGTGTACATGTGATTCCACCCTAAACTTTCCAAATGCGGACCCCTATTATTAATAGCAAGGATTTCCTACGACTCAAAGCCACCAAAAATAAATGTCCCCCATACTAGGTGTAAAACCTAACGTCACCTCTATGTGTGTTCGAGCACTAATCCAATAACTCATCCGCATAAGTACTCTGGCAAATATCGAGCAATTTTAATCAACAACATTTCATCTGGCTGCTATATTTGACAAATCGTATTTATAAATATTTTGATAGCTTATTACAAAGTCAATATTGTAACAAAACAATTCATCGACAACATGGAGGTTACTGAAGGGAGCAGAGTAGACTGGGAAGAGATGTGGTTGTTCTTGGCTTTGTTGATCAAATTTGGATGCTTGCGAATGGTTACAATGATGGACCAAGGGATCGTTCCTATGTGCCCTTGCTGCACACTTTCAATTGTATCTACTCTGATTATCTTCAAATAGTCCATGATCTTATGTAGATTGCTTAAAGTGTTCAAATTGTATTCTTCCACTAGATACTCCCACAATGTGTTGTTCCTAAGGGGATGGGTGCAAATGGAGAGCTGACCATTGTTCTCCATCCTAGAGTCAACATCAATTCAACTTCATACTTGGCTTCAAGGCAAGGAGATGGAAGCATCATCCTTAATGGGTGGAGAAAAATAATCGATGTGCACGACAAGGATATTGGAGACGGGCTGATCTTCGTCCTACACCATGGTCATGCAAGGACCTTTCTCTTCCTTGGTTTCATTACTGCTGAACCAGATGAGGAGTAGTTCTGAGTCTCTATCGTGTTGCCTCAATGATCGTCCATCTCTATAGGTCATGTTTTATGCTACTGATGTACTAATTTGATGATGATGATCATGTATGTTCTTTTATGTAGTATTAAGAAATTAGGACCTTTTGTAGTACTAAGATCACGCATGGAAAAATAATCAATGGATTTTGATACGAGCATCCGAACCCTAAAACTTGAAAATTTGATTCCAATATGTTCTAAACTCTTCGTTGGCAGAATTTATAAGGTACTACATTCTGAAAACCAATACGCCATTTTGTTAACTATTTTTGTAACCCGCCTAACATTTTTTCGACACTACAAATCATCCCGAAAAATGGACATGCCTAGTGATGCCCAAAAGCGTCACCGAATTTTAGGCCAAAACATCGCCAAAGTTGCCGAGGACGCTGCCCTAGGAGGAAAACACCTCATGGTCGTGGACCATCACAGTAAAAGATTTTAGGCAACATTTGTTTTTTTCACTGAATAGAGAAGATTTTTTAGTGCCTCTTACAAACAATATTTTTTACAAATCAGATTATGAATTTAAATAAATTGATCAAGAACATGTTTCCCAAGCTTGGGAAAGGATGAAAACTATGCTAACGAATTGTCCTAATCATGAGTTAGATATATTTTTTTGAACAGGTAAAGGCGCACAAAGCGCCAAAATTTCATTCAGCTCAGTACCATCTTATAGCATGAAGTACATAGCCCTGGAAACAAAAATTGGAGAGTAGAGAAACTACAGGGCAAGACAAGCTTCTGTGAGCTGAAGTGAAACAGGAAATGTCAGGTTCTGAAGCACTCCTAAGAACCTAATGAGCCACATTATGAGTTATGCCATTGATCTCTCTTGATATGTGGTACACATGCACTTGGAGATCATGATTAAGAGAGAAGAAATCAGCCAGAGTATTCCTAATGGTCCAAGGAATAGAAGCAGCCAAAATTTTCTAATCTGCCGCTGCTTTTGGCAAGGTGAGGCAATCTGTGAGAAATGTAGGATGATAAATCCAAAGCCGGTTGGTGACCTAGGCAGTAAGAATAAGAGCAAGAGCTTCTACTTGATGAGGTGAGTTGGTGATTGGAGCAAAGGCCTGAATTTGCACATTAACTTCTATTTGACCCTGAATTTTTTGAGAAGAACTCCAACACCTGTAGCACATGCTCCATTAAGAAGTCCTAGAACTTCTTTACATCTAAAAGTTGCATTAGAGTAAACTTTGGTCCTGTAATAAGAAGATCAGTCCTGAGTGTATGTCCTTGAGTAGGCGTTTCATTGCTAGTGTACTTCCAAAGCCTTAGCCTTAGCAGCAATGTGAATGTGATGAGGGAGAGAGTTTCGCCTAGCAAAAAGACAATCATTTCTTGATTTCCAAATGCATCACATCTAGTTTAAAATGTTGGGTATAGATGCATGGGGGTGATTCATATTAAGCAAGTTAAGAATAACACTTTGCATAGTGGGATGATTTTGAATCAGAAGATCAACTTTAATGTACAATGGATGGGTAAACCATGCTTCTCTAGCAAAATCACAAAGAAAGAAAAGATGCATTTCATTTTAATCTTTACCACATCGACAACAAAATATGGATATCTGAACTGGAAAATGACCAGCTCTCAAACCTGTTGGAAGTGCTTTTCGCAGAAGTCTCCAAGCAAAAGTTTGGACTCGAGGTGCCATCAGTTTCTACTTCCAAATCTTCTTAAGAAGTCCTTTAACCTGCAAAGAGATCTGAGTAGGAGTATTCCTCATGTGACTCTGAATGTCCTGCAAGCATAACTTGTAAGTAGACTTGTAAGTGCATTTCCCATTCGGAGTAAGATCCCAACAAAGAATATCAGGGGAGTCATCTTGAATAATGGTGGTTTGAGTAATGGTAGAGGCCAACGGTTCTTGAAAGAGTGTGTGAATATGAGTGTTGTTCAAAACCATTTGTCCTAGGATCTAGAGGTCTTTAACCTGAGAAGGATAAATGAATGTAGGAGACTGGACAATGAGTTGATTATGAATAGAGGCCTAGGAAGTGCACCAAGGAGTATTCCAAAGAGAGATATTCCCTTGAGTAATTTGATAGAAGGAATGGGCTTTTAGTTTAGGAATCATCTTGAGAATGGAAGACCAGTAAGCAAATTTTGGAACAGTGGGAGTGGCCATCCAAATAGATGAATCCAAAAAATACTTAGATTTGATCACAAGATATAAAAGGGAATTTAGAGAGGTTCCAAGTCTCCAAGCCACTACAAGAATAAGACCTTCATTAATGGCTTGGAGATTTATTATACCCAACCCTCCTTGCTTGGACATGCAAATATCCTTCCTAGTTCTTAGGCAAAGACTCATAGTTGAATTGTTCTCCCTGATACCTATCCACCGCAATGATAGAAATGAGTTTAGCAAAAAACTTAAGTAAAATAGTATTTGACATATAGTAGACATGGATGGCGAAAACAACAGATCTGATGAGCTCCAATCTAGCTGTAGGCGAAAGCATATTAACCTTATAAGTAAGAAGCTTAGCCGTAAACTTATCAAGAACAAAGTAGAAGCAACAACTCTATTTTTAGATGGAAATGAGAGGGTGGCCCAAATGAGTGAAGTTGCTATCCATATCCGAAACTGGGGAAATATTTTTAATATGAGCAATGATAGCTTGATTAACATGAGAATTGCACATTTGGACCAGTTTCAAGTTTTACCTAAAATAGCACAAAAATGTTGAATAATTTGGGCCATAGATTTAGCTTCCTATATAGTGGCCAGTCCACAAACCAGAAGATCATCTGGAAAGAGAAGAGAGTGTACAGGGTGGCAATTTCGACAAAGCTGAACACCCTGAAGATGGTTAGCAAACATGGCATCATTGAGAGCAAGAGACAACCCATTAATTGCAAGAACAAGAAGGTATGGAGATAAAGGGAAGCCCTAGCGAATCCCTCTATGACTTCTAAAATTATGTGAAGGTTCGCCATTGATAATGATAGAGAAAGTAGGCGTAGAAATACAAGTGCAGATAAAATTAAATATTTGGATGGTTGTAGAAACTTTCTATGCAGGACTAAATTTTATGTCTAGGAACCTTTTAGACTCAGCTGCAGGTGGCACCTTCATGGGGAAAACTCTTGGAGAGGCAACTAAATTTCTCGACAACATGACTGCAAACTATTCTCAGTGGTACACTGAGCGAGCTCCGACTTATAAGAAGGTAAATTTTGTTTTTGTCGAAGAAATCTCCTAGCTTAATGAGAAAACTAGTTGACCCATTGCGCCAAATGGCGCAGAGACCCGCTGAAGCCATGTTGTCGATGAAAATAGGTTCATTTTGCAAGGACATATTCGACATTGGTAGTAGAAAACCCATGTGCTAAACCATGTTATATTGAAAATATGTTTATTAAGCTACAAAATCCGAGTTCGAAAAAGAAATTGTTTGACATGTACATGCAAGCTAAGGAAGCATTGTTTTAGTTGAAAATATGGTTATCCCGATGAGAAATCTGAGTTTGAAAAAAAACACATTTGTATAAGATGTATAGAGAAGTTAAGAATGCATTTTTGAGCAATGTTCGCACCAAGAATTTATTTTCCATGTGAAAGAAACCAAACTTCTTTGTGTTGTGCATATGGAGGGATAGGTATTTGAAAGGCCCACATGCTACCAAGCCCAGCCCACGAACAAAGATGTGTGTGACCCGCTGCTACTTCTTGAGCTTGCGTTGATTTTTCTCGTGAAGAGGAAAGGGTGATGTAGAAAAGTAGAGATAAGTATTTTCCTCGGTTAAGGACCAACGTATCAATCTAGGAAGAAACACGTGCACAAACTAACAAACACTTGCACAGAACATGAAAAAGGGGTTGTCAATCCCTTCATGGTCATGAACAAGAGTGAGATCTGATAAAGAAAGGTATAAAAGATAGACAAAAGAGCAAACTAAAGTAAATATAAATAAATTCCATCAAGGTAATTTTGGGTTTTTTGGTTTATTGATCTGAAAATATATGATGGAAAATGGACCCGGGGGCCATAGGTTTCACTAGAGGCTTCTCTCTTGAAAGAAAACATACGGTGGGTGAACAAATTACTGTCGAGCAACTGATAGAAAAGCGCAAAGTTATGACGATATTTAAGGCAATGATCATGAATATAGGCATCACGTCCGTCTCAAGTAGACCGAAACGATTCTGCATCTACTACTATTACTGCACACATTGACCGCTATCTAGCATGCATCTAGAGTATTAAGTTCATAAGAATGGAGTAATGCCTTAAGTAAGATAAAATGACATAGAGGGGTAAACTCAAGCAATATGATTAAATACCCATCTTTTTACCCTTGATGGCAAAAATACAAGGGACAATTCCATTTCTGCCCCAAACTAGAACCCACTACTCAAATTTGCCCCTAATTTTAATGTGTGCTCAAATTTGCCCCTCTGCCGTTAGTTGCCCTTATAGAAATGCCCTTCTGCGACGTTACCGTCCGGTCAAATAGCATTGACCATCTCGAAAAAATAGCAAAGAAAATCAAAAAAATCTGAAATTTTGTGGGATTGAAGCTACTCATGTGCGCAAGGTGCGTAAAATTTTTTGTGCTATTTAGACATACCAGGAGCTCATGTCAAAGGAAAACAATAAATTTGTACATCTTTGAATAGTAAAATAAAAAAATTGCAAGAAAACTCAAAACCATATGAAATTTTTTGGCATCCAAGATGCTCGGGTGCACAAGGCATGTGCAAAATTTTCTTATCAAATGACATGCGAGAAGCTCTCGCAAAAAACCAAAATAGTGTATTTTTTACAAGTTTTTTCTGAGACAAAATTTGTTTTTTTCTCCATGAGCTCCTACCATGTCCAAACACAACAAAATTTTGCACACACCTTCGGCACCTAAGCATTTTGGATGCCAAAAAAATTCATATTTTTTTGAATTTTCTTGCTATTTTTTCAATTTACTGTTCACACACGTACATATTTATTGTTTTCCCTTGCCACAACCTCCTAGAATGCCCAAACAACATGAAAATTTGCACGCACCTTGCGAATGTTAGTACCTTCGAAGCCACAAAATTTTAGGTTTTTTTTTATTTTTTTGCTATTTTTTCGAGATGGTTAAAGCTGTTTGAGCAGATGGTAATGGCGCAGAAGGCATTTCTATAAGGGCAACTAACGGTAGAGGGGTAAATTTGAGCACACATTGAAATTAGGGGCAAATTTGAATAGTGGGTTCCAGTTAGGGGCAGAAATGGAATTGTCCCACAATACAATACATGCCTCGCTACCCCAACTTTGTCACTAGGTGAGGACACCGCAAGATTGAACCCAAAACTATGCACCTCTCCCATTGCAAGAACAACCAATCTAGTTGGCCAAACCAAACCGATAATTGGAAGAGAAATACAAAGATATTTAATCATGCATAAAAGAGTTCAGAGAAGACTAAAATAATATTCATATATAATCTGATCTGATCATAAATCCACAATTCACCGGATCTCGACAAACACACCGCAAAACAATATTACATCGGATAGAACTCCTAGAACATCGAGGAGAACATTGTATTGAGGATCAAAGTGAGAGAAGAATCCATCTAGCTACTAGATATGGACTCATAGGTCTGTGGTAAACAATTCACGCTTCAACGGAAAGGGTGGAAAGGTTGATGTAGAGGCCCTCCATGATCGAATACACCTCCGGTAGGGTGCCGGAAAAGGCCCCAAGATGGGATCTCACGGGAACAGTGGCTTGCGGTGGCGGAGAAGTATTTTGGTGGATGCCTCTAATGTTGGGGGAATATTTCTGAATTTATTATGCAAATATTAGGGTCGGAGAACTCCCGAGGGGTTCACAAGCAAGGCGCGCCCTGAGGGCTTGTCGGCTCCTCGGGACTCTTCTGGCCCTCTCTCCAAGTTGCGTGGGTGTCTTCTGGTCCAAGAAAAACATCGTTAAAGTTTTATTCCATTTGGACTCCGTTTGATATTCGTTTTCTGTAAAACTCAAAAACAAGGAAAAACATAAACTGACGCTGGGTTCTAGGTTAAAAGGTTAGTCCCAAAAATAATATAAAATAGCATATTAATGCATATAAAACATCCAAAACATCTGTCAGCCTCGCCATGTAGAGTCCTCTTCCGATGGCCGTTGTTCGTTGACAACGTTGACCACGCCGCGCGGACAGCACCCAAGCGATGGACGACGATGAGGCCTAGTAAGGGAACGATGAGGAGCCAGGGAAGACGAGGCAGGTGGATGCCCACGCGGAAGGGAGTACCAAGGTTCACTGGTTCGGCTACGGTGTGAGGCTGCCATCACCGGAGAATAACAGGAGGTGTTGGTGAGTAGAGGAATGTCCTGGACAGTGATGGGAGTAGGGTGGGCCGTTGAGTCCTACGCGGAAGCACATCCGGCCACGGGATGAGGTAGCGTGCGGTGCCGTTGGCGTTGGTTTGGGCGGCTCAAGCAAGAATATTCGAGATTGAAGAAGAAGCACCACATCAGTTGGATGGACATCCAACGGCCACTACTGCTAGAACCGTGTGTTGACTATAAGTTGACAAAGCCTTGCGTATGCGTGAACTTAGTAAGCCCACAAGTGTGTGGGAGAGAACATATAGCCCAGTTGTGATTTGTAAGAATGTACAACCCATTTTTGAATTCTAATGGAATTTACTACAACCCATTTACAGTTTTTTTAAAATTACAGCTCATTTTCTAGCTAGGACAATGATTAATAATTTCAACCAACCGCTCAAAACAGAATTCAATAAAATTTCCCACATTTTTATGGGATCCGAAATATTTTTATCATGAAATTTCTAGTTAGCTTAAATAATAATTTCAAAATAAATTTGTATCACATAAAAATCCAAAAATAATATTTTTTTAACTAATTATGTGTTTGGTGATTTTTTTGCGAGTTACAGCCTAGTTTTTATAGTTACATCCCATTTATTATTTCTTAAACCCCATTTTCTTGTTAAGCCTAATGCATCCCTCCTAGGAAAGATATGCAGCCCAGCGGAACGGAGAATAACAAGTTGACTTGGGCTTGGTATTCCTCAAAAAAAGTATAGCTGGGCTAGCCATTTTCAACTTGAAAAAAATTAATATCTGGGCTGGATACTTGGTGGACATAACATAATAGCCTAGGCTAAATGGGCCACAGCCCGCCCAGTTGATACCCTACTCGTCTGAACAACAACACACCTAAAAAAACTGAACAACAACAAAAACATCGCTCAAGAAAAACTCTACTCACACCTCAGAAACACAAATACTGCTTGAGCTGCTGGGTCCCGGCTGTCGGCCGCTCCTCGTGCAATTCTCTTTTTTATTGAATATATAGGTTGACAATGGTGTGGGACCGTGATGTCAGGAAACTAGGAGGAAGCAAAAAAAGTTGTATATAATAATGATTTAGCTACATTTCAGTCGACTGAATTGACTTTTGGGTCAGTCACTTTTCAGGGGGGCTCGCCGGAGGCTCGCCGGAGTTAAGGAAGAACTAGCCACATCAGGGAGGGGGCTCGCCAGAGAGGTACGTGGTGGCGATGGTCGCCGGCGGTGGTGGGGCGGTGGCATGTGGATCACCGGAGAAAAAGCTAGGTGGGGGTGGGGGTTAGAGGGATAGCCGGGGTGGCGGCGGACCAGCGGTGAGGAGTGGTTTCGGGGAGGGAGGGGCAGCAAGGCGGCGCGGGATTGCCGCCGGCCACATGCGACGGGGGCCGGCAACGAGGACGGTGGTGGTTGGCGGCTCACGGGGGTGGAGGTTGAAGACGAGCTGCAGGCCCTTGATTTTGTATCCAACGGCTGGAAAATCGACTGACCAGAGATGAAAAAGTCAGTCGACTGGCATGTAGCACCCATGCACTTGCATACATGCGGCTATGGCCCTGGTGGGTCCCCACTGTCATCCTCTCCAATTAAAGTCATCTCCTCATTCCTCATGTTCGTTGACCATGTTGACAATGCGAGACGGCGGCGCCACGGTGAGCGCAACAACTCGAAGGATGACGGAGAGGGCTCTGCGTGCCCTATGGATGGTCTGATAGAGTGCCTGCTGCTCATTCAGGAAGGCGGAATCATAGGACCACATGTCCGCGACGGCATTGTCGTTCGCAAGTTCGCTGTTGATTCATCCTTCCGCGAGCTGGTGCTTGTTGAGGAGACGGAGGCTGCAGCATAGGTCCTCCTGCGCTGGTAGCTCTTCCGCCATTGGGCCGTCGAAGTGTGGCCGCACTTGCTCTATGGTGAACACGACATGAACCAGCTTGGGCGGAGGCGCCGGCTCCTGGTAGGAAGCCACTTCCATCATCTGATTGTCGTTGCTCACCTTGGCGAGAGCATGTCCGGCTGCTCGACCGAACTGCTGCCAAGCACGAGTCTGACCGCCCTAGCCCACCCAGACCGCCTCCCTCGCCCCCGCGCGCTTTCTGCCCAAAACTGTCAGCATCGCCTGCGCCACTTCTACGTTCAAATGACACAAGTGTCATCCATCTATCCATCTGCCACCCACATTAATGATACACGATTGTCGAGGCGGATACTCCGGTGCCACCCGTCTGTTCCTCTGTCACCCACCATTGCTATATAAACTGCTGCGCCAGCCATAGCCGCAGCCATCCGGCTCCGTTCCCATTCTCATGTCCACAACACTCCCACCATGGCTTCCTCGCGTTCCAGCGCTCTTTGGGACGAATGGACAACAGACTAGAAGGAGAGGGCAGCCATTGCTGCCGACTAGCTGGCCGGCAGGCAGCCAGAGGACGACGACATTGTCGGTGTCAAAACCGGCGGATCTCGGGTAGGGGGTCCCGAACTGTGCATCTAGGATCGATGGTAGCAGGAGATGGGGGACACGATGTTTACCCAGGTTCGGGCCCTCTCTATGGAGGTAATACCCTACTTCCTGCTTGATTGATCTTGATGAATATGAGTATTACAAGTGTTGATCTACCACGAGATCGTAGTGGCTAAACCCTAGAAGTCTAACCTATATGGGTATGGTAATGAGTATATGTGGTGTCCTTTCTAGACTATCCCTTCAGTTTATATAGACATCGAGGGGATCTAGGGTTTACACGGAGTCAGTTAATAAGAAGGAATCTTCGGTCGCCAAGCTTGCCTTCCACGCCAAGTAGAGTCCAATCCGGACACGAGTACGACCTTCGGTCTTCGTGTCTTCACAGCCCATCAGCCGGCCCATGGATAACTGGTCGGATGCCCGAGCACCCCTTAGTCCAGCACTCCCTTAGTAGCCCCTGAACCTGGCTTCAATGACGAGGAGTTCGGCACGCAGATTTTGTCTTCGACATTGCAAGGCGGTTTCGCTCCTTCCGAACTCCAGACTAGTCTTCGGATGAAGTAAGTGTATCCAGACCTGTGTATATATTTGTAGAGAATACAATGCCCCACGAGCCCAACTTGTTGATAAGTATTCATGACATCGTATTACGCTTGCCCGGTTCGCTATTTCCAACCGTCGGCTAGCGAGCCGCCCCAGGTCTCGGGGCGCGGTTTTATCGGCATGTCTTGTGAAGGCAGAGATCGTGCTCTCTTATTTACGTGATTTTCATCAATGCTGGCGTGGGTAACCCAACCGTTCCCTGGGTAAAACTCCTTGGAGAGGTAAGTTTAGAGACCCAGGGGGAGACGCCTAGTATTCGGGGCCTTTATATAGAGACCCAGTCTCGTCTTCTTCCCTTGCGCTTGCTCCTTCCTCAACCCCAGCCACCCCAAGTTCCAACCCTCGGGTTCCAATTGCCACCAGCCCTAGTCATGTCCGGATCCAACCGTCAGAGCGGGTGGGTGGCTTCTTCTATCACATAGGAGGATATTGCGAAGCTCCACGTAGCGAGGTATCTGACCCCGAAAATCTTTCATCGGCTTCTGGCATAAGGGAATGTCATACCGACCCCCAGACCTGGCGAGAGGGTAGTATTTGTATCCCGCTTCCTTCACGGGCTAGGGTTCGTGCTTAACCCCTTCGTCCGGGGGCTTATGTTCTACTATGGGCTAGATTTTCACGATCTGGCCCCAAACTCTGTTCTTTTTATCTCAACATTCATCGTCACATGTGAGGACTTACTCCGGACTCCTCCGCACTTTGGTTTGTGGCTCAAGACCTTTGGTGTGAGGTCGTAGGTGGCAGAGGAGGAGCAGGCAGAGTGCGACAGCGTCATAATAAGCAAGCTGGCCGACGCAGTTTGGCCCGAAGGATCTTTCGCCAAATCTCCCGACCTATGGCAGCAAGGGTGGTTTTATATCAATGAGCAGTGGGGCCCCAAGTGGGCGGCCATACCCGCGTTCTAACCCGGCCATCCAATTCAGCTCGCTTCATGGATCAATAAGGGATTGGACTGGGGATCCGTCAATGAAGTGCAGACTCTGCAAAGTCGCATCCGAAGCCTTGCTGAGAAGGGCTTCGATCTTGTGAACGTCGCTCAAGTAATGCTAGTCCGCCGGATCCTACCATGTCAGCGGTGGCCTCTTCGTATGTGGGAGTTTAACCCAGAAGGGCGGCGGACTCTACATAACTTCTTCGGCACTACGCATGAAGGAATGTGGAAATTATATTTCGGGGAACGAGAGCAATGGCCGGACACCACCGAAGACGTTGGCCTTGACTGCAATCATCCGGACACTCCGGTAAGTACTCGATATCCGAACACCTTCCATTCAGGCATCTCTTAACAAGATACTGAACAATCCGTCCCTATACAGGACTGGATAAAGAAAACGGTGTTAACCTGGTGTCCAGCGCCTCTTCCCGAAGGCCCTGCGACCGACCTGCTGACGAGAATGCTGATTCCAACACCATACCAGGTGGCTGCGTTCTGGGAAACCGAAATCCTTTTGCCCAAGGGAAAGAGTGTAGAGGGAGCCCTCCAGGGCAAGAAGAGGGTCACCTCCGAAGATCAGGAGGGGAAACCTTCCAAGAAAGGAAAACTCCATCATCGAGCGGCTTGGGCCGGGCGAGCGAGGCTGCCTTAGAGTTTGATGATGAGGACGAACCTCGACGCAGACCGTAAGCGAGGATGGGGTACTTTAAATGCACTGTATTCTTTTCCTATTAGTGAGGTAATCATCTGATATATGTTCATCCATGCAGGTTAACGCCTGGTGCTTCTCAATCGTCCTCCTCCTCGGGAAATCTTCTTCCGGAGATGATGGAGAGTGACATGCCTCCTCTGGCCACGTTGCCCAATAGGGGAGATGATACCGAGGTATCGTCCCGAAGGGATCTTCCTGAACACCAAGTAGTACAGGAAGCGAAGAAGGTGTTACCTAAAAGCGGTGCCTTTGTCACTCGGGGTTCCGGGATCGAGACTGGCGTCCCCGAACCGTCTGGTTTACAGCCGGAGGCGGTTCTGGAGGCAAGCGAGCGGCTTCCTTCACAGGAATGTCGTACTCCGGTGGCGGTTTCCGAAGACCCGGGAGCACCGGAAATGCTGACGGACATGCTATGACGAGCGTCCATTTCAGAAGAGCACCGTTCCTTGATGGTTACGGTGGTCAAAAGGGTTCTATCCGCGAAGAGTGGATTGAACGAGGCCTTCCCGAGCCTCCTAAGAGGTTTTGAGGTTTGTGATGTAGTTTTGTCAATTGAATTTTCTTGACAAAATACACCTGTTGTATATATGCAGTTGCCCCTGAGACTCGGATTGCCTTCCGAAGGAAGTGATCGGAGGATCAATGAGATATGCTCAGGAATTGACCTTGATGTAATTTGAAATACAGGCTGCTTCCCCTCCTATGGCTGTCCGGAATACGGAAGTGGCCGAACTACAGCGAAAGCTGGATATTGCGGAGGATGACGTTGCATTGATCAACAGGCATCTTGATGACTCGCAAGGTATGTACTTCGAGCATTCTTTACACCAGTGTGCTTGACGCGGGAAAGAGCTTTATATGAAATGTGCATGAAATGCAGATGGTGCTACCGTCGTGGAGGCTCTTCGGGCGGAGCTAATCCAGGCCAAGGAGCGGGCCCGGTTTAGTGATGCTGCTGCTGAAGGAGCATCAGTTGAACTGAAGGCCGAACAAGCTGCGCGATGCCAGGGTGAGGAGAAGGTACCCACGATTACACTCGCTTTGGAGAATGCTACTAGCCACATCGAATTTCTTGAGAAGGAAAATGAAGCCTTAACGGCTGAACTGGACAAGGCCCGGCACGAGGCAAGAGAAGCGCGATCAGAGTCCAGAGCACTCCGTGAGGATGTTCGGTAGGTGAAAGAGATAGTGGCTGGAAAGCCTTTTCTGCTGCAGACTAAGTTCGGCGACCCAGACTATGCTCAGTTGAACCAAGTGTGGAGTTCTCCGGACGAGTATTTAGACTTGCTGAAGAGTTCTTCCGATGCAGCGCGATATTACCAAATGCGGGCTGGATATGCAACGGAGAAGCTTTTTTTGTCACAGTTCGGTGCGTTGAAGCGCCCGCTGCTGCTCAATGAACAAATGTCCCAATGGGCCGAACTTCATAGGGTGTCTGGCGCTGCCATGAAGGATGTTATAATCCGGCTGTGGCCAACCGAGCCTGTGTTGAATAGCTATTTCGGTTTGGTGTAGAAGCTTGTTGATGCGGTGCCGTGAATCGATGCTGTGAAGCGATCGGCGTGCATTGAAGGTGCACGGATGGCCTTTGCCCGAGTCAAGACATTCTGGGGGAAGATGAAGGCCATCGATGTCACAACGAAGGGTCCACCCAAAGGCGAGGACCGTCCGAGACCAGACCATTGTTTTGAAGACGTCCTGGAGGCCGCCCGCTTGATTGAGGGTCAATGCTCGAAAAACATAATGTTCGAGTGACGTGTATAATGATTGTAAAAGACAATTTTATAGTTAATCTATTTATGTTTTGCTTGAAAAGCTTGATTTCCTCCTGTGCGGCCGTTTTAATATAATCTGAAAGTTTTCCAATCGTCGGCTTCAGCCCCCTCGTAGGAAGTACGGGGGTGTTCGGAAAAGCATTTAATCACTCTTTAACCAACGTCTTTGTCCATGAAGGAGGTGATAACGGCGAAACGGGCAATTGGACTATAAGGCATTAAAACTTTCACTTAGCCATAGGAGTTTTATGGTGGGGTTACGACATAGCCCCTGGTATGTATGTGGCATGTCGTGGCTTGCATATCTGATCTGAAAAAGATCCCTCGTGTTACATGGAGAATCGCTAAGGATTCCAATAAATCATCAAGTGGTTGACCAGCTGTCGCTGCATCATGATAGTCAGTTTTCGGCTTTCTCTACTGAGGTGCTCATCCGGTTTAGGCCAGGGAACAATTGTAGCAGTTCTCCCTTTACTACCCTAGCCGATAGAGCGGAACATAGGGTAGCAAGCACAGGAACCGGGCAACCCAACTATTCACCCAAGACAATGATTCGAAGCTGATGCATATAAGGCCAAACTTGCGACGCCGAAGTACGCTTTAGTGCTGTTCGGACTATTATTGGCAACTCATTCGTTCCCATGCTGAGCCCCTGGCAGGGTGTGCCGAGGTGCATCTGCAAAGCATCCATTGAGGCCGTTCTTTACTGTTGAAAGAGTATGACAGATCGGTTCGGGTGAGGCTTACTGAGAACGGAGCGATGTGCCGATGATAAGTTTATGTATATGTATATATATATAAAGAGAAACCACAGACCCGGCTGGGCATAGTACAGGCTTGGAATAAAGAGTGCGGTCTACAAAAAGTAATTTTAGACCATCCTCGGGGGTGGGATCCTTAACAGAAGTAACCCCTTAGGTGAGTGTATGGATCCGAACTCTGATACAGTCCGATGTAGATGTTGTCCAGTTGGTCACCTGTTATTTAAGGATGATACAGAAAAAATGAAAAAAATATATAAAAAATGTTATGGGAATGCTTGTAGGGTTGTCCGTATTGTGCTTCCGCCGATGCCCATGGTATCTTAAGTGCGTAGTGATGTGTGCGTGGTGCGAATTTCGCCAGTACAGTAGGTGGGTGGCGGAAGCCGAACTGCTATTTGCGTTCTGGGAGTGATCGAATGTTGGAGGGGAACTGTTTCTGGCACCTGGTGTTCTGCTGGCGAGCTGATCCGTCGTCTTTGTCCCCGAGTGGCCTTCTCCCCCGTGATATGCGTTAAGCTTGCCTGCCTGCTTGAAGATCGAACAGTTACAGTTGGTATGATTAGCTGGCCTATCAGGGTGACCGTGAATTTGACAAGGTCGGTCCAATATCCTGTCAAGGGTAGAAGGTCCATCCTGGTTTTCCTTTAGTGGCTTCTTCCGTTGACCGGGCTTCAGATTGTGAAATCTGGCGTTCACCGTTGTGTCACGTATATTACTGCGACTGTTGTATTTGTTTCGTCAAGTCTTGCCGTTGCCATCTCGGATTTCGGAGGTGCCCGGGCCGCTGGTGTCGTTGCTTTTACGAGCAAGCCAGTTGT
This sequence comes from Triticum dicoccoides, assembly GCF_002162155.2. Taxonomy (NCBI): domain Eukaryota; kingdom Viridiplantae; phylum Streptophyta; class Magnoliopsida; order Poales; family Poaceae; genus Triticum; species Triticum dicoccoides. Next base: position 313,247,943 of record NC_041390.1, on the reverse strand, counting down.
AACACTCACAATGTGGCTATATCTCGCACGTTTCGGGGCACGACTTAGAGGCATAGCCGCATGGTAGGCATGTCGCAAGAGGGGTAATATTTACACATCCCATGTAGTGAATAAGGAGGGGATAAAGAGTCGGCTTACAATCGCCACTTCACACAATACATAAATAATCCATACATCATCCAAAGTAAAATCAAAGGTCGGACTACGGAACCAAAATAAAGAATGACAACCCCAAATGCTAGATCCCCGATCGCCCCAACTGGGCTCCTCTATTGATCATCCGGAAAAGAAACATAGTAACGGCCTGAATCCTCGTCGAACTCCCACTTGAGTTCGGTAGCGTCCCCTACACTGGCATCATCGGCACCTGCATCTATTTTGGAAGTATCTGTGAGTCACGGGTACTCAGCAATCTCACACCCGTGAGATCAAGACTATTTAAGCTTAAGGGTAGGAAAGGGATAGTGAGGTGGAGCTGCAGCAAGCACTATCATATATGGTGGCTAACATATGCAAAAGAGAGCGAGAAGAGAAGCAAAGCACGGCTGAGAAGCTAATAGTGATCAAGAAGTGATCCTGAAATTACTTACATTCAAGCATAACACGAGACCGTGTTCTGTTCCCGGACTCCGCCGAGAAGAGACCATCACGGCTACACATGCGGTTGATTCATTTCAATTAAGTTAAGTGTTAAGTTCTCTACAACCGGATATTAACCAATTCCGATCTGCCTATAACCATAGGCACAGCTTTCGAAAGGTCAAAACCCTGCAGGGGTGTCCCAACTTAGCCCATCACAAGCTCTCATGGTCAACGAAGGATATTCCTTCTCGCGGGAAGACCCGATTAGTCTCGGAATCCCGGTTACAAGACACTTCGACAATGGTAAAACAAGACCAGCAAAGCCGCCCGATGTGCCAACAAATCCCAATAGGAGTCGCACGTATCTCGTTCTCAGGGCACACCGGATAGGTCAAGCTACGAGTAAAACCTACCCTCGAGTTTCCCCGAGGTGGCCCCGCAGGTTGCCCGTTTTGGACCAACACTCAGAGAAGCACTGGCCTGGGGGGTTTTAAAATAAAGATGACCCTTGAGTCAGTAGAACCCAAGGGAAAGGTATATGGTGGTAGGTAGGCAAATGGTAAAACCAAGGTTGGGCCTTGCTGGAGGAGTTTTATTCAAAGCAAACTGGTAAGGGGTTCCCATAACACCCAACCGAGTAAGGAACGCAAAATCAAGGAACATAACACCGGTATGACGGAAACTAGGGCGGCAAGAGTGGAACAAAACACCAGGCATAAGGTCGAGCCTTCCACCCTTTACCAAGTATATAGCTGCATTAAAGTAAATAAGAGATAATAATGATATCCCAACAATATCCATGTTCCAACATGGAAGAAACTTCATCTTAACCTGCAACTAGCAACGCTATAAGAGGGGCTGAGCAAAACCGGTAACATAGACAAACAACGGTTTGCTAGGAAAGGTGGGTTAGAGGCTTGACATGGAAATACGGGAGGCATGATATAGCAAGTGGTAGGTATTGCGACATAGCAAATAGAGCGAACAACTAGCAAGCAAAGATAGAAGTCATTTCGAGGGTATGGTCATCTTGCCTGCAAAGTTCTCAGAGTTGGCGAAAGCTTGATCCTCGTTAGTGTACTCAACAGGTTCCTCGATCACGTACTCGTCTCCCGGCTCTACCCAAAGCAAGAACACAACCAAAGGAACAACAATCAACCACGGTGCAATGCACAAGCAACATGATGCAAAACATGGCATGATATGCGAGACATGATATGCAATGCATATGCGTGCTCCGGAAGGAAAAGATTGATCAAGACATCAACTTGGCAAACCAAGTGTGTCGCTAGAAAGATGAGATGATTTCTGTCGAAATCGATATAAAGATCACCGGAATCGGATGCACGGTTTGCAAAAGGCAAGCAAAAACAAGAATGGCACAATTCTGCGATTAACAACACGATGCCATATAGAATGCAACAAGAATCTAAGCTACTGCACTCCAACATAACAACAAAGCACATGGCAGTGATCTACTTAAGATGCTTGACAAAACATGAACACTGAGCTACGGCTAAATCACACCAGAGTAGGTTCAAACAAGCATGGCAAAAGTGCAAAAGATATCAGCTTCACAGACATTGTGAGAAATACTAACATGCCAGGAATAACATCAGGAAGCCATGTTTAGAGCAAGCAAACAACATGCTACAGGAACATATCATAGCAAAACAAGGCATGGCATGACTCCTCTAAATGCATAGAACAAAAGTCCCTTACTGATCATGAGCCAAAAAGGCACAGAAGATATGATGGCACCCATGTAAACATAGCAAGTTTTATTAACAGTTTCAGAATTAGCAGAAAACTGAGCGTGGCATAAACAGGATTATGAAGGCATCTTTGCGAGCTCAAAACACTCACCAAAAGGCATTGCATGAAAAAACAAGCATGGAAACAGCAAGATGACATGTTCAGGAAGCTAACCATGGCAAGATCAAGTTCATAGCATGCTTGGATCACTAGCAACAATCATGGCAAAATTGATTAACATGTAAACCATCTGTCAGGAACATTTTATAGGAAAAGTAGAGCTAGCTTAAGACATGCTAGGTCACTCCATAATTTCAAACAGGGGCATGGATGGATAGAGAATAACCATATGTCCAAAACTCCCTTACTGAAGATACTCAAAAAAAACATGTATCTCACTGTAGCATCATGTTTACATGGCATAAAAATAACAGCAGAAAAAGGACTTAGCAAAATCATGTCCCAGAAATCAGCAATATCATGAAGGCTACTTTGCATGCTTGTGATATTCACCATATTGATCACAAAAATACATGGAAAGCACCCTTGTAAATATGGCATGGCATTGATTAAAACACATGTAGAGCACAAGCCCATATGAAGCATACACCAAACATGACAAAAATGACAAATCATCATAATCTGCTAAGTAACAGGAGCAAACTTTTTATAGCACTCTTGCATCACTGATTTGGGCATCAAGATGGACTCAAACAAGCATTCCACAATGGAATTAAATGAAGATCATCTTCCAATGAACATTTTGATATATCATGCGCCTGAAACGGAGCTACTGTCATGGAGTTATGATGTAATGAACAGAGCATAAAATCATCACAGGAAAAGACTTAGTGGGAAAACGGGGTCAACCTCCTCCCAGATCTAGGGTTTTGCATGGAAGCCGAGGCACGACTGGATCTTCGCCAAAGTTGAGGTGGCCGAAGTTAGGGGAAGGAGGCCGGTGGAGGAGAAGGTGGCCGGAGTGCCGACGAGCTCAGTCGGCGGCGAGCTGGCGCGGAGGCGCCGGCGCGCGCTCGGGCGGCGGGGCAGGCGAGGCGGCGCGACTGCCGGCAGGAGGCGCAGGATCGGTGAGGGGCGGCACTGGGAGTGGCGATGGCGGGGCGGCGGCTGGCGGCGAGGGAGCGAGGCGGCGGGGAGTGGACGCGGCAGCGGTGCTGTGCGCGGGCGGCAGCGTGCGGGCCCGCGGGGGCTAGATATGGGCCCGGCGGGCCTCGGTGGCGCGCGGGACGACGGCGGTGACGTGGCGGTGCGGGAGTGGCTGAGGCAGCGGGGCGGACGCGTCCGGCCCGATCTGGACGTGTCCGGCGGCGGCGGGGGATGCAGATCTAGGGTTCGGATCCGGATTTGGAGGAGGGGTGCACATATTTATAACTAGGAGGAGGTAGGAGTGTCCAAATGGAGTGTAGTTTTCGCCCACACGATTGTGATCCGATGACGGAGGACATGGGAGTGGTTTGGATGGGTTATTCGGCCGTTTTGGAGGGGTGTTGGGCTACAACACACAATAGGCCTTTTCGGTTACCCGGTTAACCATTGGAGCATCAAACGGACTCCAAATGGCACGAAATTTGACAGGAAGTCTACCAGTGGCGTACGAAGGCCACTTGACAAATCTTGGTCCATTCCGAGAACATTTAACACCTGCACACGAAAGGAGACAAGAGGGGTGCGCCGGTGCACGTGGGAGTGTCGGATTGCGAAACGGACAACGGGGAAAATGCTCGAATGCAAGAGACGAACACGTATGCAAATGAGATGCACATGATGACATGATATGAAATGCATGACATGAACAAAATGCAAAATGAAGACAAAAACCCAACCACGAAGGGAATCTCATAATTTAAAGCCGGAAAAGGCAAGAGTCGGAGTTACAAATATGGCAAGTTACATCTGGGGCGTTACACCAGTTGTCTTCTCCCGTGCAGAAGCGGTTCATTAGGGTGGTAAGGGTTGTCATGTATTTAGATCCTTCCTGGCCGAAGTGACGTGCGAGCCATTCATCCCGGACGCTATGTTTGAAGGCCGCGAGCTTCGACGGTGGTAAGGACAGTCGACAATTTGGTTCTTTTTGACTAAGAACCTAGTCCAGAGCTACATAGCTGACTCATCGAGCTCCTGGACAATGTGACTTAAGTCATCGGCACATAATGGCCGGACATATGTTCCCTAGAAGTTGTCTCGAAAGGCGTCTTCCAAATCTTCCAGGTTGCCAATAGAATTTTCTGGCAAACTGTTTAGCCAGTACCGAGCTGGTCCTTTAAGCTTGAGGGGTAGGTGTTTAATGGCGTGGAGGTTGTCTCCACGGTCCATGTGAATGTGGAGGAGGCAATCCTCGATCCATACTGCGGGGTCTGTTGTCCCGTCGTATGATTCGATGTTAATTGGTTTAAACCCGTCTGGGAATTCGTGTTCCATTACTTCGTCAGTGAAGTAGAGGGGGTGTGCGGCTCCTCTATGTTGGGCCACACTATGAAGCACCTCCAGCGGGCTCCGTTTACAGTGCCTGGACCGGGCGTGGTCAGCTCTGTAGTGTCCGAATATGCGAGTGTTCCCCCGAGCTATTTTGTTATGACGGCCGAATGGGTTGGTATGGTGCTCTTCTTGGGCTGCTGCTTTGTCTGGACCGAACTGTGGTCGGCCCGCCGCATTGTTCGATGGTGGTGTAGGCTCCATCGCCCTGCCATCGTATTGAGGAAGCCACCTACTCTTGGGGTGGCTTTTGTCTGGGCTGCTAAGGCCGTATTCTTCGGCAGCCAAGACCTCGGTCCATCTATCATTGAGAAAGTCTTGGCTTGCTTGAAGCTGCAGCTGCTTCTTTCTTAAGCTCCTTGTAGTGGCTATAAGCCGGCGTTTAAAGCACTCCTGCTCGAGAGGTTCCTTTGACATGATAAAATCCTTGCTGCCGAGGATCTCCTCCTCCTTAGAGAGGGGGAGATAATTGCTGTCCTCCGAGTCCCCACATGTGGCCTGTTCATCAGGGCTGTCTTGCCCTCCTTCTTGTTCCTCCTGCTCGGGTTCTACCTCAATAGGGTCTCCGTTGTCTAGAGTATCATCTTCTCTGTTGCTGGCAATTTTTTCTCTTGGGCGATGAAGCCTAGAGCGCCGGTGTCCGGGTTGTGTACCACGCGGTTTATCCTTGACCGGATCCTCCTTCTCATCGCCGAGAGCATCGTAGGGTGTGTCTATCATACACACATCATACCAGGAAGTGCTTATCCCATGTCTAGCGGGTAGTAAGCTTTGGCCTTGCCCCTCATCGTCGTCCACACAGTCGATGTCTTCGGAGCGGGGATCGGGCGTGTTGGTTACATTTTCAACAGTGGCTATGAAGTGGGTGGCGGGTGGGAAGCAAAATTCTCCGTCATCCGCCGTAAGTTCGAACCGAACATAGTTCGGAGATGGGTCGTCCGCCAGGGATAGGTTTTTTAGCGAGTTTAGTATGTCGCCCATGGGAGAGTGTTGGAATACATCTGTGGCGCTGAACTTGAAGATCGATAACCGATCGAGTTCGGTGTACGCGGGCTCGCAGGGTTTGGAGCTCAACATCGGCGGCGAGTCTGGGGTTATGTTGATGCAGATACTGTATGAAGTGGAATATGCGTGTGGCTCTAGAGCCACGGAATCGGTAGTCCCCATGATGGGGTTGAGCTTCCCATCTTCGGGCGATTTGAACTACTCCAGATTTGAGGCCGGAGCTGCTACAGGAGCTATCTCCTGGATGTGGCCTAATGACAGGTTTAAGCCATGTTCATCGGGGCGATGGGGAGCGGTTTCCGTGGTCTCAAATCTGTTGAAGATCAAGTCTCCATGGATGTATGCAACGTAATTCAAGCTCCCGAATCTGGCCTGATGGCCAGGGGTGTAGCTGTCGATCTGCTCCGGATGGCCAAGCGAGTTGGCACGCAGTACCAAGCCGCCGAATACGAAGATCTGTCCGGGGAGGAAGGTTTCTCCCTGGACAATGTCATTACTGACGATCGAAGGGGCCATCGAGCCCTTTGATGACGGCACAATGGAACTCTCAATGAAAGCACTAATGTCGATGTCAAAACCGGTGGACTCAGGTAGGGGGTCCCGAACTGTGCGTCTAGGATCGATGGTAACAGGAGACGGGGGACACGATGTTTACCCAGGTTCGGACCCTCTCTATGGAGGTAATACCCTACTTCCTGCTTGATTAATCTTGATGAATATGAGTATTACATGTGTTGATCTACCACGAGATCATAGTGGCCAAACCCTAGAAGTCTAACCTATATGGGTATTGTAATGAGTATGTGTGGTGTCCTTTCCGGACTATCCCTTCGGTTTATATAGACACCGAGGGTATCTAGGGTTTACACGGAGTCGGTTACATAAGAAGGAATCTTCGGTCGCCAAGCTTGCCTTCCACGCCAAGTAGAGTCCAATCCAGACACGAGTACAACCTTCGGTCTTCGTGTCTTCACAGCCCATCAGTCTGGCCCATGGATAACTGGTCGGACGCCCGAGGACCCCTTACTAGGACTCCCTCAGACATCCCAATGGAGAACGTGGTAGTCAATGATCTGGCGCCAACCCCCTCCTCCGCGCATCCTCGCCGATGCATTGCACCATGACCATCGGGTGAGGCATGAGCCCAATACATGGACACGATGAGGCAAAAGCGTCAGGAGCAGTTCCGGGAGGCGCAGACCGATGCCACCTACATCCACCATGTCCTCTAGGAGCACCTGCAGGGGCGGAGCACGAGGTGCTACTCGAGTCATACCGCTTCGCCCGCGAGAGCCGCCTCGCGCACTGGTGGTACCACATGCGGGTGGCGGAGGTTGCGGCTGCCTCAAGCGATGAAGCGGGCGAGGTGCTGTTTGGCGAGACTGACGATGAGGCAGAGGACAATGTCGGCTCCGCCGAGGCCCCGCCCAGCCGGCACCGAGGCAGAGGATTTCACCGGCTTCCGCGAGGCCCTGCTCCGTCGAGGCCCCGCCCCGCCAACAAGGCAGTGGACATCGCCGGCTCCGCCGAGGCCCCGCCCAGTAGGCACCGAGGCGAAGTCTTTTGCTGGCTTCAGCGAGGCCCTGCTGCGTTGAGGCCCCGTCCCACCAACAACTAGACAGAGGACATCGCCGGCTCCACCGAGGCACTGCCCTGCCGGCAACGAGGGGAGGATTTCCCTTGCTTCGCCTAGGCGCCTCCCCACCAGCATGAGACAAAGGACATCCCCGGCTCCATCGAGTACCCGCCCCGCTGCCAAAGAGGCCGCACCACACAAAAAACGAGGAAGAGGAACACAGTAGGTTGCTGCCGCTCGGGTCCAAGTAAGGCCACCACTGCTACTCTCTGGTTGAAGCCAAGCTTGGCGGGTTGAGCATTGACGGCCAATTAGCTTCTTGGCGTCGAGGTGCAGTCGGAGAGGTGTGCTGGAGAATAAGCTTCTATTGAGCTCAGCCGGATACGGGAAATGGGCTTCGAAGATCATAGATTAGGTTAATTAATTATACCTCCGGCGCACCCCTTTTTAGTTGAAGAATGTACGAAATGTAATGAAATCCAGCATGTTTATATGAAATCCAACCGTGTATGAACGAATTTAGTTTGATTACTTCAAATTCTTGTATCACTGGCATTGGATGAACATGCAACACAATATGTAGTATCATTATTCTTAGAACGCATGGTGATCACCTCGTTTGCAGCAGTTTCACATGTACAAAAATTTTGAGCAGCTTTTTAGCGTGCATGTACATTGCAATCAAACTCACAAGCCTGGCAATCCATAGAGAACATGCAAAACAATCGATGATTATGCATCTTAGTGATTCACATGTCAGAGCCAATATTTACTTCATAACTAAAGAATAAAAAAAAAATTGATCGATGCTGCTGACAGCGAAGGGAGTCCCATTCGAAAATATCAAACACATGTCTTCTTGCTAACATGAATGAGCAAAATTTGACAATGTTGTCCCATTCCAAAATATCAAATGTGTGTCTTTTTGTGTACATCAATAAGCAAACTTTGACAAGGTTTTCCCATTTCAAAATAACAAATGCCTATGATTGTGGAATGGGCGGGGTTTTCAATCAGTTTGGACATTGACATGGCACCTCGTGCTATATAAACCAGTTGTTCTTTTTGTGCAGTTCCACCAAAATCAACCAAATTCGCTCGTAGCTTGTATGATTTCTCCTTTATATGTTGCAACGCCTTGAACATATCGGCACCTCCTTTCTTTTAGCTAATTTTGTGGCTAGAGGTGGAAATGAATGATTCTAGAATATTCGATGTATTGTGCGTGATGAAGTATAATGGGCACGAACCATCAGAATATTTTGTGCAGTTCCCATTGAAATCAATCTGAGCACCCATGTCTGCATAAATACAAAAAAAGTGATTAGTACAGCAAATTGTATTATGTATTTACAGTTTACATAGACACCTACATGGTCCATCCAAAGCACACATCTAAAAGTATGTAACTCACTAGAAAGAATCCTAGAACAACATTGTACTTGCCCATCATAGCAAAAAAGATGGAAATCTGTGAGTCCTTTTGAGCTAAAGTTAGTTTGGTCTTGTGGGGAGTGATGTAACCATCCTTCAACTGCTCCTTCTGATGAGAAGATTGATTGGGCTTCTTCATCCAGGCATAATCGAAACTAGGCACTTCACGTACTCTGTATTCTTCTTTAGAGGAGGAAGATCATGTTGTGTAAAGACAAGAGAACAACTAAATGCTAGCATCCCTATTTGCTCGAAACAAGGAAAGGAAATATTTAAAACAACCATTACATTAACAAAGGGAGCAACTGATGAAATGTACAGTCACAAAGAGATGCATCTTCATTGTCCTCATAGGAAATGATATGATACCAAACAAAGCAGCTCAACTTGAATTGTATTATTACTTAATTTTGTCAGTGGCTATAACGGTGGCAAACCGGTGCATCAATTTATTAGCAGCCTTAGATTAACATGTGAAACAATACCACTTTCTCATGACAGTATCTAAACAGTAGCACAACACCAATAGAGATGACAAAGCTCAATCATATGGCCAGTACCAACCTTTATCAGGAGGCTTATTGTGTAGAGAATACAGATGAAGCACTTCTCGGGAACCATCTATTGTTATCTACTGTTATTTCCATGCTTACCATATACTACTTGATTAATGTTTCCAACATCTTCTTGTGCAGTTCCACTAAAATATATGTTATCTTCAAAGAAGATCCCTGTTTGCACAAGCAGAGACAATTACATATTACATTAAGAGTGGCATCAAATCACTGGCAAAACAATATTCCCGCCATAGCAATAAATTAAGATGCAAAACTATATCATTACTTGTGTCATCACAGTTCCAGTGCTTCATTACAACACCGGGAGTTGATTTTTGTTTTTCTTCCGCTTGTTCTTCCCCTTCATCACTTGGTTCAATAATAGACAAGCTTCACCTTCAATGTAAGATTTGGCATGTCAATTAGGGAGCACAAGTATAGCACTAAGCAACGACATTAATTTTCTGATGACAGTAGCAAAATACAGGCCAGCAGTAGTGGAATATCATTATGTTACCTGAATGGGATATTACGGTGCACATACAGATTGCAAGTCTTGTCTCCATTTGTGTAGTTCACTAAAAGCAAGCAACATTACCGTATAAGTACCCCAACATATGAAAGCACACTTCACAATCGTGTGAAATAAGGCTAGTACTAACCTCTCATGATGCGAAATTCAAACTCAGAAGAAGATAATCTGAAACAAATTTGCCAACACGGATAGGAAGTCAGATCTCCTCTTGTGCAGTTCCACTAAGATCAAGCAATCAAGCAACATTTTTGGTGTGACATTTTGGTTGAACTGCACAAAACACTCTTAAAACAAAAGTGTTTTGTGCAGTGCAACAAAAGGTTGCAATAGCAACAAGGTGAAGTAGATAATCCTTTTTACACAGAGGTGCAAAGGAAACAACTACTAGTCAATCACGGTGGATGACACAAAAGCCCACAAAAAGAAGCATCTAACTTATCTAAATGGGAAAGAAAGCAAGATAGTAGCATTTCTCAAACAGTGGCATTGATTCATGTTAACAGAGAGATTATATTGACAATAAAATTCGTTAAACATGTAATTTGCTTTTAACTGTGGCATTGCTTCAATTTTCAAGCGGCATTATTAGATTAACAATAGCTAAAGAGTTGTATGGGACAGTGGATGCACCAGCACCATGTGCATCTACCGATGTATAAAGGGGTGATGCATAGTCTATTGCAACAAAGAACAAACAACCAAGGAGCATATTTGTGTTGGTCCCTGTTTTGTTATCTTTAGATACCTTTCCCTATGTGACGACAGCAAATCTAGTCCTGCTCAAACTCTATAGCCTTGTCCCCCACCAAAAGAAAGATTAGTTCGTTACAGATGTGCGTACTGCGTTTGTCATTGTTTTCCCTTTTCGACCAACGTAAGTGATGGATAGCCAGTTTGTACTACTTTCCCCCCTTCCTTTCCTCTTTGAACCACATCCTAGATCCATGCTATACAACTTTCCTCACTACTCTCCTGTTTGATCCAACACCTAGATTCGAGTGTAGAAGTAGAAAAAATCCACATGCACCTAGAGCAATGCATGAGGAATAAGTAAATTATACCTTAAGGTTCTCGGGGTGAGGCTCAGTGGGCGGCTGGAGGCCGATCTGCGCACACTATGTACGGCAGCGAGGAAGAAGGGGTCGGAGGCCCTCCAGCCCATCGCTGGGTGAAAGAGAATAGGTGCACCGGTAGTGGATTCCCTCCTTTGCCGACGGCGACAGCGTTAAGCCTTCTTCCCTTCCCGACGAACGGATCCCATCGGCTCTTTGACCAGCAGTGAGGGGGCAGAGAGAGAGAGAGGCCAACAAAGTCTTGTTTAGATCTGAAGAGAGGGTGAGAGAGTGTGAAGAGAGCATGTACAAGCGCTGAGGCTCCAGCATGTATATATATAGTGGAGAGAGAGTGTGAAGAGAGCAAACCCTAGAAAACAAGCACCGAGGCTGCAGCGTATATAGATGGACTGTTTTTCTTTTTTCTCTCCATAAAAATTGTTTTAAATTGTGCACAAAACGGAACTCTTTATTTAACATAGTGAAGAAAAATACTAGGGGGAATGCTAATACGTGAAGAAAATTTAACGCTCAAAGGAGTCAACTCACAATTAACACTGCACGCCTCCCGGCCGCGCTTATTAACGTTCACGTGTGGTACATGGGCCTCCGAAGTGAACAACAACTAAAGCACACACGATGAAAATATCGGAAAGGTGGGATGCACCATCCTCCAATTTTAAATATTTTGGGCACTTATATTCGTCAAAAGTCAGTGTAGCACCGTATGTACTAAGTGTTACAGCGGGTGCTAAGAAACTAGGGCGTATTGAGAGTAATTGCCATGCTGTTTATTTGTAGGGTCACTTGCAAACTGTGAAACTCTATTCTCCTCTCATTTAGTGGATGAGGCAAATCTTTTAAGACAAAAAACAAGAAATTTAGTTTTAATTATTTAGTTTGTACACTTTGCTCTCTTCCAATAATTTTGGCACTTGTATTCGACCTAAGTCAGTGCGCCACCGTATCTCATACTACTCCCTCCGTCTACGTGTATAAGTCACGTTAGAAGGTGCAGCGGGACCAAGGTGCAAGCAGATTGGAGGAGAAGGACAAACTTGACCGGTCCTTCCTCCAATCAAAGCCCTGATTTCTCTTTCTAAATGCAACAATTAATCACAAAAAAATAGATGTCGTTTTAGCTACCATGCAGGGCCACGTATTTACTCGCATGGAAGCCGACTTTAATTCCTTGACTGATCAACACGTAGTTGCGCTCCATGCATTGGGTTTCCGAGAGGATGCAACGAGGCTAGGAGGTGATTGAGATGTGAGGTTAATGGATGACGCCTAAACATCATGGGAATATCTAATTTTCGTAAGATGACTTAACACCTAGACAGACGGAGTCCTACTCCTCAGTTCAGGTTTGATGGAATATTCATCACCTCTTCTCTTCTTGTACATACTCCATTTATCTCACTTCATGTGGCTTCCCACTCACATGATATTCCTATTCTATGAACATGTGTGTGTGCGTGCGTGTGTGTGTGTGTGTGTGTTTTAACAGCGTGTGTGTGTTAGAGAGAGCGACACATCGACCTTCTCCTACAAGGAGATGGTGTGTAGTGTACGATTTAGCCGTGAGAGTCGGTGCATCCTCTCGTTTCCAGGATTTTGGTTGGGACAGCTGTCATGCCCGCTCCTGACCAGCCTAGCCCACCCAAAGCCCCTCCATCGCCTGCACGTGGTTCCCGCCCGAAACGGTCAGCACCGCTCTAGAGAATCGGTGCCGCATTCATGCCCGGGCAGAGCGGACGCGACCTCTCACTGGCTCCTGTGTTGAAGGGAGAAGCGGATTCAAGAGTGATGGATGCTTCGTCCGTCCAACTTACTGTTGGGTCTATGTGATTTGATGGCTCATTAGTCATTATTACTGAGAGGTGGTAACGACTGCTAGATGTCCCACATTTCGGTGAACAGAGGTAGATTACAATTTTCTCCATTCTTACAGCGGAGGAGTGCGAAAGCATTGAAAACACGCAACCTCAGTGACTACATGGCCCATCTCACACCATCACCATATTTTCTGGACACTGTGCGACACCTAACTCTTTACATAGTAGGAGTAGTATGTACTGTAATTTCTCAGCGAGATAAATTTGTACAATGCTATGAAGCTGCCAGCTTATGTTTCATCTATCTTGCATCCAAGGTTGCCCCATTGCAACATTTCATCAAATACAAAGGAGACTAACATGCATGCTATTTTATCTCAATGATTGACAGATCATAGCCAATATGTACTCCCTCCGTTCCAAAATAAGTGTCTCAACTTTATGGAAACTTTAGTACAAAGTTGTACTAATACTAAATTTGACACTTAGTTTCGAATAGAGACACCTAAAGGAAAAAAGATCCATGCAATCCCTAGCCCTTGAACCCTAAACCCTAGCTAGGTTTTAATTTGATGGCAACGTTGAACCTTCCAAAGAAATGAAGTTTGCAACCCTTTGACCATCGGATCATTTTTTGCAGTTTCACTAAAATTGAGATGAGCATCCCTCTGGCAAAGAAATTGAAGAAGCGTGATTAGAATAAGATTACTAGGACTATCTGATGAGACATAAACTCATCACAAATACCGTAGAAGCCAATAGAGGTACTCGCAGGGCAAATAAGTAGAGAAATATCCACCACTACAAGAAATGTGTCAACTTGCGACCATCACTATTGGTCGCTGAATGGTCATTGTTTTTCATTTGCAACCTTTTGTGACCAAAAACAGATGGTGAAAAGCTGACTATTGGGTATATGACTATTGGATATGACCCGCCTAGGAGGGGTCGGGTCATGCCGTTGGTGGCTTAAAGATGAAAAAGCTCGACGAGGCCCAAGAAGACATGAAGATGGTGGTTCATGAAGCAGGCTTATTGAAGGCCCAAGACCCAGAGGTGACTTAAGGCCCAAAGGTATGAGACGCCATATGATTAACTTGTATTGTAATGCAAGCTTAGTAGAAACTGAGTCGGTCACGTTTGTGTGAGCCGGTCGGACTCTGTAAGCCACCGGGCATCAACCTGTATATAAAGCAGTGATTCGGCGGCGGGATAACTCAAGAAACAACTGATTGAGAACTAGGTCAAGTGTATACCCTCCGTGGTAATCGAAACCCAAGCAATACAACCTAAAGCAGGAGTAGGCTTTTACCTCATTGAGAGGGGCCGAACCTGGATAACTCTCTGTGTCCTTTGTCTCGTTTAACCCCTTCAAGCTAACCTAGCTACGATGGCTCCACACCTAAGTCCTTTTGCTAAGGGATCTGCCATGTTAAGTCCACGATAGTTGGTGCCCACCATGGGGCCTGGGCATAGTGGTTTCGAGCTCTTGAAGGGCAACTTCGCAGGGATCAAGGGATAAGCCATCGGCTGGATGACTAAAAGCCGCCACGGCAAGCTCTACATCGACGACGCTGGCTGGGGCCCCGATACCGGCTCAATCGAGTACGGGTACCGGGTCCCCTTTGGCGGAATCCATGTCTTCATCGGCAGGATCGGTGAGTCAGAGCCTGAACCGGACACTTGCACCGACATCGTCGCGATGGCTAAGCGTACACGACTCGCCAAGGTTCAAGCCGCCGTAAAGCATGTTTTTGTGGGTTTTACTCATGGAGTGGATCTTGGGGAAGGATCTATGTCTGGTGGATATATGGCCATCTATTCTGGTGATGAGTCCTCAACTGGCGAGACCAATTCCATATATCAATTGCAAGATGGTGGCTTGGGGGCTGTTCTGATGGCGACTGTATTTCGGACCCCTATGAGCCACCGAACAGGGTTGCGATCTTCATGCCCGGCACACAACCGGTGCTCAATTCGATGACTACTATGGCTATGACCTCCTGTTCAGCGGCTGTGGCGACGGCCGGGGCAAGCGGCTCTATGCGCCCGTCGGCTCAAATGTTATCCAAGCTCTTGGAGGTTTTGGCGACCTTATTGGTTGTAGATGTGACACCAGAATATCAAGCACGACATAAGGTGGATAGTTGCGAAAATTCAAGATGAGATAGCTCAAGCCAAGGAGGAGTTTAATGTTGAGAATGCTAGGATGGCAACAGAACGAGCCACTTTGGACGCGGCAACACAACGGATTCACGCAGTCGTTCCGGCTTAACTTGGACCAGAACGCTTCAAACGCCGTCATGAGGAGGAGGCACCAGACCCATCTATCCACAGATTTTGAGGCTAGTAACCTTTTCAACACACCCGGGGCAGGAACTGGTGACCCGCCCGTGGTAAACCGGGTTGTCGAGGCGCCTGTGACCAAAGCAAAGGTTCAACCATGCGCTACATACCAGCCTTGTTTGAATTTAACCCTGCCTCAGCACGTTCCGACACCGCAGGGTCATTATTCTAACCCTCTTGACAATATGATTGCTGCAGCTACGCTATTGGCGGTTCTCCATGTTGAAGGCAATTCTCCAGCCGCGATAGAGATACGGTGGGCCGGAGAGCTTCTTCAGATAGCGGTGGCTCAATAGGCGGCTTACTCATACAATCATGATCAGATTCATTCAACCCTCGTCCAAGCCGGAGTTATAGCAGGCATATTGATTCACCAGCGGTTTCAAGCGGTGAGCGGCACCATAACCAGCCTCGTAGGCATGACCCGTCGTGTGCTGATAACAATGCTCAGGCTTTGGTAGATCAGGGTAGGGCACGTCGGGAGGTTGAACTGGAGGCTCAGTTAGTAGCTCATCAACAATCTCCAGATTACCCATCGGTGTCTGTGGAGGCTGTAATGACCTCTAGAACCCTTGGTGTGCCATGCTTAGTGCCGGCTTTACATAATGAGCACCTGCCTAAGGACTTTAAAGGCCCTCGCAAGGTGCCTCATTACATAGTGGATCAGCCCCAGAGGCTTTGATTGAGAGCTATGAGGTAGCCATGGAGATGTTGGATGTCAATGACGCTGTGTGTGCTAAGTATTTCACCATGATGTTGGACAGGATGGCTCATATCTACTTAAAGGGGCTGCCCCCTAACTCCATCTAGTCCTGGGCTGAATTGAAGACGCATTTCATTTAGAATTTTAAGGACACATGGAAATAGCCTCTATCGATTCTTGATTTAGACACTTGCATCCAGGAAGAGGGTGAGTCAACTGTCCGACAGGTGCACCAGATTTCATTTGTTATCCATTCATAGTGAGTACAGAATTAACGATGGCAGATTCGGTTAGGTCGAGAAGTGAAGGTTGATGTGAACAAGTTCAAATCAACCTGGGGCCTAATGTTGGGGATATGACTATTGGATATGACCCGCCCAGGAGGGGCCGGGTCATGCTGTTGGCAGCTTAAAGATGAAGAAGCTCGACGACGCCCAAGAAGACATGAAGATGGCGGTTTATGAAGCAGGCTTATTGACGGCCCAACACCTAGAGGCGAATTAAGGACCAAAGGGATGAGCCGCCATATGATTAACTTGTTTTGTAAGGCAAGCTTAGTAGAAACCGAACCGGTCAAGTTTGTGTGAGACGGCCGGACTCTGTTAGCCATCGGGAATCAACATATATATAAAGAGGTGACCTGGCGGTGGGTTAACTCAAGAAACAACTGATCGAGAACTAGGTCAAGCGTATTCGCTCCCTGGTAATTGAAACCCAAGCAATACAACCTAAAGCAGGAGTAGGCTTTTACCTCATTGAGAGGGGCCGAACCTGGGTAAACTCTCTGTGTCCTTTGTCCCATTTAACCCCTTCAAGCTAACCTAGCTGCGATGGCTCCACACCTAAGTTCTTTTTCTAGGGCATCTGCCATGTTAAGTCCACGACACTGACCATCTTTAATGAAAATTAATGACCTTCTGTGTGATAAGGTCGTTGAAGGCAACGACCAAAACAAAAGGTCGTTGGTTCAACAACCAAAACAAAAGGTCATTGGCAATGACCATTTGTTTTAGTCATTGGCTGCCTGCCCAGGCCACGTCGGATCCGACGTGGCAAGCTGACATGGCAAAATTGCGACCAAATCAAAAGGTCGTTGATTAGAATCAGCCCGGTCCAATTGGGTGTTTTACATGGGTCGAGCCCAACAAGTCAGCCTCTTATATTTTTTCCCTATTAATTCTGGTCAGCTACATGGGCCAGGCCCAACAATTCGGCCTTTTATTTATTTCTGGGCCATGGCCTTTTAACATTGTTTGGGCCATTGTATTTTGGAGCTACTCCCACCAATCAAATGGGTCCCACTTGTCATCATCTCACACATTGGGCCCACTTGACAGAAATTTCAAAAATGCTCAAATTATTTTCATAAATGGGTCCCACAAGTCAGGTTTACATTCCACACGTTTTCAAATCACATACATAATCAATATTTCAAATGGAACATTACAAATGTAGTACATCAAATAACAATAAGTCTACTACAATCTGTACATAGTCTATTATAACCCAAATATGCCTATGCCTACTATTACAATATTACAATATTACAATATTGACAGTCAATTACAGTCAAACAAAAGAGATAACTCTTTGCTGAGTAGGGCTATCCGGCTTTGAACTTCAAATTTCGTAGACCTGGAGCTCCTGTAAAAGAGTGAACACATAGGCTGCCAGCATTGAGTAGCTACTATTCCTGGAGTAGATTTGCAAACCTCTAGGTTTAGTGTACAGACTATCGAAAAGTTATATATTGAAAGAGATTTCATAGAAATGTAGATTTATGGACCAAATATATGATAAAGCAACAGATTCAGCCAACTTCAAAGACATAGATATTTTAGAGGCCAATTTTATATGAGAGCACTAGATTTTTGTGATGCATCTTCACAGAACCACAAGAACAGTAGATATAGTATAATATGATTCCATGAGTATAATGCTAACCACAAGAGAATCAATCAGCAGCAGGTATATAGCTAGCAAACTATCTACACATCATCGACACTTGAACCATAACATGTCCAGCAAGGAAACAAAAAATGGAACAAGTACTAATTCTGGATAACATGTCCAGGAAGGCCATCCAATGGTTTCAGTCACATCCTAATAAACCAGTGGCACTCTAATACTACTAATTAGCAGCACCATATCAAATAGCCAGATGAAGCACTAGCACTTGATCATCGACACAACAGTCCGAAAGGACTCAACCACGACACAAAAAGCATCAAAATCCTAACTGAACCATGAAACAGAACATGGTTGTAGTATAGCAAAGGGAGGAGCTCACAGTGGTGGTTTGTGTAGCTCATGTCGAACAGCCTCTGTTCGTCGCTTGCGAGCACCATGCACCTTGCTTAGCCATGAAGCCCTTGTCCTCTGCTGCATGGATGAAATCCAAAGCATTGTTGTTGCACGTGGATAGGAGGGTCAGAAGTTTTGAGGTCAAATCGAGCAGGAGATAGTGTATAGTTTGCAGGTGCGTGAGGAAGGAAAGCAATGCAAAAGCATCACCTCAAGGAGTAGAATCCTAACCACAAGAGCATGAATCAGCCGCAGGTATATATATAGCTAACTATATACCACGTACTCCCTCTGTAAAGAAATATAAGAGAACTTAGATCACTAAAGTAGTGATCTAAACGCTCTTATATTTCTTTACGGCGGGGGTAGTAAACAGCAACAGCAGCACTTGTACCATGGCATGTCCAGCAAGGAAACTAAAAATGGGAAAATAATTTATTCTAAACTAGATACCAACTGATCTAGCCAGATTAAACTTGTGCGTCGTCGTACCAGTCACTGTCTGCTGTAGCAAGCATTTTTCTAGGTTAAACTTGTGCCTACAGCCCCTCAAAAAACAAAAAATGTGTGCCTACGCAGACACGCAATCACCAGTTCACCAGACTAGTTCCAACAACCATTACAACTAGCAACACAGGCAACCACCATTCACGGTGGTAGATCCATGCAGTAGATACATGCATGAAGAAAACTGAATTACTATAACAGAATACTTCATGGAGAAGTAGGATATGATGCATTGTGCAAGCAACTAATTTAGTAAGTAGTGCTCCAAAGTATTCCACATGTCAGGTGCAGCTTGCAAGCCAGCATAGAGAAAAATACGCATCTTCTCAGTGTCAGCTACGAGGAAGGGTGCAAACAGGAAACACACTGAAACTTGACTATTATGAAAACCATTGATCAAGTGGTCAAATCAATTCTCTAGTTCAACAAGTAGTTATATGAGGCATCAAGATTGCTAAATATCAAGAAGACCACTTAATGAATAGAATGAAGAAGAGACCATAAGGCTGGAAAATATTTCAGAAACAGAGCAAAACGGCTTGCTAATTTTGGCATCAATGAATTTGGGACAGGGAGGACAAGCTAGCAGAATGCATTTAATAAAATGGGTTGCTTCTGGCTGCTTTAGTAGTACATATATAAATGCTAATGACATGAAGGTTCCATCAAGCCATGATCAACTACTCCAAATCATTGCATGTTTTGCAAAAAAAATACTAGATGAATCTCACTAACAGGAGCACTAGGTGATTAATGGAAGAAGTAATCTGCAGATTACATAGTGAATGAGTGAAGGACTTAAATCTCTCTCTGTGGAAGAACTAAGTTGATGAAGACCTGCAGCAACAGGAGAAGCCTTGAATCATTGGTTTGGTCGGGTCGAAGCTGGAAAGAGCGATGTTGTACATGATCAGCAACCGAGGGGCTCAACCATCATATCCCCTACCTCAAGTCGACCCGGCCTCAAGGAACCAGCAGCACCGCTGTACCTGGGTCATATTTTGGTACACAATCAGCTAATATGTTAACATTTAGTTACCATGAAAATAAAACAACAAACTCGGATAAGCATTAGCAGTGTAGTACAGAATGTATCACTATAACTTTGGGAAATAGTTAGTCTGGTGGGTATCCAGTTTACTTGCATATGACCAACACTAGCCAGTATGAGTTCATTCAATAACTAAAAAGTACTCAGTAAATTATACAGAATTTAAAGGATTATTTGTTTTTTGGGGGCCTTTGATGCTAGAGTAAGAAGATGCAAATGGGTGAATAATACGTAGTGGAAGCACCATCAATAAATATGTTGGGGAACGTAGTGTTTCAAAATTTTCCTACGATCACGTAAGATCTAACTAGGAGATGCATAACAACGAGAAGTGAGAGTGTGTCCAGGTACCCTCGTAGACCGAAAGTGGAAACATTTAGTAACGCGGTTGATGTAGTCAAACGTCTTCATGATCCAACCGATCCAAGTACCGAATGTACAGCACCTCCATGTTCTACACATGTTCAGCACAATGATGTCCCTCGAGCTCTTGATCCAGTGTAGGAGGAGGGACAGTTCCGTTAGCTCGACGGTGTGGTGACGGTGATGATGAAGTTACCGGTGCAGGGCTTCACCTAAGCACTACGACGATATGACCGAGGTGGTAAACTGTGGAGTGGGGCACCACACACGGCTAAGAGATGCCTGTTGTGCCTTTGGGGGCCCCCCACCTCCGTATATAATGGGAGGAGGAGGAGGTGGCCAGCGTAAGGGAGTGCTCCATAAGGGGGGAGTCCTTCTTGGACTCCTACTCCAAGTAGGATTCGGTCCCCCCCCCCCTCCTTCCTTCCACCGGAGAGGGAAAAGGGGAAGGGAGAGAGAGGGAGAAGGAAAGAGGGGGGCCGGCCCCCTCCCCTAGTCCAATTCAGTTTGGGAAAGGGGGTGCCCCTCTCACGTGGTCTTTCTCTTCTCCTCCAATAAGGCCCAATAGGCCCAATACTTCTCCCAGGGGGTTCTAGTAACCTTTCGGTACTCCGAAAAAATGCCCGAACCACTCGGGACCATTCCGATGTCCAAATCCAACCTTCCAATATATGAATCTTTATCTCTCGACCATTTCGAGAGTCCTCCTCATGTCTGTGATCTCATCCGGGACTGCAAACATACTTCGGTCATCAAATCACATAACTCGTAATACAAATCGTCATCGAATGTTAAGCGTGCGGACCCTACGGGTTCGAGAACTATGTAGACATGACCGAGACACATCTCCGGTCAATAACCAATAGCAGAACCTGGATGCTCATATTGGCTACTACATATTCTACGTAGATCCTTACCGGTCAAACGGCATAACAACATATGTCATTCCCTTTGTCATCGGTATGTTACTTGCCCGAGATTCGATTGTCAGTATCATCATACCTAGTTCAATATCGTTATCGGCAACTCTCTTTACTCGTTCCGTAATGCATCATCCCATAACTAACTCATTAGTCACATTGCTTGCAAGGCTCATAGTGATGTGCATTACCGAGAGGGCCCAGAGATACCTCTTCGATACACGGTGTGACAAATCCTAATCTCGATCTATGCCAACTCAGCAAACACCATCGGTGACACCTATAGAGCATCTTTATAATCACTCGGTTACATTATGACGTTTGATAGCACACAAGGTGTTCCTCCGGTATTCGGGAGTTGCATAATCTCATAGTCAGACGAACATGTATAACTCATGAAGAAAGCAATAGCAATAAAACTAAATGGTCATTATGCTAAGCTAACGGATGGGTCTTGTCCATCACATCATTCTCTAATGATGTGATCCCGTTCATCACATGACAACACATGTCTGTGGTCAGGAAACTTAACCATCTTTGATTAATGAGCTAGTCAAGTAGTGGCACGAATGTACTAAGTTTCCGGTTAATACAATTCTATCATGAATAATAAACATTTATCATGATATAAGGAAATATACATAAAAACTTTATTATTGCCTCTAGGGCATATTCCCTTCAGTCTCGCACTTGCACTAGAGTCAATAATATATATTACATAGTAATAATTCTAACACCCATGGAGTCTTGGTGTTGATCATGTTTTTCTCGTGAGAGAGGCTTAATCAACGGGTCTGCAACATTTAGATCAGTATGTATCTTGCAAATCTCTATGTCTCCCTCCTTGACTTGATCGCGGATGGAATTGAAGCATCTCTTGATGTGGTTGATCCTCTTGTGAAATCTGGATTCCTTCGCCAAGGCAATTGCTCCATTATTGTTACAAAAGATTTTCATTGGACCCGATGCACTAGGTATTACACCTTGATTGGATATGAACTACTTCATCCGGACTCCTTCATTTGCTGCTTCCAAAGCAGCTATGTACTCCGCTTCACACGTAGATCCCGCCACGATACTCTACTTGGAACTGCACCAACTGACAGCTCCACCATCAATATAAATATGTATCTGGTTTGTGACTTAGAGTTATACGGATTAGTGTCAAAGCTTGCATAGACATAACCATTTACGACAAGCTCTTTGTCACCTCCATAAACGAGAAACATATCCTTAGTACTTTTATCGGTGTGTAGCGAAGGTCGACACCTATGGGATCACTTGGGACCCTTCCGTGGTTCGGTAGGGATGAGGAATGCTGCAAAGAGAGATCTAAAGGCTAACACGACCGATTTTTATCCAGGTTCGAGCCGCTGAGGAGCGTAAGACCCTAGTCCTACTTGATTGTGTATTATGTGTTCTTGAGCTCCGGCTAGCTGCTCGCATGCATGCTGGGTCGAGAGGTCCAAAAGTTCGAACACTCCTCCAATACGCAGTGGGCCTCCTTTTATATGTCCAAGGGGCTGCCACAGTGGCACACAGGAGGTGTAAAGCTGCTACAGTGCATATGCTTATCGTTGGCGTCTTAGGACAAACGCCATAAATGCACTGCTTAGGTGCCCTCTAGCTTTATCCGGGACAGGAGGAGAGCCTGTCCCCTCCGTTGCCTTCTCACCCCGTCTTGACACGCGTAAACGCTGATGAGGTATGCAGTGCCAAGTTGGCTGGCCAGCTGCCATGCTGGAGAGGTGGCAGGGTCTTCACGTAGATCTGCATGTCACCACGCAGGTGCCTGCCAGGCTGGCAGGCTGGCCACTGCGCTAAAGTGGTGACGGGGTGGCGGAGTCTTGTCGCGGTCTTGCTGAGGCCCCCGGCAAGGATCCTGCGGGGCTTCGTGGATGTCCCCGGCAAGAATCTTGTTGGGGCCTCATTTCCAGGCCCTCACAAAGATCTGCACGCCATTACGCACGCACCCTTGGATCTTGGTTTTAACATTGTCGATGGCGTCAGAGCTCTCAACCCCAAGGGTGCCTTTGTGAGTGATATGCAAATCATCCCCAGCAAGGATCTTGTCGAGGTCTCACGAGCCGTTGTAGGATCTTGAAGTAGATGTGTCTAGAGGGGGGGTGATTAGAAACTTAGTGCTAATGTTGCAATTTTTAGGCCTTTTTGGTTTGAGTGGAGTTTTAGGCACAATTTCAACATACACAATACATATCAAGCAAGCATGCAAAGAGTATATGAGCAGCGGAATGTAAAGCATGCAACTTGCAAGAATGTAAGGGGAAGGGTTTGGAGAATTCAAACGCAATTGGAGACACAGATGTTTTTCCCGTGGTTCGGATAGGTGGTGCTATCCTACATCCACGTTGATGGAGACTTCAACCCACGAAGGGTAACGGTTGCGCGAGTCCACGGAGGGCTCCACCCACGAAGGGTAATGGTTGCGCGAGTCCACGGAGGGCTCCACCCACGAAGGGTCCATGAAGAAGCAACCACCCACGAAGGGTCCACGAAGAAGCAACCTTGTCTATCCCACCATGGCCATCGCCCACGAAGGACTTGCCTCACTAGCGGTAGATCTTCACGAAGTAGGCGATCTCCTTGCCCTTACAAACTCCTTGGTTCAACTCCACAATCTTGTCGGAGGCTCCCAAGTAACACCTAGCCAATCTAGGAGACACCACTCTAAAAGAAGTAACAAATGGTGTGTAGGTAATGAACTCCTTGCTCTTGTGCTTCAAATGATAGTCTCCCCAACACTCAACTCTCTCTCATAGGATTTGGATCTGGTGGAAATAAGGTTTGAGTGGAAAGCAACTTGGGGAAAGCTAGAGATCAAGATTCATATGGTAGGAATGGAATATCTGGCCTCAACACATGAGTAGGTAGTTCTCTCTCAGAAATAGGATGCTGGAAGTGTAGGCTTAGTATGATGGCTCTCTCTACGAATGAAGAGGAGGTGGAGGGGTATATATAGCCTCCACACAAAATCCAACCGTTACACACGATTTACCAATCTCGGTGGGACCGAATCAACAAACTCGGTCAGACCGAAATAGGAAACCTAGTGACTGTTAGAGATTTTTGGTGGGACCGACTGGATCAACTCGGTGGGACCGATGTGCTAGGGTTAGGGTAAATCCAAAACTCGGTTTGACCGATTACTCAAACTCGGTGGGACCGATTTGGATAATAAGTGAAACATAGAGTTGGCCAAGCAAACTCGGTGGGGCCGATTGCATATCTCGGTGGGACCGAAAATATTGCAATAGGTAACAGAGAGTTTGCAAGCCCATCTCGGTGAGCCCGAGATCCCATCGGTGAGACCGAACTGATTAGGGTTTCTGGCAGTGGCTATGACAGGTGAAACTCGGTGGCGCCGGATAGGAATAATCGGTAGGTCCGAGTTTGTCTTTGGGTTTAGGTCATATGTGGAAGTGGGAAAGTAGCTGAGGATTTTGGAGCATATCATTAAGCACATGAAGCAAGAGGCTCATTAAGCAACGCCTCATCCCTCCTTGATAGTATTGGCTTTTCCTATGGACTCAATGTGTTCTTGGATCACTAAAATGTAAAATGAAGAGTCTTGAGCTTGAAGCTTTAGCCAATCCTTTGTCCTTAGCATCTTGAAGGAGTTCCCACAACCTTTAGTCCATGCCACTCCATTGTTGAACTTATCTGAAACATGCTAGATAGAAATGTTAGTCCAACAAGAGATATGTTGTCATCAATTATCAAAACCACCTAGGGAGCACTTGTGCTTTCAATCTCCCCCTTTTTGGTAATTGATGGCAACATACATCAAAGCTTTAGATAAAGATATAAAGAACAACAAGTAAAGCTTTGGAAGGACATGTAACAAGCATAGGCTCCCCCTACATGTATGCACTCATGTAAATATGAAATATAGAGGCATGTGAGAGCATAACCATGACAGAGTAGGCAATGTGTTACATGTATCTTGGCCATATGCATCAGAGCAAAAGATTATCAAGGAAAATACCTTCATGCTCATGAGTCCTTCTTGCAAACAGTATGTACATAAGCAAGAACTCCTCATACTCATGATTTTGATGCATATACTTACCTTGTGGTCTTGAGTTGGCTTAGGATGGAATGAACCTGCACAAACAAAGTTAGATAACACAGGTACATCCACTAGCCAGAGCAAACAAAAGAAACCACAAGAATACCAAGACTGGGATGACATGTTGAGAGTGAGTACAAGGTACCACATTGGATTCAACATGTCCCCAAGAATAAAGATATGCAATGAATTTGACTGATTTCTTTCCCTTAGGTGTCTTGCTCCCCCAGAATCTTACATGGGATATTGGGAGAAGATAAGGAACATCAAATTAGAGCTGAAAGATACAAATGAACATGTCTTTCCCCCTAAAAAGACATGTGACATCTCTCCTCTTGAACATCGCATCAAGCATCTGGGACATCTGGGATCCTTGAGTATTCTCTCCCCCTGGAAGTCTCTCTCTCCCCCTTAATACTTCCTCTCTTGTAGGTTTGGTCCTTGAGACTTTTTCTCTCTCTTGATGTGATCTCTCTCTCCTACAAGCTTTGATGTGACCTCTCTCTCCCCCTTTGACATCAATTTCCAAGAAGGGCTTTCTGAAATCCGTCGTATAGGTTTGGTCCTTGAGACTCAGCACAAAGCAATGGATAAAACTGTGATGCTTGTAGAGGACAAGATTCATTGAGTAGAGCTGGATCAGAAGAAATATAGAACAAGTGGCAAACTGTTTTTCCTGTTGCGAAGTCGGTGGCACCGAGTGGTATGTTTCGGTGGCACCGAAAAGATTCAGTTGGACCGAAAATTACAAGTTGGTGAAACCGAGTTCACACAGAGAAAAACACTTTTCACCTCAGCTCACTAGACATGTAGGATCTCACAAAGATTTGCAATGAATGACCTGAAGGATTTGCAAGGAATTGAATGCAGAAAATGCAGAACAAAAACAAAGAGAAAAGAGAAGAAACTGAAAGATCTAGATGAAGTTTTTTTTTGAAAAAGAGAAAGAAAATAAACATGCATGAGACAAATGCAATAACACAGAAAAGAACACAAGAGAACTTCATCTAGAGTTGGGCGGTGACATAGTCACCTATGTTAGAGTATATTGACTTAGGAGTCAAGTGAGAACACTTGATCATAGGTCATACTCATCGTTTAAGCTCAAAATGGGGTTACCATTTTTCGTTTAAGCATCTTGATGTATTCACATCTTGTTGAGTTGCTTTGACTCATGTCTTGGAGTAAAGCTTCTCTAAGATGGAATAACATACCTTGGGTGGTGGTGTGGTTCTTTCTCATGTAGTTGAACTTGTGTGGGTGCTCAAGGTTGATGTAGCTCATCAAGAGTTGGGAGCACCACTTGGAGTTTGAGTTCATCTACCTACATGGGTTAGTTCTTGCAAGGAAGAGCAGTTGTGTATCCAAAAATGACAATCATGAAGCTCAACATAGAATTTGTCAAAGGATATGTTTGAATGGTTTTGTGCTTCCTTGTCTTCAACCACCATTGTGTAGAGTCTTGGTGATGTAGAGATTGCTCAAGATGTGAGTGAGTCGCAATCTCATGGAATTAGATTCAACCAAGCACCTACATGGGTTAGACAACATGCAAGGTGCAAATATATCCAAGACATAAGATAGTTATCATAAGAGATATATCATGGATTAGTCATAAGCTCATGTCTTGCATGTATCCAATGGAGTTTCTACTCCAAGTTCGAAGCATCAATGATGTTCAATTCACCTCTCAACCTGCAAAATACTTTCTCATCAAGAGGTTTAGTAAATATATCCGCTAATTGCTTATCGGTGCGAACGTGCTTAAGATTAATGTCACCCTTAGCAACATGATCTCGAATGAAATGATGACGAACTTCAATATGCTTAGTTCGAGAATGTTGTACAGGATCATGACCAATTTTGATAGCACTTTCATTGTCACAAAGCAGTGGAACATGTTTCACATAAATCCCATAATCTTTAAGAGTTTGGGTCATCCAAAGTAATTGAGCACAACATGAACCAGCGGCAATGTATTCCGCTTCGGCGGTGGATAAGGATACCGAGTTTTGTTTCTTGGAAGACCAAGACACAAGAGATCTACCAAGAAATTGACAAGTACCCGAAGTGGACTTTCTATCAACCTTGTTTCCGGCATAATCCGAGTCGGAATAGCCAACAAGATCAAAAGAAGACCTCTTAGGATACCAAATGCCAAAACTTGGTGTATGGATTAAATATCTCACTATCCTTTTCACAGCCTTAAGATGACATTCTTTAGGAGCAGCTTGATATCGTGCACACATGCACACACTTAGCATAATATCGAGACGTGAAGCACATAGGTATAACAATGAACCAATCATAGAGCGATAAACCTTTTGATCAACCGGTTCACCATCTTTGGTTAAATCATTATGTCCACTTGTAGGCATGGGTGTAGACATACCTTTGCATTCTTGCATATTGAACTTGTTTGAATAAGTCCTTGGTGTACTTCGTTTGAGAGACAAATGTACCTTCCTTAATTTGCTTGACTTGCAAACCGGGAAAGAATTTGAGTTCACTCATCATAGACATCTCAAACTTCTCTGACATTAGCTTTCCAAACTTTTCACTAAAGAGAGGGTTAGTTGAACCAAATATGATATCATCGACATAAATTTGGCATACAAATAGTTCTCCATTAACCCTTTTAGTAAAAAGAGTAGAATCAATTTTACCAATTTCAAAACCACTTGTAATAAGGAACTTGGTCAAGCATTTATACCATGCTCTAGGAGCTTGTTTAAGACCATAAAGAGCTTTGTGAACTTTGTAAACATGATTTGGTTTCTTAGGATTGATAAAGCCGGGAGGTTGTTTGACATAAACTTCCTCCTCTATTTCACCATTTAGAAAAGCACTTTTAATGTCCATTTGGTACAAGGTGATATTATGGTGATTATCATAGGCAAGTAAGATGCGAATGGACTCAAGTCTAGCAACGGGAGCATATGTCTCACCATAGTCCATACCTTCGACTTGTGTGTACCCTTGGGCGACGAGATGTGCTTTGTTGCGAACCACTTGTCCATCTTCATCTTGCTTGTTGCGAAACACCCATTTGGTACCAATGATGTTGTGGTTGTTGTCGGGCTTCTCAACCAATGTCCAAACTTGGTTTCTCTCAAAATTTTGTAGCTCTTCATGCATAGCATTTATCCAATCCGGATCTTCCAATGCTTCTTCAACCTTCATAGGTTCAATGCTAGAGATGAATGAATAGTTTTCACAAAAGTTAGCTAAACGAGTTTTTGAGCGAGTGATTCTCCCGGTTTGTATATCATTGAGGATTTGCTCGACGGGATGATCTTTGGCAATTCTTGCTCGAACTCGTGAGAGCTTTTCCTTGGGTCTTTGTTGAACATCTTCTTCATCTTGTTCTTCTTCTTGGCCTTCTTCATTGTTGACGTCGTCATTCTCTTGTCGTGGTGGAGAAAGAGGTTGTTGATGTTCGTCTTGATGCATTTCCTTGTCTTCTTCATCTTGGTGTGTCCCACTTGTGGATGCTTCCGTGTCAATTCTTGGTTCACTTTGTCGTGAAGTAGAAGCTTCCACTTGGACGGATGAAGTACTCTCCTTCACCTCCGTTGGACGAATTTTTCCAATGGACAAGTCTTGGATTGCTTCTGAAGGGTCTGTGCCTCCTACATCAATTGGCAATTGCTCTACTTGCGAGCCATTAAATTCATCAAACTTCACATCTACCGTATCTTCAACCTTTCAGGTGAAATTGTTGTAGACACGGTAAGTGTGAGAGTTTGAGCCATAACCAAGTAGGAAACCTTCATGAGATTTAGGAGCAAACTTTGAACGACGATGCTTATCAAGAATGTAGCACTTTGAGCCGAATACTCGAAAGTATCCAACTTGGGGTTTGTTACCGGTGAGGAGCTCGTATGCTGTCTTGTTGAGTAGCTTGTGAAGATACAAGCGATTTGTTGCGGGACAAGCTGTCTCAACCGCTTCTGCCCAAAAGTGCTTCGGCGTCTTGTATTCATCAAGTATCGTTCTTGCCATTTCGATGAGCGTCCGGTTCTTCCTCTCAACAACTCCATTTTGTTGAGTGTGTATGTAGCTGAGAACTCGTGTGAAATCCCTTCTTCGTCAAGAAAGGTGTCCACATTTGCGTTCTTGAACTCCGTTCCGTTGTCACTCCGAACCTTCTTGATCTTCACGTCAAACTGATT
This sequence comes from Triticum dicoccoides, assembly GCF_002162155.2. Taxonomy (NCBI): domain Eukaryota; kingdom Viridiplantae; phylum Streptophyta; class Magnoliopsida; order Poales; family Poaceae; genus Triticum; species Triticum dicoccoides. The sequence goes on along the minus strand of NC_041390.1, from coordinate 313,218,657 downwards.
TTGGGCCTTCCTAGCGAAGTTTCTGAAGATCTTCTGGACCTGCAACTTGTCATTAAGAAAGAACACCCACGTAAATCTTGAAAAATCATCAACTATAACTAGACCAAACGAATTTCCGCCGAGACTCTTGTAGGCGTTGGGACCAAAAAGATCCATATGAAGTAGCTCGAGTGGCCTTCTTGTGGTCATGATGTTCTTCACGGGATGCCTTCCTCCAACCTGTTTACCTACTTGACAAGCACTGCAAAGTCTATACTTATCAAATATGACATCGTTAACTCCAAGGATATGATTTCCTTTAATAAGCTTGTCAAGGTTTCTCATGCCAACGTGACCTAGTCGTCTATGCCACAACCAACCTTTTGAGGATTTAGCAACAAAGCAAGTTTTAGGTTGTGCCTTTTTAGAGAAATCGACAATGTAAAGATCACCTCTACGCATACCCATAAAGACCATTTTATGATTGTCTCGATGAAATACTTGGCAATCTACCTCAGTAAATAGGACATTCAAACCGAAATCACCAAGTCTAGATACTAAAAGTAAGTTGTAGCCGAGATATTCAACGAGCATGACATTTTGAATGGAACTATCATGTGAGATGGCCACCTTACCAAGGCCAACCACTTTACCCTTTGAATTATCACCAAAGGTGACATATTTTCGAGGGCCGTCATTTTCAGCAAGCTCATGAAACATCTCTTCATCTCCGGTCATATGATCAGTACATCCACTATCAAGAACCCATTCCTTTCCTCCTGATTCATATCCCCGAAGATTTTCCATAAGACAAAAATGTCTCATTGCATCATCAAGATCGAAGTCACTATCATCATCATCATCATCATAGTATCCATGTTCATCATGATCTTGTGACTCATCATTTCCTAGAGAGGGTAATTCATTAGATAAATGATCATCAAAGTGGTCATTTTTATGAATTTTTATAGCTTCGAATATGATATCACTAATGATTCCAACATCTCCTTTAGCATGCTTAAGATTGGTAAGTTCAAATAGACAATTACCAAAACTAGGATCACTAGAGTTCATCTTACTCAAGGCAATAGATTTATGGAGAATTTCATCCAAAGTTTTCAAGGAATGATCGGGAAATCATTCCTCAAGAAATTTCCATATAGTATAGGCACAATTAAGAGTAGGCAAACTAGCAATCAAATTTTTGGGCAATCCTCTAATGATGAGCTCAATAGTTCTAAGATTGCGAATCATGTCAATATCTTCATCTAGGGTAGGATGCAAAGGATCAATATGAGGTGCACAAGGGCTAGCAATATACTTGTTGAAATGATATTGATTGAAAATTATAAGCATCTCATTTTTCCACTCATGAAAATACTCTCCATCAAGAATAGGCACTCTATGTCTAAGACTCCCTAAGGTAGACACATCCATCTTCCTCCAATGGTGATTAAACCAAGGCAATGGAGACCAAAGCTCTGATACCACTTGTAGGATCTTGAAGTAGATGTGTTTAGAGGGGGGGTGATTAGACACTTAGTGCTAAAGTTGCAATTTTTAGGCCTTTTTGGTTTGAGTGGAGTTTTAGGCACAATTTCGACATACACAATACATATCAAGCAAACATGCAAAGAGTATATGAGAAGCGCAATGTAAAGCATGCAACTTGCAAGAATGTAAGGGGAAGGGTTTGGAGAATTCAAACGCAATTGGAGACACGGATGTTTTTCCCGTTGTTCGGATAGGTGGTGCTATCCTACATCCACGTTGATGGAGACTTCAACCCATGAAGGGTAACGGTTGCGCGAGTCCACGGAGGGCTCCACCCACGAAGGGTAATGGTTGCGCGAGTCCACGGAGGGCTCCACCCACGAAGGGTCCACGAAGAAGCAACCACCCACAAAGGGTCCACGAAGAAGCAACCTTGTATATCCCACCATGGCCATCGCCCACGAAGGACTTGCCTCACTAGCGGTAGATCTTCACGAAGTAGGCGATCTCCTTGCCCTTACAAACTCCTTGGTTCAACTCCACAATCTTGTCGGAGGCTCCCAAGTAACACCTAGCCAATCTAGGAGACACCACTCTCCAAGAAGTAACAAATGGTGTGTAGGTAATGAACTCCTTTCTCTTGTGCTTCAAATGATAGTCTCCCCAACACTCAACTCTCTGTCATAGGATTTGGATCTGGTGGAAAGAAGGTTTGAGTGGAAAGCAACTTGGGGAAAGCTAGAGATCAAGATTCATATGGTAGGCATGGAATATCTTGGCCTCAACACATGAGTAGGTAGTTCTCTCTCAGAAATAGGATGCTGGAAGTGTAGGCTTAGTCTGATGGCTCTCTCTACGAATGAAGAGGAGGTGGAGGGGTATATATAGCCTCCACACAAAATCCAACCGTTACACACGATTTACCAATCTCGGTGGGACCGAATCAACAAACTCGGTCAGACCGAAATAGGAAACCTAGTGACCGTTAGAGATTTTCGGTGGGACCGACTGGATCAACTCGGTGGGACCGATGTGCTAGGGTTAGGGTAAATCCAAAACTCGGTTTGACCGATTACTCAAACTCGGTGGGACCGATTTGGGTAATAAGTGAAACAGAGAGTTGGCCAAGCAAACTCGGTGGGGCCGATTGCATATCTCGGTGGGACCGAAAATATTGCAATAGGTAACAGAGAGTTTGCAAGCCCATCTCGGTGAGCCCGAGATCCCATCGGTGAGACCGAACTGATTAGGGTTTCTGGCAGTGGCTATGACAAGTGAAACTCAGTGGCGCCGGATAGGAATAATCGGTAGGTCCGAGTTTGGCTTTGGGTTTAGGTCATATGTGGAAGTGGGAAAGTAGCTGAGGATTTTGGAGCATATCATTAAGCACATGAAGCAAGAGGCTCATTAAGCAACACCTCATCCCTCCTTGATAGTATTGGCTTTTCCTATGGACTCAATGTGATCTTGGATCACTAAAATGTAAAATGAAGAGTCTTGAGCTTGAAGATTTAGCCAATCCTTTGTCCTTAGCATCTTGAAGGAGTTCCCACAACCTTTAGTCCATGCCACTCCATTGTTGAACTTATCTGAAACATGCTAGCTAGAAATGTTAGTCCAACAAGAGATATGTTGTCATCAATTATCAAAACCACCTAGGGAGCACTTGTGCTTTCAGCCGTCCCGGCAATGACCTTGCCTGGGGTCCAACTCACCCTCTATCTTCTTATCTCTGGCTTGGCTTCTTCTCCTCGCCTTGTATCTTGTTCTCGGTCACCCCCTTTAGGCCTTGCCGCGGAGGTGGCTACGACTACCCGTGCACAGGTATGGGGTGCTAAAGAGCCCACACTTTAGTACACCGACAGGAGCCCCCGGTCATGGGCCATACAAGGGTGCGATGCGTCGTTGGGACAGGCCCAGATAGTGCGCAGGCCCGCATGGCTGGGGAATAGCTGCTATAATCTTCTCGTATGATGCGCTTCCCCACGATCTGTATTGAGTGTGCGTCGTGGAGGTCATGCGTGGAGTGGTTGCAGCACGCCTGTGCCTGCGCCAATGCCTTCACATCGAACAGCAAATAGGCAGCCCCGAGCCTTCCCCATAAAAAGAGGAAATTGCAGGGGCGCTGCTCATTTACCCCTTTCTCCCATCCGATCTAGGAAACCGACGCCCCCTTCTTACTCCTCAAGCCCAATCCAAATTTCCCTTCTCCGCCCATCGCCGTCGTGCCCTCACCGCTTTCAGCCCCCTGCCCTCCGTCGGCTGCCATGGCGGCCAAGAACAAGAACAAGGGGGTGCTCCAGGGGAGCGAGGAGGTGGAGGATGCGTTGGTGACGAAGCGGAGGGAGCACGTCGTCTTTGCTCCAGGGCTCGACGCGCTCGCGCTCAAGAGCGGTTCTAGTTCATGTGGGAAGGGAGGCGATTGGGCATCCCGCCACCCGCGTCATCCCCGGACCCAATGGTGCACCAGGTCCAAATCGATATCCCTTCTTTGTTGATTACCTTTACTGTGGGCTCTGCCCCCCATTCTCCGATTTCTTCATCGACATCATGTACACCTTCGACCTCCATCTTCTGGATTTCACGCCGAATGCCGTGGCGTGTATGGCCATCTTTGCTCACCTCTGTGAGAACTTTACGGGTGACCCCCAACATGGCGCTCTTCAGCCACTATTTCCTCCCTCGCATCTAGCCAGGAGGGGCGCCATCCGGTTGCGTCACCTGGATCCTGAGGGCTTGTTGCAAGGAGACATACCCAAACGGGACCCAGAAGGATAAATGGGAGGAGTGGCGGCACAGGTGGTGCTGGATTGTGGAGAAGGAGTCGCACCCATTTTGCACCCCCCGGCAAGAGCAAGTGGTCCGTCGTGGCAATTGGGGTAGCCTCGATCCTCTGGCACAGTTGCCATCACCAGAATCCACCGCCTCAAGTCTGTCGGGCTCACCTTAGAGATGATCAGGGCCGATTTCATCTGCCGCCGCATTGCCCCACTTCATAACAAAGGGAGGCCGGCTTGGGATTTCTGAAATGCGGCGGACATCATGAGGTTGCGCCCTGGTTTGAAACAAAACTTCACAATGATGCAACACATGTCCCTCTGCTCGAAGCTATTACAGCTTAAGATCGACAAACCTGGCAAGGCCGGCAAGGCTGAGGAGGCCAGCAAGGTTGAGGAGGTCGGCAAGCAATTCAAGTTGTCGGCGGTCGTTGTCCCCATGTGCAACAACTCCGCCCGGACCTCCATCATCCCCATAATGCCGGTGTTCAACACCCACGGCCTCGACCAGACCTGGGCGGAGCCAGACGCGTCGCGGGTGCAGGAGTTCTTTGACAGTTTGTTGGAGCAGCCCGTCTGTGAGGAGAAGCAGCTCATCCGCGACACCACCAACGAGGAGGTGGAGTATATTGCCAACAGGGCGGAGGAGGCGGCTCTTGTCGAAGTGTCCTCCAGCACTGGCTTCCGGGAAAGCGAGGTCGGGGTCAAAGAAGACTTTGCCGAGTAGGTGGGGTCCACAGGGGAGCGCAGCGGTGCTGCTGCCGGGGGCCCTTCTACCGAGGAAGCGGACGAAGAGGCGGCCGACAACACGGACAAAGAGGACCCGCCCGAGGAGCCCCCGGTTAAGGGGAGGAGGAAGCGTGTCCTCCGGTGGTCTAGCTCAAGCGAGCCAGTGCGGCGAACCTCTTCGCCCAAAGAGGTCCCTGCAAAGAAGGCAGCCGGCAAGGCCGCACCGCGGAAAGGGGCCGAGGCGCAGCCCGTGCATCATACAAGGCGCACGGCCGTGGCGGCAGAGGGAGCAGCGGAAGCTGCTTCTACTTTGGCCAAGTGACGCAGGTCTCTGTCCCTAGCCCTCCACACGGACACCATACCAGAGGCCGATTACGACCTCTCTGGCATGAGCCCGAACAGGAGGGGGGCCAGAGGAAGAGGACGAAGAAAGGGACGAGTGAGTGCTCCACCACCTTGTCCATCTCTTGGATTCCTATTCTGGTTATCTTGCTTGATTTAACTTTGTCTTGGCTTGCTTTTGCAGGGACATGGATACAGTGGCGCAGAGGATGGCGAAGAGAGCCAAGACCTCGATGGGCGATGAGCCCCGGCAAGCACCTCGAGCGCGCCGGAGGTGATCACGATCAGCCCGGGCCCAAGCCCACGATGTAGCCCCCGACTCAGTCCCGATAGTGAGTCCACTATCCACTTTCTATTGGCGAGCGATGGGGCATGTCTTTTCACCATCAGTCTCGCCGGGTTTGCAAGGGAAGAGCGACAACAGGAGGGGCCGTCAAGGGCTGCCCCCAACATGCCTCCTCCATCAACCACCACACCACCCAAGGACGGGTTCCCAGCAAGGGCTTCTACCGGCAAACCTACACCGCCAAGGGAGAGATCTCCGTCAAGGCCCTCCTCCGACGAGCCCAACATGCGGAGGAGGAGCCGGCAAGCACAAGTGCCCACTGCCCCATCCCGGTAACGAGCATTGGCGGGGAGGGAACCACTCCTCCCCAACTTGTCATAGGTAAGCCGACTGCCTCATGGCCTTGATCTGTTCTCCAGTGTAACCTTTTTCTTCTTGCTTTAAACTTCGACTCTGGTTTCATCTTCTTCCCCTCCTTGGTCTTCAGACCTCTCCTTGGTGGGTCAAATGGATGTCGATGGCACCGTTGAGGAGATCGCCAAGGATGCCGCCGCTCAGGCCGACGAGGTTGCCGTCAATGAGGCCGCCAAGGAAGCACATGAAGAGGCCGCCAGGGGATCTGCCCGAGAGGCCAGCGATGGGACCGGTGACCGTACTGATGGCATCCTTGCCTCAGGAGCGCCCGTTGCTACATTGGTCCCGGAGTCCTCAGCTGCCTGGGCGATGGTGGCCGACGACCAACCATCCACCTCCGAAGCCCCCCACTTGAGAAGATACCTAAAGATTGGCGAGGATCTGTTTATCACCATCCCAGGGACGGCAAGCATCGGGGCGCCTACCAAGGCAAAGGCTTTTGAAGACGACGTCATCGTCGCCGCCGAGCTCCAAGTTGTCGACGAGCGAAGCGCCAGTAGCTGCAGTTCCAAGGAGGACCGGCTCCTCCAAGCTATTAGCAGCAGATTCCACCAGCTTCAGGCACTTCACCGTGCCCGCTAGGAGAAGCTGGACTCCAGGATGGCAGTAGTCGACGTAGCAGAGGTGGGCCTCCAGGAGCACATTGAGTAGACACATGTCTGGTTTACGGAGGCCCGATAAGACCTGAAGGCCAACCAGGAGCAGCTGGTTTATCAGTAGAATGAGCTTCTTCTGAAGCAATCAGATAACAAGAAGGCCCAGGAGGAGGAGGCTGCACAGATTGCCAAGGAGGACGGTGAGCTGAGGGAGTTCCGCATCTCGCTCGATGCCCAGGAAGAAGACCTTGCCGCTCACGAGGAGGCGCGTGTCGCCAAGCTCCGCGGCAAGGATGAAGAAATTGAGAAGCTCGTCGTGTAGCGGACCCAGGTACTGGAGCATAAACACAACGATGCACTTGTCGCTCTGGTCCTAGATCATGCCGGCAAGCTGAGGGAGGCTGTCAATGCTGCTGAAGCGGCAGAGGCCGCCAAGAGTGAGCTAGCCGGCAAGGTGAAGGAGCTGGGGGCGGAGTTGGAGAAGCACAACAAGGAGGTCATGACGCTCAAGAGTGACAGTTACAAGTCCATCGACACCTTGGCAGGCCTGCAGACCACCATATCCAATAGGGACAAGCTGCTCTCCGAGGCCAACGACACCATTGCCGATCTAAAGCTGAACCTGGCCACCCTAGAGGAGACACTCGCGAGCAGCAGAGCCCGCAAGGAGACCCTGACCAAGAAACTCGAGGATGGGGAGTAGTTGCTCGCGAGTGCTGCCGCCGAGCATAAAGACTTTGCGAGCAGCGTGAAGCTTTAGACTGCACGCCTCGTCGACGCCCCAGAGAAGCTCACCATGCAGCTATCCACCATGGGCCTGCCAAGCATGGGGTACTCCCATGACGACGGGATTTCCGAGAGCGCTACGGTGACCATGTTCCTCGAGGCCGTTCTTGACAGCTTGAAGCTACTCCATGACCGCCGAGCGACCCACCTGGCCAACGAGTCCCGGAAGCTTTGCCGGGGTGCCATCCTCAAGGTGCTCACTAAGGTGGCGTACAGGAACCCTGGCCTCGACATTAACCAGGACAGCTTGCCGGCAGGCTCGGGCCATATGGCACTTGAGGATCTTGTCGTGACCGTTGTCAGCCTGGTCGACCTCGTCATGAGGGTGGAGGGCCAGCGCCAGGACTAGGCGCTCCGCTTCCCCTTGCCGCCATGGATCCGTACCAAAAACAATTACGCTTAAGTTAGAATTGCGGTAACTATTATTGTAATATAACTTGCTATGTTTGTGGATTAAATGCATGTTATCTCCCTCGTATGATTCCTCCTTGTATGGTACACACCCTACGCGTCACTGGGAGAGGCATGCCGGTGCATGCACCCTAGCCGCGAGCGCTTTGAGATCGGATCCTTAGCAGCCTGCTGGGGGGTGCCGCTGCCGGCAAGGCACCTCGCTGTTTCTAGTGCAGCTACTTGAGTCGTTCAGAGGACTCGGAATGGAGCAAGGGCACAACCAGATCCGACAAGGTTCCTTTACATGCAGGTTTTCCTTATACAAGAATCGAGACCATTCGAGGAAAATAAACATGATATTAAAAGAAATCTGCTTCTTGCTGCTCTATTCTTCTTTGCAAGCTGTTGGCATCGCCTGTTGGCGTTCATACTCTCTATTCCCCCGGGAAAACTTGCGCGCAAGGCAATGTTTTGTCCTTTGTGAAAAGGAAAGAAGAAGAAACAGGAATACATAGCCTTGGCGGCTCATTAGTGCTTGCTAGCCTTATGCATCTCGGGAACGATGTTGTGGCTCTTCCCGTGGCGGCGTCCGGGGTCACCAACGTCGCGGCGCTGCTTGTCGCGCATGACCTGGGAGGACCGTGGTGCGGACGCCAGCGGGGATGCCTTGGAGGTCGCCGCATTGCCCATAGGAGCACGGCTCCAGACGGACTGACCACCATGGTCCCCTTCTTCTTGGGACCCATGGTGATCGAGGAAACGACGTGCTAACCGCTAAATCAGGTTTGCATAACTCTCACCCCCCTACCTGGCGGGCCAAACATGTCAGTGTGTAGCGAAGGTTGACACCTGTGGGATCACTTGGGTTCCTTCTGTGGTTCGTCGGGGAGGAAGACAGGTGCAAAGAGCGGATTTAAAGGCTAACACGACGGATTTTTATCCAGGTTTGGGCCGCTAAGGAGGGTAAGACCCTAGTCCTACTTGATTGTGTATTATGTGTTCTTGAGCTCCGGCTAGCTGCTCGCATGCATGCTAGGCTGAGAGGTTCAAAAGTTTGAATCCTCCTCCAGTACGTAGTGGGACTCCTTTTATATGTCCAAGGGGCTGCCGCAGTGGCACATGGGAGGTGTAAAGCTGCTACAGTACCTATGTTTATCACCGACATCTTAGGACAAATGCCATCAATGCACTGCTTACGTGCCCTCTAGCTTTATCGAGGACGGGAGGAGAGCCCGTCCTGTACGTTGCCGCCTCGCCCCGTCTCGGCACGTGTCCACGCCGATGAGGCATGCAATGCCAAGTTGGCTAGCCAGCTGCTGTGCTGGAGAGGTGGCAGGGTCTTCACGTAGATCTGCATGTCACCACGCAGGTGCCTACCAGGCTGGCAGGCTGGCCACTGTGCTGAAGTGGTGATGGGGTGGCGGAGTCTTGCCGCGGTCTTGCTGATGCCCCCGGCAAGGATCTTGCCGGGGTCTCGCGAGCCATCCCGGCAAGGATCTTGCTGGGGGTCCAGCTCGCCCTTTGTCTTATGGTTTCTAGCTTGGCTGCTTCTCCTCGCCTTGCATATTGTTCTTGGTCGCCCCCTTCAGGCCTTGTCCTGGAGGTGGCTATGACTGCCTGTGCACAAGTATGGAGTGCTAAAGAGCCCAAACTTTAGTACACCGACACCTTTTCAGGTATTTCAGGATGTTCTTGACCGTTGTCCAGTGATCCACTGCTGGATTACTTTGGTACCTCCCCGCTAAACTTATAGCAAGGCACACATCAGGTCTGGTACACAGCATTGCATACATGATAGAACCTATGGCTGAGGTATAGGGAATGACTTTCACTTTCTCTCTATCTTCTGTAGTGGTCGGGCATTGAGTCTGACTCAACTTCACACCTTGTAACATAGGCAAGAACTCTTTCTTTGACTCATCCATTTTGAATTCTTCAAAACTTTATCAAGGTATGTGCTTTGTGAAAGTCCAATTAAGCATCTTGATCTATCTCTATAGATCTTGATGCCCAATATATAAGCAGCTTCACCAAGGTCTTTCATTGAAACATTCTTATTCAAGTATCCTTTTATGCTATCTAGAAATTCTGTATTATTTCCAATCAACAATATGTCATCCACACATAATATTAGAAATGCAACAGAGCTCCCACTCACTTTCTTGTATGTACAGGCTTCTCCAAAAGTCTGTATAAAACCATATGCTTTGATCACACTATCAAAGCGTATATTCCAACTCCGAGAGGCTCGCACCAGTCCATAAATGGATCGCTGGAGCTAGCACACTTTGTTAACACCTTTTGGCTCGACAAAACCTTCTAGTTGCATCATATACAATTCTTCTTTAAGATATCCATTAAGGAATGCAGTTTTGACATCCATTTGCCAAATTTCATAATCATAAAATGCGGCAATTGCTAACATGCTTCAGACAGAATTAAGCATCGCTACGGTGAGAAGGTCTCATCATAGTCAACTCCTTAAACTTGTCAAAAACCTTTCGCAACAAGTCGAGCTTTGTAGACAGTAACATTACCGTCAGCGTCAGTCTTATTCTTGAAGATCCATTTATTCTCTATTGCTTGCCGATCATCAAGCAAGTCAATCAAAGTCCACACTTTGTTCTCATACATGGATCCCATCTCAGATTTCATGGCCTCAAGCCATTTTGCAGAATCTGGACTCATCATCGCTTCCTCATAGTTCGTAGGTTCGTCATGGTCAAGTAACATAACCTCCAGAACAGGATTACCGTACCACTTTGGTGCGGATCGTACTCTGGTTGACCTACGAGGTTCGGTACTAACTTGATCAGAAGTTTCATGATCATCATCATTAGCTTCCTCACTAATTGGTGTAGGAATCACTGGAACTAATTTCTGTCATGAACTATTTTCCAATTCGGGAGAAGGTACAATTACCTCATCAAGTTCTACTTTCCTCCCACTCACTTCTTTCGAGAGAAACTCCTTCTCTAGAAAGGATCCACTCTTAGCAACGAATATCTAATAAATTACGGTTATGACATTTGGACACACCATTACGCTGTGGTGTTCTAGGTGGCGTGAGTTGCGAAACTTTTCCACATTGTTTCAAATGAAGACCAAACTCATAACTCAAATATTCTCCTCCATGATCAGATCGTAGAAACTTTATTTTCTTGTTACGATGAATTTCTACTTCACTCTTAAATTCTTTGAACTTTTCAAATGTTTCATACTTATGTTTCATCAATTAGATATATCCATATCTTCTCAAATCATTTGTGAAGGTTAGAAAATAACGATACCCGCCGCGAGCCTCAACACTCATCGGACCACATACATCAGTATGTATTATTTCCAACAAGTCAATTGCTCGCCCCATTGTTCCGGAAAACGGAGTCTTAGTCATCTTTCCCATGAGGCATGGTTCCCAAGAATCAAGTGATTCATAATCATCTGATTCCAAAATCCCATCAGCATGGAGTTTCTTCATGCGCTTTACACCAATATGACCTAAACGACAGTGCCACAAATAAGTTGCACTATCATTATTAACTTTTCATCTTTTGGCTTCAATATTATGAACATGTGTATCACTACAATCGAGATTCGACAAGAATAGACCACTCTTCAAGGATGCATGACCATAAAGATATTACTCATATAAATACAACAACCAAAATTCTCTGATTTAAATGAATAACCTTATCCCATCAAACAAGATCTAGATATAATGTTCATGCTCAACACTGGAACCAAATAACAATTATTTCGGTCTAAAACAAATCCCGATGGTAGATGTAGAGGTATCGTGCTGAGGTGATCACATTGACTTTGGAACCATTTCCCACGCGCATCATCACCTTGTCCTTAGCCAATCTTCGTTTAATCCATAGCCCCTATTTCGAGTTGCAAATACACAGTAATTTGAAATTTTTCCTACGCACACGCAAGATCCATGTAGGTGATGCATAGCAACGAGAGGGGAGAGTGTTGTCCATGTACCCTCGTAGACTATAAGCTGAAGCGTTATGACAACGCGGTTGATGTAGTCATACGTCTTCACGATCTGACCAATCCTAGCACCAAAGGAACGACACCTCCGCGATCTGCACATGTTCAGGTCGGTGACATCCCACGAACTCTAGATCCAGCTGAGTGTCGGGGGAGATCTTCATCAGCACGACGGCGTGATGACGGTGATGATGATGCTACGGGCGCAGGGCTTCACCTAAGCACTACAACGATATGACTGAGGTGGAAATCTGTGGAGGGGGCACCGCACACAGCTAAGAGATCAACTTGTGTGTCTATGGGGTGCCCGCTCCCCGTATATAAACGAGTGGAGGAGGGGAGGGCCGGCCCTCTTTATGGCACGCCCTAGGGGGGTCCTACTCCCACCGGGAGTAGGATTCCCTTGTTCCCTAGTTTGATTAGCAGAGAAGGAAGGGGGAGAGAGAGGGAAGGAAGGGGGGTCGGCCCCCACCCAATTCGGATTGGGCTAGGGGGTGAGTCCTCCACCTTGGCATTCCTCTCCTCTATTCCACTGAGGCCCAATAAGGCCCATATACTCCCCTAGGGTTGCTGTACATGGCAATTTGCATAATTGACATTTAAATAAGCACATATGGAGTTTGAATTTGAACCCTTGGTTCCAACCAACTTCATTTAGTATGATTGCTAGTTGCATTAGCTCAATCAATAGCATATTGCCATGAAATTATCATGCATCATAATTGTTGCATTGCATTGATTGTCTTCCTCTTTGTTTGCCGGTATTTGCCCCCTCTCGATAGACGTGGTTCCGACGATGAGTTCGATGACACCGATGAAGAACTATACTATCTTCAGAAGTGCCAGGCAAGCAAGACCCCCTTGTTCATTCTGATACAATCCCACTCTCTCGCTCCTGCTCTCTTTTATTGCATTAGGACAACAACGATTCAACTGTTACATGCTGTGGTAGTTGAACCCCTTTCCTCTGCATGACCTGTCATTGCCATAGTAAATAGATGAAACCCACTAGCATGAGTAGGAGTTGTTTGAGCCCTGACGTGCCTACTCATTCATGCTTGTTTGCCATGCCTGCTATTGCATAGAGTTGTGTCGGGTCTGATTCATCGGGAATGAATTGGAATGGTGATGAACATGTCCTACTGTTTGTGAGCTAAGTGTGTGAACATGTTTTGGTAAAGGTAGCGGTGAGAGGCCATGTAGGAGTACATGGTGAGTTGTCTCATTGAAACCGTTCTTAGGAACTGAGTTCTATGTCTGTGATCCATGAACAGCTACTACCACTCATTGGGATCCTTAATTGACCCTCTCGGCTTCTTAATCACCCTAGTCCTCTGTCCAGGAGTTGCAACTAGTTTCTGGTGTTTATAGGATATGTGCTGGTGGCCGTGCGTAGCGCTGACCCTAGGGGTGGGCTATGATGCGGTAGATACACCGTGGCCGGGCATGCCGGGCGCCCGTTTGGTGTCTCGGAACCCTGTACACATCGTTCGGGGCTGTATGTGGAAACCTCGGCCGGACTCCCTGCGGATGGAACCTGGATAGGAGATAAACCTGGACTAGAGACTTGAGTGTTTGGGTAGGCCATGGCAGACACCCTCGTTGGGCTTCCGCTTGAAGGTTGCCGAGTACATGTCGTGTAAACGACGGTAAGTGGTGGGAGCGTGTGTGAAGAAGTACACCCCTGCAGGGTTATCATTATCTATGAGAATAGCTAGATTCCTCGGATATGGAAACTTGGACCCCTTGCATAGTTCATAGATAACTTGAAGTGGATACTCTAAAACTCGCAAGATAAGTGTGAGTGCTATGGATGGCTTTCTCGTAGGGAGACGGGAGCGCATCCATAATGGTGTTTTGAATGGTGAATATGTGGACTCGTGTGCGCCACCTCAAAGAGTTGCTTGTAGTCGTAGTTCTGGTTAGCCACTAAGTCAAAGCTGGCTTGCTGCAGTTAAACTCCACCACCCCCTTTATTGATACCGATGCATATGTAGATAGTTCTGATGTAAGTCTTGTTGGGTACATTTGTACTCACGTTTTCCTATTTTATGTTTTGCAGAGAGATGTCAGTCTCGCTAGTAGTTCCGTGTGGACTTCGACGTTTAGCTTGCTACCTCAGCTACGATCTTGTGCCCTCGGCAGGATCTGGTAGATAGTTAGGCTTTCAGCCTTTTTCATTTGTAGATGTCTGTACTCAGCCAAGTTAAGCTTCCGTATGTTCTTTGATTTGTATGCTATGATTGTTGGGTCATGAAACCCATGTTTGTAATATCTCGCTCCTCGGAGCCTAATGAATAAATACTTGAGTCGTAGAGTTATGTTGTGATGCCATGTTGTATTTACACATATCGAGCATATTGTGTGTATGATTGAAATGCTTGGTATGTGTGGGATCCGACAATCTAGTTGTTTATCCTTGGCAGCCTCTCTTATGGGGAAATGTAGTCTAGTGCTTCCATGAGCCATAGTAGTCCGCTACAGCCCGGTTCACCGGAGTCCTGTTAGACCAGCACTACTGCTCAGGACACTTGACTGGCCGGCATGTGTTTCACTTCGTTCCTGTGTGTGTCCCTTCTGGGAAATGTCACGCGGTGGCATCCGGAGTCCTGCCTAGTCTGCTATAGCCCGGGTTCCCGGAGTCCTGTTAGCCCAGTGCTACAACCCGGATTGACACGCTGCTGACCGACACGCTCAATGTGATTCATGTATGCCTGTCCCCATAGGTTAGTGCCGCTTTGGGTTCATGATTAGCCATGTCGGCCCGGGTTCTCTGTCATATGGATGCTAGCGACACTATCATATATGTGAGCCAAAAGGCGCAAACAGCCCCGGGCCATGGTAAGGCGACACCCATGGGAATACCATGCGTGAGGCCGCAAAGTGATATGAGGTGTTACCGGCTAGATCGATGTGACAGCATTGGTATTAGAACCTGACTGCCTGTAGGATTACCAAGCCAAACCGGTCGAAGTTGTGTCTAGAAATGCTTTAGTTATGTAGGGGAGTTGATTGTGGAAGGGAATGTAAGGCTCTTTTTACTTCTTTACCTTATGGCCTTCTGATCTGAGTCATCCTCTTCTCTTCTACGGGGTTTAAGAACTAGGCCTTCTAATCTATCTATCAGGATGACGTGTTACTAATCCATAGACTTATAGGATTGATGGATTCAATTCTTAGTTCAGTTCCTACTATTTCTGTGTGTTGACAGTTGATCTTGGAACCTTGATATTGTGTTGTTGAGTGGTTATGCCACCATTTTGCAGGATGTCTCAAATATTTTGAGCATTTACAGTCGTTATGCTGTCTGAGTCATCCCAGGTTTCTAGATAATCTGATGCATTTGCAATCCTTTCTTTCCATTCCCGATGTCCTTTATGGTCAGAATAAGCACACTAACCGGTGCGTTGAGGTAATTTATTGTCTCGACATATATGTTGGAGCTATTATTATGACCGTAGGTGTTTTAGGGAGTCACCTAGTAATCTAGCAATGCTTTGTATCCCTAGTGTGATGATTCTGGCCACCATTCTCGAAAGCGTTCCGTGATGCCATTTAGTAGTAGGTATTCTATTCCTGGGTTCTTTAACCTGAGATTCACCCTACTTACCTCATGTTGATAGTGTTGCTAGTTCCTTTAGGATATTAGTAACCTTTGCATTAGTCCTCGAGGTCTGTGGTATATCCTTCTTCCAAATACTACGAACCGCCTATGGCAGAAGTTCTTTGAACCAAAAGATCACAACCAAAGTGCTCTTGATGAGTTCTCCATTCTTCATTGTGAATCTGCCAGTCCTACCTTTCTGCATGGGTTGTCCGGAAGGAATGTTAAGCTTTGCTCGACATACTAATCGATGCATCCACAACTCAGAAAATTATATGTTCCTTTGAGTTGTCCCTCTTTAGTTGTATTCTGACCCTCGTCCGTCAATTGTTGGTCAAGAGTAGTTGTGCATTGGTGTTATCGATGCCTATTGTTCATGTGATCCGTCAAGCCATTCTATTCCGGAATGACTAGGAGAAACAAACTCCAGTACCTCATCCATATCCAGGATTGGGTCAAAGTAGTTGTGTTCTACAGATCAAATGCCAATCCAGCTTTTGCTCTGTTCTACCCTGGAGTATTACCCCCTTTATGTCAGGATTGTCATGAGAATTGCACGCTCTCTCATGAATTCTTGACGCAGTGATACTTCTTACCATCATTTTTCATTCCTCGGTCCCGTGTTGTCGCAACTGGAATGCCGGCAAGTGAACCATGATGTGTGAAATCAATACTCCTAGCAACTAGTTGCTAGGTAGCTAACGGACAATAATTTCTTTCTTAGCGTGTTGGTTATTGAATCATCATCCTAAGATTGATCGTGCTACCTAGTCCATTTTTCCTGGTGCACTATTCGATCAATGAGTTAGGATTTTGTCAGTCCCTCGCTCTCTTGATCATATCGTCTTGCTCTGAAAAGCAAGATTGTTCCCGAGCTTAGAAACATATCGGTGGTTCATGATTTTCTGAATATTTCCTCGGAAGTATCACCAGGTTGCCCCCTGACTGTTATGTTGAGCTCGTGATCAAGTTGGTTTCTTGTAAACCACCCCTTCTCCAAGAATCTGCGTTGGATACCCTGAGCTAGTTGGTTAAGCTGAACAACAACTTGGAGAGTTGGAAGATGAAAGCTTGTCTGGCTCAGTTCATTCCAAAGGGATATCCTTGTGTGTGTGTGTGTGTTGAAGAAAGATGATATTTTCATCGATTGTTCCTCGGGATCGGTTGTTGAATCTATCGTCTTGTCCAAACCTTGATTTGAGTGCGGGCTATTGTCAAGTCAAATGAGAACCAACGATGTTCATAATGTTGTCTTACTCATGGTTGTTTCCTCGAGCATACACCGTTATATCTTTTGGGTCTGACCAATGCTATCACCTTGTTCATATAATTATGGAATTCCATCTTCACGGAAATCTGGATGACCTGTTGTTGAGCCCATCGACAATATTTTCATCTTATCCATGATTCATGTTGAACATTAAGCTAGTGTTGGAAACTTTGAAAGAATTTCTTCATGCTAGCTCATGAAGCATATGTTTGGTATAAGAAGTGACTTCCTCTAGTTCACGTGCATTTGAAGCAAGTTGCCGCCATGAATTTGGGAAAGTTTGTCTCGCTTTCTCTGGAATCATCCCAAGTCAGTCATGCATACGTGCAAAGTATTCTGTGGTCTGGAGAATTGCAACCTTCATTCTATATGAATCCCTAGCACACCAAGCCACTGATTGATTTGTTCAAGGAGAAGAAGTTTCTTCTTAAGAGCTAGACTTACGCAAGGACTTCGATATCCTCAATGATGGTTCCCCATCTGGACTCGGTAGTGTTTTATTATAAGACTACAATGTGGTCATGCCTGTCTGGGACAGCGTGTTCACAGGTTTGTAGCAAAACCGGCTCATGTTTTGGAGCTCACTATCGTAGCTCATTTTCCGAGAATCTCGCAACGTCATCTCGTCGGTTTGTGTTGCAAACTTTCTTTTCCAGGCATGCTGTCTGAAATATCCTATTACCAACCAGATCTGAATCTCAGGCGGATATGATGGTTGGAACTTTTCCAGGATCTATGATGTAGGTCCCGACAGGGTTGATGTTCTGGCCGACACACCTAGCCGGAAGATCTGTCATTATAGTATCTTTGCCCATCTTTCCATGAGGTTTTCGTGCGATTTATTATAGAAGTTGTTCCTTAGGGATCCTTGTGCTCTCAGTTTCTTCGATGATTCTATAACCATTGAAACACTGGAAACACTCTCGACTATTGAGTTTTGCCCCAGTTACCAGAATCATTCCCAGCATTTGCTTTTTGTTCCCAGCTTGCACCCCAATAGTGGTTGTCCAGGATCATCTTCAAAAGTGGACTTACCATGGGTCCCATCCGTCTCCGATGATAAGCAAATCATCCATTGCGTTGTCTTCAACAAGGTAGTCCACATCATTCATCCTAGTCTGAGTATGCCATTTCTTCGAGCTATTTCAAACGATCAATTGTAAATTGCCTTAAGCTGGTATAGAGAGTTTCAATGATCTATGGATCAAAAGTAATTCTTTTTTTCACTTAAGGGAACAGTTCAACGAGTCACCTTTTTCCAAGGTGCCCCGTTACAGAATCGTGGCAATTATTTCCTCGCCACCTTGACACCATCCACCATCTTTTTAAGCGTGGAATTGTTGCCCACCAAATCAAACCCCGCCGTTTGTTCTTCCATCCCTCTCGATGTGTTCTGTGTCCCAACTCAAGATGTTTCAACATCTCATTCCGCGAGTGGTTCTTGTATAGCTCGTTCTTCGAGAAGATCAATCTCAGTATAGTTTATTTCTGTCATCATCGCATGCATGAAGATCTAAAAAGCGAGGATGCCAAGATCGACATGATGCAATGAATCAACATCTTCGAGAAGGGCAATTAGATCGTGAAGATTCTTTATTGGTGATCCATCTGTCTTCTTACCTCACATCTTGAATCTCGGGACGAGATTCTTGTTTAGTGGGGGTGAGTTGTCACAGCCCTAGAATTGTTTGGAGATAGTTGCATCAGTGAGCATCATGCATCCTGTTAATTTCAAGAAACTTGAAATGAGGAAAGTGGAAGCATCAGAAATCAATTTTAAAAAAGGGCAAGAACCCTTTAAATTGCATTTATTATTTCCAAAATGCCTTCATAAATGTTTGTTAATTTTGTGGAATATTTGGGCAGTAAATTTAAATCACTATCCTATTTGAATTTGGAAATATACCCAAATATATATAGGATATATCTCCAAATACCTCTGATATATTTTATGTGCATTTGGAAAAGTCCATTTTGCAACATGAAATTATTAGAGGATAATTGACACTGTTTTTGAAACTGTTTTGAATTTTAAAAGCAGTGGCGAAGATAAAATAAAAACAAACAAAACAAAAAAACAGAAACAGAGAGATAGAGAGTTACCTGGACTTACCTCGACCCACCTACCTGTTGCCGGCCCAGCTTCACCGGCACAGCCCACCACCGCCTCCTTCCCTGTTGTCTTCCTCCTCTACCAGAAGGACGGGCGCGTGCCCGACGTGCGTGCACCGCAGTGCGGCCACCTCCACCCTGCCTGGTTGCCCCCTCGTCGCTCTGGACCCTCCCCGCAACGCCATGCAACCTCCCTGACCCCTCGAGCTCTCTCCCGTGCCTCTCCCCTCCTCCGGTCCTCTCTCCCTCTCGCGCCCGAGCACCACCGTTGCCGTCGCCCGCTGTCCCCATGGCCACCGAGCTCCCCTCGCCTCTCCGAGCAGTCCACGGGCTCCGCCTCCATCTCCTGCGTCTCTCCGTTAGCTCGCACGACGCCGAATGCCCTGCCTCGCCCTCTACCCCGCCATCTTCGTCGTCTCTGCCCCGAGATCGCCGATGGCCGCACGACCTCATCATCCCCTCCCCGAGCCCGCCGAGCCTCTCCTCGCATCCGCCGTGAGCTCCTCCCCCTAACCCCCCTCTCATTTGCTTCGTTTGTGTGCCGTACCCGCCAGCTCGCCTGTGACCGAACGCACCGCCGCCTGTGCTCGCCGCCGACGTGCCCTCGGCCACTCAATGGCCCGGCCGTCGTGCCCCGCTTGATCCCCGCTCCGCGTAGAGCCTGTTGATGCCTCGCACGCACCGCCTCGCTCGCCGTAGCCTCGGCCCCGAGCTCACCCGAGCTCCGGCTGCCGCCAAAGTCGTCGTCGGCGATGACTCCGGCCACCACAGGCCCGGCCACCACCACCATCCGACGGGCGCCGGCAATGGCTCTCCAACGAGCCCATCCGGACGAGGACCTCCACCGTGTCCTTCTTAGCGCCGGCGGCTAATCGCCGGTTAGCCGACGTGGCCGTCATTAGCTTAGGGGCTAACTAACCGTGTTAATTTAACACAAGACACTGACCAGTGGGACCCGCCTTGTTAGTTTACTGGATAACCAAAATAATTAGGTTAACTAATAAAATCAGTGGACCCACGCATCAGCATTGACTGTGGTAACATGGCCTTTGACCGGGCCCACATGTCTGTGAGCCTAGCCATCACTGTGAGACTGACCAGTGGGACCCACTGGTCAGGTTTGACATGGACCTGGCGTGTTGACCTGCTGATGTCATGCCGACGCAATAATCTATTTTCTGGATTTAATTTAATTCAGGAAATTCCAGAAAATGCCCAAAACTTCTAAATTCATAGAAAATTATCTATAACTCAGAATGAAATGAATTATATATGAAAAATTATCAAAAAAATTCAAGGAATCTGTTTATGGCATTTGCATGCATGTTTGAACAACCTAGGGTTGCTGTACATGGCAATTTGCATAATTGACATTTAAATAAGCACATATGGAGTTTGAATTTGAACCCTTGGTTCAAACCAACTTCATTTAATATGATTGCTAGTTGCATTAGCTCAATCAATAGCATATTGCCATGACATTATCATGCATCATAATTGTTGCATTGCATTGATTGTGTTCCTCTTTGTTTGCCGATATTTGTCCCCTCTTGATAGACGTGGTTCCGACGATGAGTTCGATGACACCGATGAAGAACTATACTATCTTCATAAGTGCCAGGCAAGCAAAACCCCCTTGTTCATTCTGATACAATCCCACTCTCTCGCTCCTGCTCTCTTTTACTGCATTAGGACAACAAGGATTCAACTGTTACAAGCTACGGTAGTTGAACCCCTTTCCTCTGCATGACCTATCATTGCCACAGTAAATGGATGAAACCCACTAGCATGAGTAGGAGTTGTTTGAGCCCTGATGTGCCTACTCATTCATGCTTGTTTGTCATGCCTGCTATTGCATAGAGTTGTGTCGGGTCTGATTCATCGAGAATAAATTGGAATGGTGATGAACATGTCCTACTATGTGTGAGCTAAGTGTGTGAACACGTTTTGGTAAAGGTAGCGGTGAGAGGCCATGTAGGAGTACATGGTGGGTTGTCTCATTGAAATCGTTCTTAGGAACTAATTTCTGTGTCTGTGATCCATGAGCAGCTACTACCACTCATTGGGATCATTAATTGACCCTCTCGTCTTCTTAATCACCCTAGTCCTCTGTCCAGGAGTTGCAACTAGTTTCTGGTGTTTATAGGATATGTGTTGGCGGCCGTGTGTTGCGCTGACCCTAGGGGTGGGCTATTATGCAGTAGATACACTGTGGCCGGGCATGCCGGGCGCCCGTTTGGTGTCTCGGAACCCTGTACACATCGTTCGGGGCCGTATGTGGAAACCTCGGCCGGACTCCCTACGGATGGAACCTGGATAGGCGAGAAACCTGGACTAGAGACTTGAGTGTTTGTGTAGGCCGTGGCCGACACCCTCGTTGGGCTTCCGCTTGAAGGTTGCCGAGTACACGTCGTGTAAACGACGGTAAGTGGTGGGAGCGTGTGTGAAGAAGTACACCCCTGCAGGGTTATCATTATCTATTCAAATAGCCGGATTCCTCGGATATGGAAACTTGGACCCCTTGCATAGTTCATAGATAACTTGAAGTGGATACTCTAAAACTCGCAAGATAAGTGTGAGTGCTATGGATGGATTTCTCGTAGGGAGACGGGAGCGGATCCATAGTGGTGTTTTGAATGGTGAATATGTGGACTCGTGTGTGCCACCTCAAAGAGTTGCTTGCAGTCGTAGTTCAGGTTAGCCACTGAGTCAAAGCTGGCTTGCTGCAGTTAAACTCCTCCACCCCCTTTATTGATACCGATGCATATGTAGATAGTTCTGATGTAAGTCTTGTTGGGTACATTTGTACTCACGTTTGCCTATTTTATGTTTTGTAGAGAGACGTCAGTCTCACTAGTAGTTTCATGTGGACTTCGACGGTTAGCTTGCTACCTCAGCTACGATCTTGTGCCCTCGGCAGGATCTGGTAGATAGTCAGGCTTCTCAGCCTTTTTCATTTGTATATGTCTGTACTCAGACATGTTAAGCTTCCGCATGTGCTTTGATTTGTATGCTATGATTCTTGGGTCATGAGACCCATGTTTGTAATATCTCGCTCCTCGGAGCCTAATGAATAAATACTTGAGTCGTAGAGTTATGTTGTGATGCCATGTTGTATTTACACATATCGAGCATATTGTGTGTATGATTGAAATGCTTGGTATGTGTGGGATCCGACAATCTAGTTGTTTATCCTTGGCAGCCTCCCTTATGGGGAAATGTAGCCTAGTGCTTCCATGAGCCATAGTAGTCTGCTACAGCCCGGTTCACCGAAGTCCTGTTAGCCCAACACTACTGCTCAGGACACTTGACTGGCCGGCATGTGTTTCACTTCGTTCCTGTGTCTGTCCCTTCGGGGAAATGTCATGCGGTGACATCCGGAGTCCTGCCTAGCCTGCTAAAACCCGGGTTCCCGGAGTCCTGTTAGCCCAGTGCTACAACCCGGATTCACACACTGCTGACCGACACGCTCGATGTGATTCATGTATGCCTGTCCCCATAGGTTAGTGCCACTTTGGGTTCACGATTAGCCATGTCGGCCCGGGTTCTCTGTCATATGGATGCTAGCGACACTATCATATATGTGAGCCAAAAGGCGCAAACGGTCTCGGGCCATGGTAAGGCGACACCCGTGGGAATACCGTGCGTGAAGCCGCAAACTGATATGAGGTGTTACCGGCTAGATCGATGTGACTTGCAATCGGGTTCCTGACAACGAAGATCTTTATCGGTCAAACCACATAACAACATACGTTGTACCCTTTGTCATCGGTATGTTACTTGCCCGAGGTTTGATCATTGGTATCATCATACCTAGTTCAATCGCGTCACCGGCAAGTCTCTTTACTCATTCTGTAATGCAACATCATGTAACTTACTCATTAGTCACATTGCTTGCAAGGCTAATATTGATGTGCATTACCGAGAGGGCCCAGAGATACCTCTCCGACAATCGAAGTGAAAAATCCTAATCTCGATCTATGCCAACTCAACAAACACCATCGGAGACACCTGTAGAGCATCTTTATAATTACTCAGTTATGTTGTGACATTTGATAGCACACAAGGTGTTCCTCCGGTATTCGGGAGGTGCGTAATCTCATAGTCAGAGGAACATGTGTAAGTCATGATGAAAGCAATAGAAATAAAACTAAACGATCATTTATGCTAAGCTAACAGATGGGTCTTGTCCATCACATCATTCTCTAATGATGTGATCCCGTTCATCAAATGACAACACATGTCTGTGGTCAAGAAACTTAACCATCTATGATTAACGAGCTAGTCAAGTAGAGGCATACTAGGGACACTCTGTTTTGTCTATGTATTCACACATGTACTACGTTTCTGGTTAATATAATTCTAGCATGAATAATAAACATTTATCATGATATAAGGAAATATAAGTAATAACTTTATTATTGCCTCTAGGGCATATTTCCTTCACAACACTTGATGCTCCTTCTTGATTTCTACCTTCGCTGCTTTTAGCATCGCGAAGAGCTCAGGAATTGTCTAATCCATCCGTTGCATATTATAGTTCGTCATGAAGCTTTTGTAGCTTGGTGGCGGTGATTGAAGAACACTGTCAATGACACTATCATCAGGAAGATTAACTCTCAGCCGAGTCAAGTGGTTGTGGTACCCAGACATTCTGAGTATATGTCACTGGCAGAACTATTCTCCTCCATTTTGCAGCTATTGAACTTATTGGAGACTTCATATCTCTCAATTTGGGCATTTGCTTGAAATATTAACTTCAACTCCTAGAACATCTCATATGCTCCATGACGTTCAAAACGTCTTTGAAGTCCCGATGCTAAGCCATAAAGCATGGCACACTTAACTATCGAGTAGTCATCAGCTTTGCTCTGCCAGACGTTCACAACGTCCGGAGTTGCTCCTGCAGCGGGTCTTGCACCTAGTGGTGCTTCCAGGACGTAATTCTTCTGTGCAGCAATGAGGATAATCCTCAAGTTACGGACCCAGTCTGTGTAGTTGCTACCATCATCTTTCAACTTAGCTTTCCTAGGAACGCATTAAAATTCAAGGGAACGGTAGCACGGGCCATTGATCTACAACAACATAGACATGCAAATACTATTAGGTACTAAGTTCATGGTAAATTAAACTTCAATTTAATCATATTACTTAATAACTCTCACTTAGATAGACATCCCTCTAGTCATCTAAATGATCAGGTGATCCATATCAGCTAAACCATGTCCGATCATCATGTGAGATGGAGTAGTTTTCAATGGTGAACATCAATATGTTGATCATATCTACTATATGATTCACGTTCGACCTTTCGGTCTTAGTGTTCCAAGGCCATATCTGCATATGCTAGGCTCATCAAGTTTACCCCGAGTATTTTGCACGTGCAAAACTGGTTTGCACCTGTTGTATGTAAACATAGAGCTTATCACACCCAATCATCATGTGGTGTCTCGGCACGACGAACTGTAGCAACGGTGCATACTCAGGAAGAACACTTATACCTTGAAATTTAGTAAGGGATCATCTTATAATCCTACTGCCGTACTAAGCAAAATAAGATGCATAAAGGATAAACATCACATGCAATCAAAATATGTGACATGATATGGCCATCATTGTCTTGTGCCTTTGATCTCCATCTCCAAAGCACCGTCATGATCTCCATCATCACCGGCTTGACACCTTGATCTCGATCGTAGCATCGTTGTCGTCTCACAAACTATTTCTTCCACGACTATCACTACCGCGTAGTGAAAAAGTAAAGCAATTACATGGTGATTGCATTTCATACAATAAAGCGATAACCATAAGGCTCCTGCCAGTTGCCGATAACTTCTACAAAGCATCTCATACAACAATTTATAGCTCATCACGTCTTGACCATAACACATCACCACATGCCCTGCAAAAACAAGTTAGACGTCCTCTACTTTGTTGTTGCAAGTTTTACGTAGCTGCTACGGGCTTCTAGCAAGAACCGTTCTTACCTACGCATCAAAACCATAACGATTTTTCTTCTAGTGTGTTGTTTTAACCTTCAACAAGGACCGGCCGTAGTCAAACTCGATTCAACTAAAGTTGGAGAAACAGACACCCGCCAGCCACCTGTGTGTGAAGCTCGTCGGTAGAACCAGTCTCATGAACGCGATCATGTAATGTCGGTCCGGGCCGCTTTATCCAACAATACCGCCGAATCAAAGTAAGACGTTTATCATCGCCCACAACTCTTTGTGTTCTACTTTTGCATGTAACATCTACGCATTGACCTGGCTCGGATGCCACTGTTGGGGAACGTAGTATTTCAAAATTTTCCTACGCAAGATCTAACTAGGATATGCATACCAATTAGAGGGGAGAGTCTGTCCACGTACCCTCGTAGACCGAAAGCGGAAGCTTTTAGTAACGCGGTTGATGTAGTCGAACGTCTTCACGATCCAACCGATCCAAGTACCAAACGTACGGCACCTCCGTGTCCTACACACGTTTAGCGCGATGACATACCTTAAGATCTTGATCCAGTTGAGGATGTGGGACAGTTCCATCAGCACGACGGCGTGGCGACGCTGTTGATGAAGCTACTGGCGCAGGGCTTCGCCTAAGCACTACGACGATATGACCAAGGTGGTAAATTATGGAGGGGGGCACCGCACACGGCTAAGAGATGTCTGTTTTGCCTTTGGGGTGCCCCTACCTCCGTATATAAAGGGGGTGGATGAGGTGGCTGGCCTAAGGGGGCGCGCCGTAAGGGGCAGTCCTACTTGGACTCCTAGTCCAAGTAGGATTCGGCCCCCCTCCTACTTTCCGTCGGAAAGGGAAAAGGGGAAGGGAGAGAGAGGGAGAAGGAAAGGGGGGGTTCGGCCACCTCCCTTAGTCCAATTCGGTTTGGGCAAGGGGGGCGCGCCCCTCTCACATGGTCTTTCTCCTCTCCTCCAATAAGGCCCAATAGGCCCAATACTTCTCCCAGGGGTTTCCGGTAACCTCCCGGTACTCCGAAAAAATGCCTGAACCACTCCGATGTCCAAATGCAACCTTTCAATATATGAATCTTTACCTCTCGGCCATTTATAGACTCGTCATCATGTTCGTGATCTCATCCGGAACTCCGAACAAACTTCGGTCATCAAATTACATAACTCATAATACAAATCATCATTGAACGTTAAGCGTGCGGATCCTACGGGTTAGAGAACTATGTAGACATGACCGAGACACATCTCCGGTCAATAACCGATAGCGGAACCTAGATGCTCATATTGGCTCCTACATATTCTACGAAGAGATTTATCGGTCAAACCGCATAACAACATATGTCATTCCCTTTGTCATCGGTATGTCACATGCCCGAGATTCTATCGTCAGTATCATCATACCTAGTTCAATATCGTTACCGGCAAGTCTCTTTACTCGTTCCGTAATGCACCATCTCGTAACTAACTCATTGGTAACATTGCTTGCAAGGATCATAGTGATGTGCATTACCGAGAGGGCCCGGAGATACCTCTCCGATACATGGAGTGACAAATCCTAATCTCGATCTATGCCAACTCAACAAACACCATCGGAGACACCTGTAGGGCATCTTTATAATCAGCTAGTTATGTTGTAAGGTTGTGATTGTTGTGTCATCATAGGAACATGTATAAGTCATGAAGAAAGCAATAGCAATAAAACTAAATGATAATTATGCTAAGCTAACGGATGGGTCTTGTCCATCACATCATTCTCTAATGTTGTGATCCTGTTCTTCAAATGACAACACATGTCTATTGTTAGGAAACTTAACCATCTTTGATTAACGAGCTAGCCAAGTAGAGGCATACTAGGGACAATCTGTTTGTCTATGTATTCACACATGTACTAAGTTTTTGGTTAATACAATTCTAGCATGAATAATAAACATTTATCATGATATAAGGAAATATAAATAACAACTTTATTATTGCCTCTAGGGCATATTTTCTTGAAAATACTCAATCATAGTAGACAGTACTAGTAAGTATATGCCGTGGGTCTCGTACACACCAAATAATTACACACGACGAGGTGCATGGATGTCGCACCAAACACGGATACATGAATAGACATCTCACACGGTTACTGATCATGCATGCATCACCTTAGGAGTACATACTGTAAGTGCGGACTAGCATCATGAAACAACCACGGATTCAGAACAAGTCCTGGCTCTGGAATCCTTAGAACCAGAGATTCATGTACCCAACTAAAGCAAAAACAAGTAGCAGAAAAAAGGCCCTCCTACCGACTGATTGCTCCAGAAAAAAGGCCCACCATAGCCAGCAACAATCATAATTGATTTATTTCATCTTAGCTATTAAAGGGTACAAAACTAAGTGCAGTTTTGAGATTACTGCTAAAATTCCCTTCCATCATCTATCCATAATTAGCACTATTCTACTTCTTTTCTTTTCATTTGCTATGAATAATTAGCACTATTTGATATGACAGCATACTTCACTAGTGGAGGTGGAGCCAGGAACAAACCTGTCAGACGTGAACTGGCAGCTCGCCTATGACCGAGCAGATGCCAGTGAGCTCAGCCTCGGCCTCGGCAATGGATTGCCGCAGCTGAGCCCTGCAGCGGTTGACCTAGTCGACCTTCCTCTTGTACACATCGAGGCATTCCTGCTCAAGCTCCAGCAGCATCTTTTCCCGCACTGTCTCGGGCTCACCGACCTCATCCCACATCACCCGAAAACGGAAAAATCTCTCAGTCCCTGGAGGCAGCTGCGGGGGGAACAACCACAAACAGCGCAACAAACACCACGGATGGGGAAGCTGCGACGTACATTGAGCTCGAGGAGTAGCGAATCACACGGGTGGAGCTGTTGTTGGTGGTCTTTCACCGCACTACCCATCGCTAGGACCAATCTGCAAGGTCGGCCGAAGACCAAATCCGACGACGTGGCAGGGAACCAAGAGGATAGGAGAAGATGGGCACCGTGAATGGAAGATGTGGACCACCATGGCCAGGAAGAAGCAGGTCGCCGCCGGTGGTGGTGAGCTCCACGGTGTGGGAGCAGCGGACGGTGGGCTCGAGAGAGAGGAGGTTGCGCAGGTCCACGACACCGGCTACTGGTCACGGGAACCGCGCCTGCCCAACCCAGAGAGGGGGGCATCGAGGTCCAGATCGGCGTGGGCACGACAGTCGCCGTCTGGGAGCGCCTGCTCGATCTGGGGCCAGACTAGGTGAGAATCGTTGACGGTGGGGTTGGGGATGGGGATCGGGATCGGAGCGGTGGGAGATCGAAGTCGGAGAGAGAGGTTGGGGGCGGCGGCTCCACCTCTCAAAGGAGTTCTCCAGATTGGAGCGAGGGAGAGCAGAGGGGCTCGCTGGTGGAGGGAGAGAGCCAGGAGGGAGGGAGGAGAGAGAAAGAAAGGAGGCGGGAGGCGGATGGAAAATGTCCATGAGGACAGACCTATGGTTTCGGCTCAGGTGGGTTCGGTCCGTTGGATCCACGAGCATCCTACGATGCTGATGCACGATCCGCATGAGATGCCCATAGACCAATCAGAATGCAGTACATGTGTATGACGTTATGACCATCAAAATTAGTCCTACTTGACTGAAAATAATGTGTTAAATCATGTCAGCTATTTTATTGTAACGCCTCGAGACCGTTTCGCCAGGTGTCTTCCAGTTATTCGCTGTTGTTGCCATGTCATTCGCTTGCGTGTTGCATCTTGGCATGTCATCATGTGCATTGCATCATCATGTTTTTAAAACTTGCATCCATCCCGGTCTCCCCGTTCCTGCCGTTGTCCGTTCTGAGCCAAGACACACTTGCATGCGCCCGCGGCATGTCCGAAATATTATTTTATAAGTGGCCGGAAAATGTTCTCGGAACGGGTTGAAAGTTGGCATGCGATGTTGTTATGTTGTCAGTAGGCCGCCTGCCAAGTTTCATCGCATTCGGAGTTTGTTTGACACCCCAACGGATAACTATAGCGGCGGTATAGCCGGTCTATTGTCGGATGTTTCGGTCTCCGAAATAGTTGCCTGGCCTCTCTCTCTTTTCTCTCCGCTCAGTCCGAGGCCTTCTGCACAGCCCACAAGTTCCAACCGACCCCTCACGTGCGTGTCCAAAACTTCCCGGACCCGACCTGGGCAGTTGTCTCTGTTGGACTCAGATCATCCCCAAACATCTATAAAGTATCATCGTTTTCTCGTTCGAGTCTCCTAACCTATTTTTCTCGAACCGTCCGATTACGATCGGAGGGACCTAACCGCCCAAAAATGATCTATTTTGCTATATATAGACCTCCTTGTCCATTTATAGTTCAAACCCTAAAATCTAGGAGATGTGTCCCGTCGCTCACCGCCGCTTTCCAAATCCCCCTCGGGATCTTCCCCTGCCTGATCCACCGAACCAGCGCCCGAGCCTCCACCTCTCGATCCCCTCCCGATCCAACCACCAACCACAGTCGCCACCACAGCCTCGCTCCAGCCTCCCGCATGCAGAAGCCCCGTGAATCTCTCGCACCCTCTTGCTCGCCGCTCCTCCCGATCCAACACGCCTTCCGGCGAGCTCTTGCTGGACGACGACCAGGCCAAGCCTCGCCGTCCCTGGCCTTCCCCTCGCTGTCCCTCTCTCTCTCCCGTTTCTAAACTCTCCCTTTTCCATGTGTTCTTCACGCAGGAGCAGCAATAGACCGTGGCGCCACCACCGGAGCTCGCCGTTGTCGGGAATTCACCGTATTTCGTCGGAGGTTGCGTCCTCGTCCTGGATTGGTCAGTTCTGTCGTTCCACAGCGTGCCCTTCTCCTTCCTTCGGTCTCCTCCCCACTCACTTCTCTTTCCCTCTCTCTATTCTCCTTGTAGCGATGCCGCCTCCTACCTGTGCTTCGTGTGCGAGAACCTACCACTTGCTATATCATGCCTCCCATATTGCCATGTCAAGCCTCTAACCCACCTTACATAGCAAACCGTTGTTTGGCTATGTTACCGCTTTTTTTCAGCCCCTCTTATAGTGTTGCTAGTTGCAGGTGAAGATGAAGTTTGTTCCATGTTTGGAACATGGATATGTTGGGATATCACAATATCACTTATTTTAATTAATGCATCTATATACTTGGTAAAGGGTGGAAGGCTCGTCCTTATGCTTGGTGTTTTGTTCCATTATTGTCGCCCTAGTTTCTATCATACCGGTGTTATGTTGCTTGATTTTGCGTTCCTTACATGGTTGGGTGTTATGGGGACCCCTTGACAGTTCGCTTTGAATAAAACTCCTCCAGCAAGGCCCAACCTTGGTTTTACCTTTTGCCTCACCACCACCTACCCTTCCCTCGGGTCGGCCAACCCGAGGGTCATCTTTATTTTTAAACCCCCCCGAGCCAATGCTTCTCTAAGTGTTGGTCCAAACCGAGTAGACTGCGGGGCCAACTCAAGGAAACTTGAGATTTGATTTTTTACTTGTAGGATGTCTCATCCGGTGTTGCCCTGAGAACGAGATATGTACAGCTCCTATCGGGATGTCGGCGCATCGGGCAGTCTTGCTGGTCTTGTTTTACCATTGTCGAAATGTCTTGTAACCAGGATTCCGAGACTGATCGGGTCTTATCCTTTGTTGACCGTGAGATCTTGTGATGGGATAAGTTGGGACACCCCTGCAGGGTTTTGAACTTTCGAAAGTCGTGCCCGCGGTTATGTGGCAGATGGAAATTTTTGTTAATGTCTGGTTGTAGAGAACTTGACACTTAACTTAACTAAAATGCATCATCCGCATATGTAGCCGTGATGGTCTCTTTCTGGCGGAGTCCGGGAAGTGAACACGGTTCTTGTGTTATACTTGAACGTAAGTAGTTTCAGGATCACTTCTTGATCATTGCTAGCTTCACGACCGTTGCTTTGCTTCTCTTCTCGCTCTTATTTGCATATGTTAGCCACCACATATGCTTAGTGCTTCCTGCAGCTCCACCTTACTACCCCGTCCTACCCATAAGCTTAAATAGTCTTGATCTCGCGGGTGTGAGATTGCTGAGTCCTCGTGGCTCACAGATACTTCCAAACAGTTGAAGGTGCCGATGATACCAGTGCAGATGACGCAACCCAGCTCAAGTGGGAGCTCGATGAAGTCCTTGATCGTTGTTTTGTTTCATTTCCTTTTGATCAGTAGTGGAGCCCAGTTGGGACGATCGGGGATCTAGCATTTGGGGTTGTCTTTGTTTATTTTGGTTCCGTAGACGGACCTTGATTGTATTATGGATGATGTATGTTTAACTTGTGTTTGTGTGAAGTGGCGATTGTAAGCCAACTCTTTATCCCTTTCTTATTCAGTACATGGGATGTGTGAACATTACCCCTCTTGCGACAAGCCTACCATGCGGCTATGCCTCTAAGTCGTGCCCCGACACGTGGGAGATATAGCCGCATTGTGGGTGTTACAAGTTGGTATCAGAGCCTTCCCCGACTTAGGAGCCCCCTGCTTGATCGAATCACTGGCGTTGTTGAGTCTAGAAAAATGTTTTGAGTCTTATAAGACTATATATATATATCGGAGAGTATGATTCTTTTTACTCCTCAGTCCCTTCGTCGCTCTGGTGAGGCATCCTGACATAGAGTTTTGACTCTTCTCTTCTCAAATTTCACGAATTTTTTTTAGGATCACGCGGGTATCGTGGAATCGTTCCGATGGTTTTGTGACGAGAAC
Organism: Triticum dicoccoides; assembly: GCF_002162155.2. Classification (NCBI taxonomy): domain Eukaryota; kingdom Viridiplantae; phylum Streptophyta; class Magnoliopsida; order Poales; family Poaceae; genus Triticum; species Triticum dicoccoides. The sequence continues at coordinate 313,187,208 of NC_041390.1, read as the reverse complement.
ATTGTTCTTGGTGCCTCCTGACATTTAGGGGTTGTGGCAGTGTCCTGGGGAGTTGAGCTCCGAGGTGTTGTCGTCACAATTTTATCGTTGCAGTTCTGGAATACCTGAGTTCGCCGACATCGAAAATCTCTTTTATGTAGTTGTTGGTGAGATAACCTCGACGCCACCCAGTACTGGGCGGGAGTTCGGGAGTATTGCCATAACTCTTATAACGGATACTTTTCGAAGGTTGAGGGAAATGATTTCCGAAGGTTTCTTGGTTATGTGTTGAAGGATGGATACAGCTGGATGTAGGATTTGCTAGTTTTGGGTGAGATATTATGCTTCCCCTGTATCCCCAACACCTGATTGCATAACCAAAAAGTTTCGGGAGTTTACAAGTGGGAATTCAACTACCTCCTAGGATATCTTTCCAACAGTCCCATGATACGATATGGGGTCTATCATATGTTTGTTCCGGCTTATTCTGCAAGCCAATCCTTTGTTTTGTTTTGAGTTGCGGTATTCAAGTTGCTTCGAAGTCAAGTGTTGATTCCATACCTTTCCTAAGCGGTGTTCTCATACTCCTATGTGAATACAAATCCTTCATGATAATCGAGATTGTCATGTCAATCCTTTTCAATCGGCGTGTTTCTCTTCAAGTGGATCCGATCATTTCAACATCCGCAAGATCACCTCTCGGTTTTTCCCAATGTTGTTCGTTTCATCTGTCCCCAAGTTGCCTTTGTTTTCCCGCCCACCCACCCCTTTTTTCTTCGAGGACTTAGATTTCTTATTCAAGTATCCTTTTACTGATGGGAAGTCTCTCCATTCCTTTCCGTCAATGTTCTTATCTGTTGATTCTCAAGAAGATACTAAAGGAGCTTCAAGTTCATCATTCTTCGTTCTCTTTCTTCTCCGGTGTTTTCAACTCAAGCTCTCACTGTTGATTGTATTCCTTTCCTCATTTCAAATGTTTTCTCATGCCGACACACCTCTTAATCATCCACCTCTTGCTATTTTTTATCAGAAGTGCTGAAGAAATCTCAGAAGATTCAAGTTTCCTTTATCAATTCGCGCAAGTTATTTCGAGATTGTTATCTCACTCAAGCCATTTAATTCAACCGGTGCAATCTCCCTTTCAAGTAAGCGTTCAACGGTGTTTCTTTTGAGTGGGCCCAAACCCACAGGTCTTTTTCTAGGATCTTACCTAACTCTTCTAATTTTCTCGGAGTTACTCCCAAATTCTTCTCCAAGTTTGACGTAAGAATGAATTTGCATCAGTCAATTGCCTTCTCCAATATCGCTTTCAAATTCTTTTCATCTTTGGCAACCTTTCCTCTTTTAATCATTCCGGAGTGTATCAACAAATCTTGATGTTGTTTATCATCGTCATTCTCGGATTTGGAGACCAAATAAGAAGTGTTTCCTCCAAATCATATCCGTTCTCTCAAAGATTCATGATTCTAGATTGATGCCATCCTCTCATAATTACTTTTGATTGTGAGAATTCTTTTCAACCATCCGGAGCATTTCAGGAGTTGTTTTCATTTTTTCTTGATCACCCAAAGGCCATCATTTCAGAAGATTTATTCATTCTCAGCTTTCAGCTCTCATTCTCCAATCTTACCGGTGCATCGTTCAAATATCCTCTAATCAGTTCATGATCTCTTCGTTCTCATGTATATAAATCCTAGCAAGTATCCTCATTCGTTCTCTAATTCTTACCGGTGATTCACCCCTTTTACTTCGTTTGTTTTCAATTCTTACGATGGTTTGTTCAAGATTCTTCTTCCTTCATTTTCATATCAATTCATTCGTTGTTTCCAAATCCTACCGGTGGTTCGTTGAAGGCTTCTTCAAGTTGGCGCTATATCTATCTTAATCCTTTCTATGAGAATAAGTAGTATGCAAAAAGCCGTTGCTTGTCATCAATTTAAATTGGTGAAGGATACACATAATATAATTCTTATTCTTCTTTCACCCAAGTGATTAATACCTTCCTTTGGAGTTTGTTCATGACGAATAAATTATTGGTTCAAGTGCTTCATACTTTCCCCGGAGTTACAAGCTCTCTCAATTATATCGTCGCGAAGATCCATCTCAATCATTGCAAGGCTTCACCTTGTGTTTCAACTTCTCTTCCTTATATCATCCTTCTATTATCGGAGTTTTTTAGGGAGGCTCAACATGGTGGTTCATCAAGGATTCCTTTCATTCTTCAATTGTCCTCAAGGTTTCTCTCAAAGTTAAGTTCCGCCAAGCGATACTCTAAAATAAATAGGGTGCTCAACACATGTCTTGTTTTGAGGAGTTCAAGTATTCTTCATCTTCCATTCCTATGTGCAATTCTTTCAATTTTATCTTTTGAGGTGGTGTTATGTCATTCTTGACAATTTTCTTCATGTTTCATGATTCACAAGTTGTAAGGAATGACATATTTTAAACCCATCATTTTCAATTCGTTCATGAGATCCTTTGCAACCCATCAATCACTTCATTGGAGTTATCTTGGATTACATTTCACCTAAAGCTTTCCCTAAGGATTATTGCTATTTATGGTGCTCATAAATGACCCAAGTTCTTTATTTACCCTCCCGGTGAAATAAGCTTCTCGTCTTCTTGTTGATATCAATCCAATCTTTTGTTTTCCATTAATGGCAGAATCTCATCTCACAATTTTGAGTTGTCTTCCATTAGCCCATATCAAGCTTATCCTTTCATTGTTGATAATCCAACAACTCTGTTCTAGCATTTGTTGTAAGCGTGCTCCCTCAAGATTTGTTTTCCTCTGTTCTTTTCATTCCATTCTTTCTTTCTTCCGGAGGCATTGTGATGTTGCTCTTTTCTCTCATCATCTCGAATGGTGAGGATCGTGTTCTTTTTGTGCTTATCCATTTAACCGGAGTGTTGTGTCCTCTGCTCAAGTTCTTTTCGCCTTATCAAGTCTTGCATCTCTTTTCAACCGGAGTGCTGTCCAAATTTGTTCTTCCTTGTTCCTCTTTCCTAACGGAGTGTTTTCAACTTCGATCACCTCCGTGGCATTCTTTCTTTCAAGTTGTTCAACCTTTCAAGGTTCTTTGGTTTCACTCGTTTGTCAAAGAAGCAACTTAGTTTTACCTCTTCTCTTCCTCTTTCGTTTCTCTCTGGTGCCATCCTAGATCTCGGGACGAGATCCTCTCGTAGTGGTGGAGTGTTGTAACGCCCCGAGACAGTTGTGCCAGGTGTCTTCTAGTTATTCACTGTTGTTGCCATGTCATTCGCTTGCGTGTTGCATCTTGGCATGTCATCATGTGCATTGCATCATCATGTTTTCAAAACTTGCATCCGTCCCGGTCTCCCTGTTCCTCCCGTTATCCGTTCTGAGCCAAGACACACTTGCACGTGCCTGCGGCATGTCCGAAATATTATTTTATAAGTGGCCGGAAAATGTTCTCGGAATGGGTTGAAATTTGGCATACGATGTTGTTATGTCGTCAGTAGGCCGCCTGCCATGTTTCATCGCATTCGGAGTTCGTTTGACACCCCAACGGATAACTATAGCGACAGTATAGCCGGTCTATCGTCGGATGTTTCGGTCTCCGAAACAGTCACCGGGTTTCTCTCTCTTTTCTCTCCTCTCAGCCCGAGGCCTTCTGCACAGCCCACAAGTTCCAACCGACCCCTCACATGCGCGTCCGAAACTTCCCCGGACCCGACCTGGGCAGTTGTCTCCGTTGGACTCAGATCATCCCCAAACATCTATAAAGTATCATCGTTTTCTTGTTGGAGTCTCCTAACGTATTTTTCTCGGACCGTCCGATTACGATCGGAGGGACCTAACCGCCCTAAAATGATCTGTTTTGCTATATATAGAACTCCTTGTCCATTTATAGTTCAAACCCTAAAATCTAGGAGATGTGTCCCGTCGCCCGCCGCCGCTTTCCAAATCCCCCTCGGGATATTCCCGTGCCCGATCCACCCAACCAGCGCCCGAGCCTCCACCTCTCGATCCCCTCCTGATCCAACCACCAACCACAGCCGCCACCGCAGCCTCGCTCCCAGCCTCCCGCAAGCGGAGGCCCCGCGAATCTCTCGCTCCCTCGTGCTCGCCGCTCCTCCCGATCCAACGCGCCTTCCGGTGAGCTCTCGCTGGACGACGACCAGGCCAAGCCTTGCCGTCCCTGGCCTTCCCCTCGCTGTCCTTCTCTCTCTCTCCCGTTTCTAAACTCTCCCTTTTCCCTGTGTTCTTCACACAGGAGCAGCAGTAGACCGTGGCGCCACCACCGGAGCTTGCCGTTGTCGGGAATTCACCGTATTTCGTCGGAGGTCGCATCCTCGTCCTGGATCCGGTCAGTTCTGCCGTGCCACAACATGCTCTTCTCCTTCCTTCGGTCTCCTCCTCCAGTCACTTCTCTTTCCCTCTCTTTGTTCTCCTTATAGCGATGCCGCCTCCTACCTGTGTGTGAGAACCGACAAGGCTCCAGCGCCATGGCCATCCCCACCTCTGCCCGAGCGCCTCGAGGACCCGTCTACCCTGCCGCGTCGCGGATCCAGCCACCGGGACCCTCCAGCGCCGCTGCTTCCTTCCTCCTGCTGCTCGGTCCCCTATTTCACGAACGAGGAGTCTGTCACCACTGCTTTATCTGCTTCCTGCGAGCCATGCCGCTCGTTTCCCCCCTCGTTAACCCGATCTGGGCTAGCGTGGACGAGCACCAGGCCCAGCTCGCCCGCACAAAGAACCCCCGCCTCTGCCGCTTCGCCTGGGCCGCCTTCTCCCCTTGCTGCTTGTCATGGGCTGCGCGCCAGCGGGCTCACTGCTCCATCGTCCTGGGCCGAAGACCATGGTGAGGCCCCCAGCGCCTCCTTGGTTTTTTTTTCTTTTCTCTCTGCTGGCCCATCATGCTTCAGATTCAGCCTATGTACGTTTTTTAGCATCTACGATTTTAGCATTATTCCAGAGGCAACAGTTTTGCAGAAAAACCCTTCTAGTTCATGCATTTAATTACTCCACAACCATGCATCGGAATTAAACAAACTTAATATGAAAGTGCTTAGAATTTTGTGTAGTTTAATAATATCCAACTTGCATGCATGTTTAAAATGTTGTTTCCTTAATTTTGCCCTAATGACATGCTAAAATGATTTATTTCATAACTAATTAACTATAGCTCGGATTTAAATAAACTTTATATATAAATGGGATAGAAAAATGCCTAGTTTAACATGGTGGCTTTAATTTGCATGTTAAACAACTCTAAAATTGTGTATAGGGCAGAACAGTACCAAACCTAATATATTACATGTGGGGATTTACCAAAATTGTTGTTCGTTGTTTCCGGCCTCATTTAAACTTGCCTAGATAGGTAGTTTTGTTGTGCTTCACCCCTTGCCATGTTAAACAACATTTAATTTTTCTTGAGTAGTTTAAACGGGAGAGAACTAAATAAGTCACGTGGTGTTTCGTCAATATGCAACGGAGTTGCATATTGAGCTCCACTTAATTTGTAGGATTGCATGTGCACTTTGCCATGCCATGCTTCATTAAACCAGACATGCATCATACTTGGTTGTGCCTCATGCCATATTTTCGTGATGGCTGTTTATTATGTTGTTCGCTTCCTTCCGGTGTTGCTTCTTTGGGTTAGTTCCGATAACGTCGCGTTTGTGAGGATCCTTTCGACTATATCCGTTTGTCTTCTTCATGGACTCGTTCTTCTTCCTTGCGGGATCCTAGGCAAGATGACCATACCCTCAAAATCACTTCTATCTTTGCTTGCTAGTTGCTTGCTCTATTGCTATGCCGCGATACCTACCACTTGCTATATCATGCCTCCCATATTGCCATGTGAAGCCTCTAACCCACCTTACCTAGAAAATTGTTGTTTGGCTATGTTACCGCTTTTGCTCAACCCCTCTTATAGTGTTGCTAGTTGCAGGTGAAGATGAAGTTTGTTCCATGTTTGGAACATGGATATGTTGGGATATCACAATATCTCTTATTTTAATTAATGCATCTATATACTTAGTAAAGGGTGGAAGGCTCGGCCTTATGCCTGGTGTTTTCTTCCACTCTTGCCACCCTAGTTTCTGTCATACCGGTGTTATGTTGCTTGATTTTGCATTCCTTACACAGTTGGGTGTTATGGGGACCCCTTGACAGTTCGCTTTGAATAAAACTCCTCCAGCAAGGCCCAACCTTGGTTTTACCATTTGCCTCACCACCACCTACCCTTCCCTCGGGTCGGCCAACCCGAGGGTCATCTTTATTTTTAAACCCCCCCGGGTCAGTGCTTCTCTAAGTGTTGGTCCGAACCGAGTAGACTGCGGGGCCTCCCCGGGGAAACTTGAGGTTTGGTTTTACTCGTAGGATGTCTCATCCGGTGTTGCCCTGAGAATGAGATATATGCAGCTCCTATCGGGATGTCGGCGCATCAGACGGTCTTGCTGGTCTTGTTTTACCATTTTCGAAATGTCTTGTAACCGGGATTCCGAGACTGATCGGGTCTTCCTAGGAGAAGGAATATCCTTCGTTGACCATGAGAATTTGTGATGGGCTAAGTTGGGACACCCCTGCAGGGTTTTGAACCTTCGAAAGTTGTGCCCGCGGTTATGTGGCAGATTGGAATTTGTTAATTTCCGGTTGTAGAGAACTTGACACTTAACTAAAATGCATGAACCACGTGTGTAGCCGTGTTGGTCTCTTTCTGGCGGAGTCCGGGAAGTGAACACGGTTCTTGTGTTCTGCTTGAATGTAAGTAGTTTCAGGATCAGTTCTTGATCATTGCTAGCTTCACGACCATTTCTTTGCTTCTCTTCTCGCTCTTATTTGCGTAAGTTAGCCACCATATATGCTTAGTGCTTGTTGCAGCTCCACCTTACAACCCTGTCCTACCCATAAGCTTAAATAGTCTTGATCTCGCGGGTGTGAGATTGCTGAGTCCTTGTGGCTCACAGATACTTCCAAACAGTTGCAGGTGCCGATGATACCAGTGCAGATGATGCAACGCAGCTCAAGTGGGAGCTCGATGAAGTCCTTGATCGTTGTTTTGTTTCGTTTCCTTTTGATCAGTAGTGGAGCCCAGTTGGGACGATCGGGGATCTACCATTTGGGGTTGTCTTCTTTTATTTTGGTTCCGTAGACGGACCTTGATTGTATTCTGGATGATGTATGTTTAACTTGTGTTTGTGTGAAGTGGCGATTGTAAGCCAACTCTTTATCCCTTTCTTATTCAGTACATGGGATGTGTGAACATTACCCCTCTTACGACAAGCCTACCATGCGGCTATGCCTCTAAGTCGTGCCTCGATAAGTGGGAGATATAGCCGCATTGTGGGTGTTACATTTATGACCTGAGAAATTCAAAAAAATGGAAGACCTTTTCATTGTGTCACCAAATGTAATCTAGTTTTCAGTAAAAGTAACAAGCATGGAAGACATAAGAAGATTTTCATTTTCTTTGAACAAAAAATTCATTTTCCATTTTTTGAGTGCCCTAAATGAGTTTTTTGTGAAGAACCTACCATATATTTGTTGCAAAATGGGAAGAAATCTTTTTTCTTAAATATTAAGCCATATTTAATGTACAATTGATCAAACGGTTGGGTGTCAAAAACTTTTATCCACCTCTCATGAAAAAGGCAAATTTTCACTGATTTAGTAGGAAGCGAGTCAAATTTGAAATCCAACTACATCATAGTTTGCTCTTTATTTTTTCTAAAAATTATTTTTAAGTACATAAGTATCTATTTAATCAGAGAAACACCAAAACTTTTCCAAGATTGAACCACTAGCTAGGAACGGCCATTCCCGCCGTTTTGACCGCATTTTGAAATGTGCATAAAAAATCAAAAAAATCAAAAAAAACCTTCACATTGTGTCATTATATGTGACCAAGTTACCAGGAAAAATAATAAACTTCAATACGGCAATTATTTTACAAAAGTGTTCTCGGAAATGAGCTAACATGTGTGAAGATTCATGGCTTTCAACCCAAATGCTCAATCTTGTGACCACATTCATGGAATAGTTTGTTTAAATGATCTAATATTGTGTGCAAGGGTGCATATTGGAATGGCAAACAATGTTGCCTAAGGAATTTTTCATTTATTTTTGATGAAGCATTCATTTTCCTTTTTTTGAGTGCTTAAAATGAGTTTTTTTTGGCGAAGGACCTCCAATATATTTGTTGCAAAACTAGACCAAATCATTTTTATAAAATAATATGCCATATTCAATGAACAATTGACCAAATGGTTGGGTGTCAAAAACTTTTATCCACCTCTCGTGAAAAAGACAAATTTTCGTCGATTCAGTAGGAAGTGGGTCAAATTTGAACCGTAGCTGCCTCATAGTTTGCACTTTATTTTTTCTAGAAATCATTTATAAGTACATAAGTATCTATTTAATCAGAGAAACACCAAAAAAATTCCAAGATACAACCACTAGCTAGGAACGGTCATTCCCGTCGTTTTGACCGAATTTTGAAACGGGCATAAAAAATTCAAAGAAATCAAAAAATTGTAAAATCTTCGCATTGTGTCATTATATGTGACCAAGTTAACAAGAAAAATAATAAACTTGTAATACGGCAATTATTTCAAAAAAGTCTTCTCAGAAATGAGCTATCATGTGTGAAGCTTCGTGGCTTTCAACCCAACTGCTCAGTCTTATGGCCACATTAATTGCATACTTTGTTTAAATGATCTAATATTGTGCGCAAGGGTGCATATTGGAATGGCAAACAATGTTGCTTAAGGAATTTTTCATTTTCTTTGGACAGAAATTTTATTTTCCATTTTTCGAGTGCCTAAAATGAGTTTTTTGTGAAGGACCTACCATATATTTGTTGCAAAATGGGAAGAAATCTTTTTTCTTAAATATTAAGCCATATTTAATGTACAATTGATCAAACGGTTGGGTGTCAAAAACTTTTATCCACCTCTCATGAAAAAGGCAAATTTTCACTGATTTAGTAGGAAGCGAGTCAAATTTGAACTCCAACTACCTCATAGTTTGCTCTTTATTTTTTCTAAAAATTATTTTTAAGTACATAAGTATCTATTTAATCAGAGAAACACCAAAACTTTTCCAAGATTGAACCACTAGCTAGGAACGGCCATTCCCGCCGTTTTGACCGCATTTTGAAATGTGCATAAAAAATTCAAAAAAATCAAAAAAACCTTCACATTGTGTCATTATATGTGACCAAGTTACCAGGAAAAATAATAAACTTCAATACGGCAATTATTTTACAAAAGTGTTCTCGGAAATGAGCTAACATGTGTGAAGACTCATGGCTTTCAACCCAAATGCTCAATCTTGTGACCACATTCATGGAATAGTTTGTTTAAATGATCTAATATTGTGTGCAAGGGTGCATATTGGAATGGCAAACAATGTTGCCTAAGGAATTTTTCATTTATTTTTGATGAAGCATTCATTTTCCTTTTTTTGAGTGCCTAAAATGAGTTTTTTTTGGCGAAGGACCTCCAATATATTTGTTGCAAAACTAGACCAAATCATTTTTATAAAATAATATGCGATATTCAATGCACAATATGTTGCTTAAGGAATTTTTCATTTTCTTTGGACAGAAATTTTATTTTCCATTTTTCGAGTGCCTAAAATGAGTTATTTTGTGAAGGTCCTACAATATATTTGTTGAAAAATTGTTCCAAATCAATTTTCTAAAATAATATACCATATTTAATGCACAATTAACAAAATGGTTGGGTGTCAAAAGCCTTGATCCACCTCTCATGAAAAAGACAAATTTCCACTGATTTAGTAGGAAGCGGGTCAAATTTGAACTGCACCTTCCTGATAGTTTGCTCTTTATTTTTTTCCAAAAATCATTTCCAGGTACATAAGTATCTATTTAATCATAAATACATGGTTTGGTGGCGATACGTCGAGGTTTGGATAGTGGCCGAGGGCCCCAACTCCAGAGCACGTAAACTTGCATGCTCGCCTCGTGGTCACCGCATGACCGTGGTGTTGCCACGCATTCTGGGCGGGCTAGGCATGTCTAGTGGGTTGGGCACTCTCCCGGTAGGTGTCAGGAAGAAGAAGGCAATAGAAGAATCTCACGAGGGGACTGAATTGAGCTCAAACATGAATTAGCAGCCAAGTGTTTGATTAGTGGTGGGGAAAATGGACATGGCCAATGGGACTGAGTTTTGGCCGAGGATAATCGTCTACTAAGGACACTGTCTTGGAAAATTGGCAGCTCAAATGGAGGATTCTAGGTGTCACTTTCTTTGCAACGTACCACACTAGACAGAAATATGAATGTTGAAGCTGGACTCAAATGAATGAATGTATTGTTCTGAAATTTGGAGGAGGATGATAATTTGGGCATATGAAGGCACTTTAAAAATTTCATACCATTTGGATAAATAAAAATGTTACTTCCTTCATAGTGCTCTCCACTGAACAGAAAATTGGGAAAATGCTGAGGAAAAATGGCTAGAATAAATGAGCTAAAATTTGGTGTAGGGAGGTTCTATGAGCAAGGTCATGTTGTGGTAAATTTTCAGCAATTATAAACTAACATTAAATATAGTTGCTTCACAAACAGAAAGTATTACCAGAAACAAAGATTGGATGGTGAGCTCACATGGATTGTTAGATGGGGCTCAAATTTTGTGTAGAGCTATGATTTGCGAATATAGAAGATGTGGCAAAAATTCAGCTCATTAGGATATGCCTAGCTAGTACTTCCTTCACAATGGTTCTAGCTGAACAAAAACATAGGAAATTTTCCGAGGAAGATTTACTAGGCAAATGGAGCTGAATATTGTCAGGAGGCAATGATTTGGATAGTAAAGAATGCCCATTTTTGGGAATTTTGGGAATGACAGACATATAGGCCGCTTCACAACCTAGGGCAAAAATTGACATATAGACATGACACATAGGCAAAACTGATGAGGTGGCTCCTAGTCATAGGAATGCACCACAATTTACAAGGCTATGACCATCTATATTGGTCGTTATCAGCTAGAAATAAGGCAGCGGACCAGTGATGTTTGCTTTACGACCATTTTGTGTATGGAAATTACGACGTTTCTGACCAAAATGGTCGTTATGGTTTAGGGTTTGGGGCCCCTCAAACAACTTTTGACCCATTGGTCTCAAATGGTCGTAAATTTATGACCAATTCTTACAGGGTCATGACAGAAGGTCACAAGTTGGCATATTTCTTGTAGTGCACATGGAGCGATGTGGGCAGCTGGGGCAATGGTGCAAGCCGGTTGTAAAGGAAGTTGTACCTGAGGGATGTCGGGATGTAGCTCAACCTAGAGGAGGGCGGCGGGACGCGGCAACTACCCACATCGCAGTAGTGAGCAAGGGACGAAGGCAACCACACCGGCTTTGTAAGAGAGAACGACGCGGACCCCTGATCGGGACGTGCTGATAGTGGGTTTTCGCTGTCGGCGATGGCAACCGCATCTACACAAAGCATCCACCCCTGCCCCCAGCATACGCGGTCCGCCTAGATGTTAGAGATGTGGCCACAGTCATTTTGTGCGAGAGAGTATGAAGAGAGCAACCCCAGCAAGCAATCGTGTAGGCTCGTCCTGGCTATGTATATAGTGGAGCGGTTTCTTTTTCTCTCCATATGAACCTATTTATGTTGTGGACGTGTTAGTAAAGAAAAAAACTTTATTTATAAATGACGCAACACCGTTCATGCGTGGTTCTAGACACTCCATTATTTATAAGTGAGTAACTACTACTAGACGCGTCAAATTATCACGTGGGCTGCATCATCGGCCTTATTTGGGTACTCTAACTTAGGAAGAGGTTAGAGTTAGTTTCTAGCTCATGACTAACCCTGAACTAACTCTAGCCAAAGAGGTGTTTGGATGACATGGTTAGATTGACAATAAACACACTAGGAAAACTGGCTCCAATTAACACTTCTTGGATGGGATAGTTTTTTTGGGTGGGTTAGATGCAACTAGCTCAAACTAGCCCTCATGGTTGGATACTTTATGGCTATTTGAGCCCAAACTAGCTCAAACGAGCTCTAACCCATGGATCCAAACAAGGCCATCGTACAAAAATGAGCTCCACCATGTCTTGTGTGTGGTTGGGGAAGACTTAAAAGATGCAAAGAGTGCTACTAGTACTACATGTCTGCGTGTGTGAACCTCTTCTCTTCGAGCATGGTTATTAAAAGCATAGCCAATACTCTACCACGCGGTTATTATGTGGGCAAAGAGTATAGGCAGTAATAATGACTTATAAGCCGTCAAATCACGAGGCCCACCTTTCTCTATGTTTGACCAAGGAAGCAGCCATCATTTCACTCGTTAAATATCCATCGGCTACTACCTCCGCAAATAAATAAAAATCTTCTTCTACCTCCGCGCCATGGTTAATAATATAGCCATGTTAATCATGACGTAGAAATATCATTCACTTATACAATAGGGTTGTCTCTAAGGCTGGTGATTTTTTAACTTTGTCTCTTTCTCTTTTTGTCTCATTTACTCATTTTACATAGGAGCACGTGTAGATGATGGCTATTCCTATAATTGGGACTTCTTCATGGGGTTTAGGACTAAGCAGCTCCGAATTATTCCCGCTGCCCACCACTCTGAATCTTGCCATCTATGATAGTACTCCCATTTCAACAATGAGGTCCAGTAGGTCCAACACGCCCTGTAAGAAGGGACTGTCATGCAAAACATACATCTTGTTGCCTTCTCCCTCATACAGTACGTACCACTGGTACGTACTACTCCTACTACTACTCGTTCTCCTATAAACCTTGCGCTTGGCATCTCAAAAATATTGACCTTCCGCTTGGCTCTTCGCCTCTTCGGGAAGTCGAGCAATAATGGTACTACAGTATATCATTCTGGCTATCTGAGACCAAATGAATTGATGCACATCCACCACGTGGGCGAGGGTCGAGGAGCGAGGGAGAGTGCGTGCTAGTATGACCGTTTCAAACATAAATTTGACACATGCAATGTGTGTGAAATAGAGGCCTATCTATATCATATATAGAGGGGGCAATCCACGAGAAGAGAGGGAGGGGTCATAGATATCGATAGAGTCAAAGAGAGGATCAAGTGGGTGGGTGCGAGATCGATGAAGAGAGCCATCGAAATTGTGTGTGTGCAGAAGTCAAAGATATAGGGCAACTGACCTACCGGAACGTCAGAGGGCACATGGCAAGTTTGTGTGTGGCAGGGAGACATGACTAGAGCGCTTGATATATCGGTGTGATTGGAGGGAAGGGGGAGGCAGAGACCTAACTAGAGAGGTAGATCGACTCGTATATGTGTTGAGAAGGAGAGACACAACTATGTCTTGAGGGAGATCGGTCGACATCCATACATAAGTGAAGGACGGGAAATAGGTTGGGATAGAGAGAGAGAGGGGGGAAGAGGGGTAGAGTGCTGGAGGGGTGGTGGGGTGGTGGAGTTGCTTCTCAAGGATGGTGGGAGAGGCCTACTAGACAAACTGAGGGTAGAACTGCAATATTATCAAGAAGAGTGGGGATGTGTTTCTGTGTGTGCGTGCGCGTGATAGATGTGTCGGGAGGCATGCATGGATGATGAAGGGGGCCATGCATTTGGTAAGCAGACCTCACTAGATCAGTAGATCAATTGTTGTGTGTCGGAGGAAGTGAGAGAGACATAACTAATGAGGTAGATCGATCGGCATGTGGGGAAAACGAGTTATACGACCTAGCTAGCTATATGTATAGCGGGAGATCGTCGGTGTACATCCATTTGTTAGAGGCAAATAAGGCCCAGAGAGATGGATAGACAGAGAGAATGGAGCTAGGAGGTGGTGCGAGAGGCCTACTAGGTAGATAGGGGGACGAGTGTGCGATTGTGAGATCGATGAAAAGAGGGGCCAGAGTTTACACGTGTGTGGGACCATATGAGAGACACGAGGCATGGACACAGGAAGGAGGAGATGCTAGGTGCGTGTGTATGTGGTAGGCAGACATCGCTGGAGAGGTTTATCGATCGGTGTGTATCGAAAAGGAGTTGTGGAGACCGTGGGAGAACGACCTAAAGAAAAAATGATTGTGTGCGATGGATAGAATGCTGAGGGAGGGGGAGGGGGAGGAGGGCGTGTGCATGCACGAGAGAAAGTTAGTGCTAGCTACAAAGGTTAGAGGATTGTTTGGGTGTAAGCAACTAACAAAGATCATAATTCGATACGAAAGTGGATTCGTTTATTTGAATAGGAGATCATAGTGTTATAAACATATGCATGCATGAATATAGCGGTGATATGCGTGGTGTGGTTTTGGACATGTTATACCATAATGTGATAATGTGTGGCGTTTGCAACTCACAGCTAAATATCGAACAATCTAAACCATACTATACATCGAATAATCTCACATTTTATTTGAATTTGTGATAATGTGTGGTATTTGCAGCTCACAACTAAATATCAAACAATCTAAACCATACTATATATCGAACAATCTCACATTTTATTTGAATTTGTGATAATGTGTGCTGTTTGCAACTCACATCTAAATACTTGTAGGAGTAGGGGGCGGGGCACCATACATTATGTGATAAACACATTATACATATGAGACATGGTTTAGATTATGAAGATCTAGCTAGAGCTTGAAATGTACTATGATTTGAAATCAACATAAAGTGGATTCAAAAAATTGAGTTCGAGTTCATATAGTACACATAGTTCATATCTAACTCGAGAGTAATCATGTGATGTGATGTGAAGATAATATACAAACGATGGTTTAACTTGACAATAATGATGTCGGATTTCAGGTTCCGGCAAAACCCTTGAGGTTCGAACACTGGGGTGCGCACGAAGATCTCTCCCCCTCCCTAGCTCGCACGCTCTACAATCTCATGGCCTAGCTCGACGAACCCAAAGAACACCAGACATAAGATTTATACTGGTTCGGGCCACCGTTGTGGCGTAATAACCTACTCCAATGTGGTGTGGTGATTGCATCTTGGGCTGAGGATGAACATTACAAGGGAAGAACAGCCGCACGAGGAGAGGTGTTCTTGTGCTTGGTGTGCTTGAGTGGTTGAAGATTGGAGTCTCCCTCTCCAACGTGGTGGCTAGTCCTATTTATATAGGCCCTGGTCCTCTTCCAAAATATTGAGCGGGAAGGGATCCCACAATGGCCAAATTCGAAGGGAGACAACTAGTACAAGCTATGCTGACAAAAGTGGTCGTCGCCTGCCAAAGGCTCTGGTGGTGACGCTGTCTTGAGCTCCACGGTAACCTTCGTCTTGTCGTCCTGCTGGTCTTGTCTTGTTGCACCGATATGGAAACCTTTGCCTGATGCCTCGGGACTCCTAGTCTATGCTTTCCCCTTTAGCACCAAAGAGGAAACGAGGACACTACACCCACTGGCGCCCGCCTCGCGCCCGCCTGGTTCCAGTCGTCATGGCTTGCGTCACAAGAACCTCGTGAGGTGTCCCTTGCCTTGATCTCTCTGGCCCTCGCGAGCCTTCCTGGTGAGGCCGCCCCTAAGGAGGTCTTGCGTCGTCCGCCTTGCAAGGCCTGGCCCCTCGTGAGTTTATTGAATGTTTGCTGGTGAAGATGGGCCATACGGGGCCGCTGGTGGAGCCACGCTGCGGGCCGTAGGTAGGCAAGTCTAGGGACCCCCGCTCCCAGAACGCCGATAGTAGCCCCCAGGCCCAAGGCACGCTCGGGCTTGGCTTCGAGCCGAAGCCAAAGGGCAAAGACGGAGTACTGCGGGCCCCATCAGCCTGCGGTCGCGGTTGGCACGTGGTGACTGATTGGACGTGGGCGTTTCCGCTTCCCCATGCAGCCTCGACAATAGCCCGACTTGACAGGTCCTTGCTGCATGCAGAGAAAGATCATTATTACCTTGGATCGTGGAGGCCGACGGTTGGCCTAAACTTGGATATAAATGGGAAGCGGTGGGCGGAGCCCCCATCTGCTTCTTCTCCTTCCTTGCTTCACTACCAGCAGCGACACCCATGGCACCTACAAAGAGGCTCTCAGCGGTGAAGAAGGGGAAGGCTCGCCAGGAGGGGCCCATCTCTCCAACGCCCAAGAGGGGGTGCGGCCATCCCCGCAAACATGCTGCGACCCCCGCCACGGCCCCTCGTGGCGGCAGCTGCCCAGGTCGTGGCAGTCATGTTGATGCAGTGAGGCATGCCGTGGTTGCGCGACCTCCTTGGTCGCGCTCCCATTCGGCGAAGGTGATGCCGGAGTTCATCGTGTGGTCAGAGAAACCGGCCGGCACTTGGCTTCAGCTCCTGCGGTTCTTTGTCGGCGAGCTGCCAGCCACTGGTGCAGGTGGTCTTTGGCTGCAGACGGACGGCTTCTGCAGCAAGGCTTCTTGGGTCGCGGTCAAGGTCTCCACCGCGGGCAATGCGGTCCTGGCTCGCGGCTGGCAGACGTTCGCCCACGCACGTAGACTGGGTAGGCGGTGCGCCCTCCACTTCAATTACGATGGCGACGCGAACCTCTTCGTGAGGTTATTTGGGGAAGATGGTCGCCACGTCGGGTGCTACCCCAAGGACAACTACGGCGACGAGGTGCTTGGCCTTGGCGATGGTCGTGATGAGGAGGAAGGCGGCTTCGTCCTCCGTGCCGGCCACGATTCGTCCAGCTACGGTGGCTCCTAGTCCTACAGCAGCTCCAGCAGTGGTGGCTACGACCAGCCGCCACGCCGTCGCGCTCGCTTCGAAGGTGGCAGCAGGTCGACTAGCTGCTGCGCTCCGGTGAAGCGCGAGGAGGGGTCTGGCTGAGCTCGGGAGAGCACCACGAGCCCGTCCTCGCGGCCTGTTGTGGGAGCGTGTTCCGCTTTTGTTTCGTTCTTCCTTCCCTTCCTGCATTAGAGAGACAAGTATGGGGCCCTGCTAGGGCATGCGACAACTATGGTTTCTAAGTGGTTATGCTATGTTTATCATTCATGTGTTGTGTTGCAGCGTCATGTTTTATGTATGTGTGTAGAATGACTTAGCTTGATGCGCCTGGAGTAGATTTCGCCTTGCGAGACGCGCGCTCCCGAATGCCTTACAAGGTCTCTTGTGCTCGAGAGGCGCCTGAGAAGTGCAAAAATTTTCTAGGAAATCCTTATTCTTCCGGACCCTGATCGTAGGCACTGTCGGCCGTAACCCTGTGCTTCGCGTCACGGTACCCGGGGGGCACGGACTGAGAAGGGCGCGCTAGCTTGCGAGCTCGAGCGAGGGTGCCTTGCAAAAGACAAGAAAGCAAAAATGCTCATGAGGGTGCCTACCCAGCCCCCTCGTGAGGCATGCGAGGGAGAGAACGGGTAAAAAACAAGGAACCGAGGCAAGAAAGGGAAACAACAAGGACAAAGAAACCAAGCCAGCAAGGAACACTAGAAAGCAAATTCTCACTTAAAAGAAAAGGGCGACCAACTGCGAAAAGGAAATGAAAAGCCGTGTCCGGCACCTAGTCTAGTCTTCTTGTCTTCTCACCAGCGCGGAGCTAAGTGCTGCCACTAGGCGTGGGAGGGAGCCCCCGAGGCCCGAGGGCGGCACTCCTCAGACTCCGGGGCATGTACAGCCCTACTCATTATTACATGAGAGTGTCACGAGCGGCGATTCTTCAGAGGCACTGGGCCTTGCTTCACAGGCACCGGACCTTGCTTCATGGGTAGAACTTCCGGAGGTGCTGGATGTTCCAGACGTTCTGGATGGGGATCCCACCCTATGTCTCCAGGCACGTGGCGCCAGGCCTAGAGACGTGGCCGACCCAAAACAGGCCCTCCCACATGGGCGAGAGCGTGTGCAGCCCTTCCATGGAGAGCACCCGCCTCAGGACAAGATCACCCACCTCGAGCGTCCTGGAGCGGACGTTGCGGCAGTGGTACCACCGCAGCGCTTGCTGGTACCTTGCAGCTTGGAGCGAGGCTTCTCGACGGCGTTCCTCCCCTAGCACGAGATCCATCCCCCGCATGGCGTCCAGCTGCGTTTCATCAAACGTCAGGACCCGCGCGGAGTGATGCCTGACCTCATATAGGAGAACTACTTCTGCTCCGTACACGAGGAAGAATGGGGTCTTGCCTGTCGGCCTAGTGGCAGTGGTCCGGATGGACCACAACACAGATTGGAGCTCGTCGTGCCAGCCCCTGACGCAAGCCTCGAGCTTCTTCTTGAAGGTCCTTGTCTTGAGGCCCCTTAGGACCTCCGCGTTGGCGCTTTCGGCCTGGCTGTTGCTACTGGGGTGCGCCACAGAGGCGTAGCAGATCTGTGTTCCAAGGTTAGCACAATATGTTTTGAAGAGATTGCTAGTGAACTGCAAGCCGTTGTCGGTGATGATGCGATTAGGGACCCCAAATCGGCTTACGAGGCCCTTGCTGATCTTGACTGCTGACCCGACGGGGATGGTGCGGACATCTTCCACTTCGGCCCATTTGGTGAATCTGTCAATGGCGACGTAGAGGTAGCGGTAGCCTCCAGGCGCTCGAGGGAATGGACCCAGGATATCCAGCCCCCAGACCACGAATGGCCATGAGAGCGGGATAGTCTGGAGGTCCTGGGCAGGTTGGTGGATCTGCTTGGCGTGGAACTGGCAGGCCTCGCAAGATTTCACTAGTTCGGCCGCGTCGTTGAGCATTGTGCGTCAGTAGAACCCGTTGTGGAAAGCCTTACTGACCAGGGTCCGCGACGACGAGTGGTGCCCGCAGTCTTCGCCATGTATGTCAGGCAGCAACTCTTTCCCCCGTTCCCTGGAAATGCATCACAGAGAAACATCATTTGGCCGCTTCCTGTATAGCTCACCGTCCTGAATGCAGTACGCCGTAGCCTGTCGAGCCACACGCTCCGCGTCTTCTTCCTTCTCTGGCAACGTGCCTCGTGTCAGGTACGCCTTGAACTCCTCGGTCCAGCACCCCTCCTAAGGCTCGAGCGCTAAGAGGAGGCGCACTCCCGAGGTCGGGCCACAGGCGGGGGCTCCCGAGGCTGGTGGCAAGGTGAGTGGCTGCCATGAACTGGGCCAGCATCGAGTACCCGAGGATGGCGTTGTATGGTAAGCCGATGCGAGTGATGTCGAAGTCGACCAGCTTGATGCAGTAGTTGTCGCGTGTGTCGAAGGTCACAGGAAGACAGATTTGCCCCAGGGGGTCGGAGGATCCGCCACCGATCCCAGAAAATAGCTTGCTAGGGCGGAGCCGCTCAAGTGGTATGTGGAGGAGGCTGAAAGCCTCCACAGAGAGCACGTTGAGGCCAGCGTCGCCGTCGATGAGTGTCTTGGTGACGGCTACTCTGCAGATGGTGGGCGTGCAGAGCATCAGAAGCACGGCCGAGCCGACGGTGGTGACTGGGTGATCCCCCGAATTGAAGATCAGGTCGGCCTTGGGCGCCGGCCAACCCAGGGGAGCCCCCTGCCGCGTGAAGACGGCGCTGATCTGGCGAAAGAACGGCTTGCGTGATGATCCGAGGGCGGCGCCTGAGAACCACCGAGGAGAGCCGCTACGACAGGGGGTGCTGGTCCTCCGAGCGCGCGATGAAGAGATCATGCAGCTCTTCCCAGGAGGCCACGGAAGACTCCGACAGATGGAGGAGCCAGGTGCGCGGCATACCAGTCAGGGCCATCGGGAGCCAGTTGGCCATGACCTTACCGTCACTCCCGGCCTCCAAGATGGCCTCCTCGTATGCCAGCAAGAAGGTTGCTAGATCCTTCGCACCATCGTAACGGGGCGGCATCTCCGGCTTGAACTTGTGCGGCCACTGCACTCGCCGCAAGGCAGGGGTGAAGGCCCAAAGCCCCACGGCGCTACGAAGGGCGCCCGTCGATCTTGTCGGAGAAGAGGCGGCGTCCATGAGAGTCGGCTGGAGAGGCAAGGCCGTCGGGAGGGCAAAGCTTCGATGCACCCCTACCTGGCGCGCCAAATGTCGGATTTCGGTTTCCGGCAAAACCCTTGAGGTTCAAACACTGGGGTGCGCATGAAGATCTCTCCCCCTCCCTAGCTCGCACGCTCTACGATCTCATGGCCTAGCTTGACGAACCCAAGGAACACGAGACACAAGTTTTATACTGGTTCGGGCCACCGTTGTGGTGTAATACCCTACTCTAGTGTCGTGTGGTGGATTGCCTCTTGGGCTGAGGATGGACAGTACAAGGGAAGAACAGCCTCGTGAGGAGAGGTGTTCTTGTGCTTGGTGTGCTTGAGTGGTTGAAGATCGGAGTCTCCCTCTCCACGGTGGTGGCTAGTCCTATTTATATAGGCCCTGGTCCTCTTCCAAAATATTGAGCGGGAAGGGATCCCACAACGGCCAAATTCGAAGGGAGACAACTAGTACATGCTATCCTGACAAAAGTGGTCTTCGCCTGCCAAAGGCTCTGGTGGTGACGCGGTCTTCGGATCCACGGTGACCTTTGTCTTGCTATCCTGCTGGTCTTGGTCTTGTTGCACCGATATGGAAACCTTTGCCTGATGCCTCGGGACTCCTCGTCTACGCTTGCCCCTTTAGCACCTCACGAGGTCTCCCTTGCCTTGATCTCTCCGCCCCTCACGATCCTGCCTGGTGAGGCCACCCCTGAGGAGGTCTTGCATCATCCGCCTCGCGAGGCCTGGCCCCTCGCGAGGGTCTTGAATGTTTGCTGGTGAAGATGGGCCGTACAAGGCCGCTGGTGGAGCCACACTGCAGGCCGCAGGCACGCATGTCTGGGGACCCCCGTTCCAAGAACATTGACAAATGATGATTGTAGATCTTATTAAATAGAGAAATGAATTCAAATGGTTTAACTTGACAACAATCATGATTGTAGATCTTATTCAAATAGATAAACGAATTCAAATTTAGTTCATATTGAAGCGGTAGTATATACTTCGGAATGCACTAAAACCTTCATTTGAGTAGCAGGTTGCATGCATTATACACGTAGCGAAATATTTTAATTGAGCATAACATGGATTCAAAGTTTTGAATGGCATTTGTAGTGCGAATTGATTTGGTACAGTACACGGGTCTAGACTCTCTTGTGTGGTGCGAATTGATTTCTTTTTGTTTCTTCATCGACGAAAGTACGAATTGATTTGGAACAATACACGTTAGGCTTGTCCGGAAATTTCAACCCTCTCCTTGTTACCCCGAAATTTTAAGATATACCTTTGCCTCATTATGCTCCAAACAGTCCCTCCATCTCAACCCGCACCTTGCTATCCCAAACTTACAACGCGCGCGAAAACTCCCACCTCCTGCGAAATCCCAACACGTGAAATGCCCGTGATACCCCTGAATCGAAAGAACCGCCTAGCTGAAATCGGTGGGGGGTACTTTTGTAACTTACCCCGCATTTTGGACAAGCGCGTCCCTAAAGCCATGGTTTCCCCTCCCATCCCATCCGCCCACCCATTTGTACACCTAGGCTGCAAAAACCTGCGAAGCCCCACACACTCCTCCGTCCACCACCCAGCCGGAGTGTAATGCCCCCGATTCGACCGTACACTAATCATACACGCAAACGTGTACGATCAAGATCAAGGACTCACGGGAAGATATCACAACACAACTCTAAACACAAATGAAAGGCATAAAAGGTCCATGTTACAAGACAGGGGCATCGAGGGCTCGAATACAAGCTCGATACAGAAGCGTCAGCAGAAGCAACAATATCTGAGTACAAACATAAGTTAAACAAGACTGCCTTAAGACCGCAAGCACAAAAATCAATGATCGAAGAGGCAAGGCCTCCTGCCTGGGACCTCCTAACTACTCCTGGTCTTCGGTGGCCTCCATGTAGTAGTATCCGTCGGCGGTGGCATCTGGCTCCAGGGATCCGCCAACTGGTTGCAACAACCGGAAAGAAGAAAGAAGGGGGAAAAGGGGTAGCAAAGTAACCGTGAGTACTCATCCAAAGTACTCACAAGCATCAGATCTAAACTAAGTATGCATTAGTATCAAAAGGAAGGGTCGTATATGTGGACTGAACTGCAGAATGCCAAAATAGAGGGAAAGTGCCTAGCCTATCGAAGACTAGCATGTTCAAGGAGCTCCAAGCATTCTCCAGCGTGTAGAAGAGTAAAGAATAGCAATTTATATTTAACAAACATGTTGTAGCATTAATGCCCAGAGATCCTTCCTCGACTCCCTGCGAGAAAGCAATCCCAGGGCCACATATCTCAAGTATCCATTTCTAGTTGTAAAAGATCAGGATATAAGTCTGAACGTCCGTTACCGTGGACACGGCTATTAATAGATAATCTTCCCTGCATGGGTGCACCATGTTTTCCAACACGCTTGATTACTCTAGTCGAACACACTTTTCTGAGTCAATGCCCGACCTCGGAAGATCAACACATCATAGCCCTACCTAGACTCAGCAGAGAGGTCCCCGCCGGTCTACATCCTAAGAACTCTGGGGTCTGGGCCCATCGCCCGTTGCACTGCAGGTCATTGTGCGATGAGCCGGGACGAGCACCACCTCATACTGGATGGCACTGGCCCGACAGGCCCACAATGCTGAATTGGACATCTTAAAAAGCTTCGGCTGATACTGCGATGTCGAGGCCCATAACTATTCTCGCATGGTGGTTAGTGCGTAAAGGCCAAAGGCCAACTAAGAGAAAATACCCAAACTTGTGAGTGCATTGGGGGCTCGCGGAGATGATCAGAGACTCACGATAATGTGACCCCGTCGCCCCATCTCGAGGAAATACGGCAAGGGCTAGCCCAGCCCACTCGGGGGCGGCCTGCCTGCCCGATCGTGCCTCATAACCATCTTGCGGGTGCTCTCCGGGCTCGCTTGATCTTCCCAAAGGTCTCACGTAAAGTCAAGGTAACCGTGTGTCCAGACATCAAGGGGAAAACCCGAGGAATCACCCCCGGTGGATTCCACTCGATGTAATCATCAAGGTGAACATAAGAGGAACCACCCTTGAGGTTCACACTTGAAGTTTTGCACGACAGAGCCGTATCAGGAATGGTGAAGGAGGAACCACCCTCGATGACCACGACCGAATAGCTACACTACAAAGATCTCATCGGGAGTGATGTATGAGGTTTCATCCCCGGCACTCGATGGTATCTATGCAGAGTCGGCAACAAAAGGGGCATGATGTGATTTGAGGTGTCGGGCTCTGGTCATCGATCACGTTGATTGAGTAATCGATGATGAAGCAGGGGCTACAAGGACAAGGTGGGGGTCACTGATGGATCACTATCCAACCTATACTAAGCAGTTTAGGATAAGTAGGTAAGGTACAATGAGCAGGTTACAAAAGCAAGCTATGCATCAGAATAGGAGCAATGAATAACAGTAGCAAAATCTAATGGAAGCATGAGAGAATGGAATAGGCGATATCGGGATGATCAAAGGGGGAGGCTTGCCTGGAAGCTCCGCTGAAAGGGAAGAAGGGTTGTCGTCGACGTAGTCGATCATAGGGGCATCAGTAGCGGTCTCGGGGTCTATTGAAGAAGGAGAGGGGGTAGAAACGGTAAATATAAGGCACACAGATGCATGACATGACAATAAGCAGCACTAGTCATTTTCTAACGTAGTACTACGTGATACCGGCGTAGGGGGATAACATTCGGGAATGTTTTCCTGAAGTTTGGCATATTCGGACAAACGAAACGGAGGGGAAAGGTTGCATGTTTGCTATGCTAGGGGCATGTGACAGATGAACACTTTCATGAATAAAGTAATTCCATCCGAGCTATAGCTTAGTTTCTATTAATTTTCAAAGTTTTAATTCATTTTCGGAATTAACAGAATTAATTTAAATAGATAAAAGCCATTACTGGGTCCGCATGACATCAGCATGATGCCAACAATCAACAGTCTGTTTGACTAGTTAAACTAGCACGTGGGTCCCGGTTGTCATTGACTAACACTAATTAACAGTTTAATTAGTTAATAAGTTAATTAGGTTAATTAACAGGATTTATTGCGTTAATTAATTAATTAATTTTAATTATTATTATTATTAATTCTTTTTAACCCTTTCATTTTCATTTTTAGGGGCTGGGCCCCACGTGTAACTGGCACAAGGGCTAGCGGGCACGCGGGTGTAGCGGTTGCAGGCACATGCCCAAGGGGGCAGACCCGAGCGGGTCAGATGGTTGGCGAGACCGCGGCAAGGGACGGCATTGGCGTGGCTGTTGGGTGGTGGTCGGCGAGGCGGGAGCGTCGACAGGCGCGTGCACCGGAGGCGGTGTTGCAGGGGGGCGGCAGTGGCGAGCGACAGCTTGGTCGGAGCTGATCCGCAGCAAGGCGCTGGCGGCGGCGGCCATGGGCACGTGCGGGGGTAAGGGTGCGATGGTGGTCGGAGGGGGGGAAGGCCGTGGTTGCGGTGGACCAGCGCACGGCGACCGCGCGACGGTGCGGGGATGCATGGCAGCGCGGGCCGGGCGGCATCAGCAACGGGGAGCGGCAGCCACGTTCGACGACGGAGATGAGGGGGAGGGGGAAACGGTGAGGGGCTCACACCGGAGCATAGGGCGCGGTACTGGGCTCGGGGAGGCGGGCAGGGTGGCGATGCCGAGGGCGCCAGCATCGGGTCGACGATGAGGCGAGGCCGCGGCGACAGGCGGGCGTCGAGTGAAGGAGAAGAGGGGCGAGGAGGCGACGGCAGGGCCGGTGTCGAGGAGTGAGGCGGCGCGGACGCTGGGGAGAGGCGGCGCGATCGAGACGAGGCCGACGGGGGTGATGGGATCGGGGCGCTGAGCGCTGGGGTGCTCCCAATCCAGATCGTGTGATGGGGGGAAATGGGGATCGTGGGGGAGGGGTTAGGGTTTTGGTGCAGGTGCAGGCTAGTTATGCGAGGAGGCAGCTAGGCTGAGGCCCAGTTAGCTGGCCTTGTGGCTAGTTGGGCCAGTCGGCCCTACGGGGGTGGGTTTCGTTTTTCCTTGCTCTCCCCCTTTTCTTTTATTTACTCTTGTCATTTGACTTAATATTAAATTTTGAAATCGAACATGATTGAATTTCGCGGGATTAACAACAGGAATCGCGATGACGTGGCATCATTAGCATGAGATTACTATTGCATAATTATCTGGGCGTTACAATTCTCCTCCACTACAAGAAATCTCATCCCGAGATTTAGGAGGTAGAATGAAACAAAGCGGGATATTCTTCACACAGGTGATCCTCGCGTTCATAGGTGGCTTCATCTTCAGAGTGATGCGACCACTAGACCTTGAGGAACTTGATCGCCTTCTGACGTGTGCGGCGTTTAGTTTGGTCGAGAATGCAGACCGGATGCTCTTTATAGGAGAGGTCCTGTTGCAACTCAAGCACTTCATGATCCACTGCTCGGATTGGGTCCCTGAAGTAGCGGCGGAACTGTGACACGTGGAACACATCGTGAAGCTGAGAAAGGTTCAGCGGTGGTTCCAACTGGTATGCCACTTTTCCACGCCTTTCGAGAGTATTGAAAGGACCAATATAGCGAGGAGCTAGATTGCCCTTGATCCCAAAGCGGTGAGCACCCTTCATTGGTGTGACTCAAAGATAAGCCTTTTCGCCAGGTTGATAGACCATGTCTTTATGATGACGGTCATATTGACTCTTTTGACGTGACTGAGCAGTCTTGAGATTCTCGTGAATGACGTGGACTTGTTCTTCAGCGTGTTGGATAATATCCGGAGCGAAGAGTGGACGTTCCCCAGTTTCTGACTAGTTCAGAGGGGTTCGGCACTTTCGTCCATATAATACTTCGAAGGGAGCCATCTTCAGACTAGCTAGATAGCTATTGTTGTAGGAGAACTCAACATACCGTAGAGATTCCTCCCATTTCTTGCCGAAGGAAATAACACAAGCTCAAAGCATGTCTTCGAGAACTTGATTGACTCGTTCAACTTGTCCCTAGGACTAAGGGTGAAAAGCAGTACTGAAAGACAGATGAGTTCCCATAGCTTCTTGGAAACTTGCCCAGAATCTTGAAGTGAATAAGCTGCCACGGTCTGAACTGATTACCAATGGAATACCGTGAAGTGAAAAAATTATGGACATATAGAGAGTTGCCAGCTGACTAGCAGTGGTCGTTTCTTTGACGGCCAGAAAGTGTACAACTTTAGAAAGCGGTCAATGACGACAACAATAGCATCATTACCTTTCTGTGATTTGGGAAATCCAGTGATGAAGTCCATTTCAACATGGTCCCATTTCCATTCAGGAATAGAGATAGGTCGCAGAGTTCCAGCAGGCCTTTGATGTTTTGCTTTGATACGACGGCAAACGTCACATTGAGCAACATAGCGAGCAATGTCTTGCTTCATGTTTGACCACCAGAATCTCTGACGAATGTCTTGGTACATCTTGGTGCTAGCCGCATGAACAGACAGGGGCGTATCATGAGCTTCTTTCATAACTTCCTGAATCATATCCAGGTTGTCTTTTGAAGGAACCACTAGGCGTCCTTTAAAGAACAAGGTGTCATCATCTTCAACACTAAAGAATGAGGGCCTTCCTTCTGCGAGGTAGCGCTTAATCTTCTCAACTTGTGGATCATACTTCTGCAGTCTCTTGATGCTCTCCACAAGATCTGGTTCGACAACTACGGTATTGAGGGAACCCTGGGGAATAACACAGAGGTTCATCTTGCGGAACTCCTCAGCTTTCTAAATTCTTCAACAAGCGAGGGCTGAACTTTTCGAACCTCAAGGTGATTGCAATATGACTTGCGGCTCAAAGCATCAGCCATTACATTAGCCTTGCATGGTGTATAGGAAATACCCAAGTCAAAGTCGGCTACGGTCTCCATCCATCTCTGCTGACGGAGGTTCAAGTCTGGCTGGGTAAACAACTACTTCATACTTTGGTGGTCGGTGAAGTTCTTGCAACAATTGCCAAGAAGGTAATGTCGCCACTGTTTCAGTGCATGTATGACAGCAGCAAGCTCTAGGTCATGAACTGGGTAGTTCTCTTTGTGAGGGCGCAATTGCTGAGAGGCATAGGCTATGTTACGCCCTCGATGCGGCTATATCTCCTACGTGTCGAAGCACGACTTAGAGGCATAACCGCATTGAAAGCAATGTCGCAAGTGAGGCAATCTTCACACAACCCATGTAGTACATAAGGGAAAAAGATACATAGTTGGCTTACAATCGCCACTTCACACAATTACATGAATAAAGCATTACATCATACAAAAACAATCAAGGTCCGACTACGGAACCAAAATAAAAGAAGAACCCCAAATGCGACAAAGGTCCCCGATCGACCCGACTGGGCTCCACTACTGATCAACTAGAACGAAACAACACGAAGGACAAGATCTTCATCGAGCTCCTCCTTGAGCTTGGTTGCGTCGTCTGCGCGGACTCATCGGCACCCGCAAGCTGGTTTTGGAAGTATCTGTGAGCCACGAGGACTCAGCAATCTCGCACCCTCGCGATCAAGACTATTTAAGCTTATGGGAAAGGTAAAGGTAAGAGGTGGAGCTGCAGCAAGAGACTAGCATACATGGTGGCTAACATACGCAAAAGAGAGCGAGAAGAGAAGGCAAAGCACGATCGAGAAACTATGATCAAGAAGTGATCCTAGAACAACCTACGTCAAGCATAACTCCAACAACCGTGTTCACTTCCCGGACTCTGCCGGAAAGAGACCATCACGGTTACACACGCGGTTGATTCATTTTAATTAAGGTCGACTTCAGGTTTTCTACAACCGGACGTTAACAAATTCCCATCTGCCCATAACCGCGGGCACGGCTTTCGAAAGTTCAAATCCCTGCAGGGGTGTCCCAACTTAGCCCATCACAAGCTCTCACGGTCAACGAAGGAATAGACCTCCTCCCGAGACATTCCGATCAGACTCGGTATCTCGGTACAACAAGACATCCTCGACAATGGTAAAACAAGTCCAACAAGACCACCCGATGCGCCGACATCCTGATAGGAGCTGCACATATCTCGTTCTCAGGGCAACACCGGATAAGCAATCCGTACAAGTAAAACCAGCCCTCGAGTTTCCCCGAGGTGGCGCTGCAAGGGGCTCTAGTTTGGACCAACACTTAGACAAGCACTGGCCCGGGGGGGTTTAAAATAAGATGACCCTTGGGATGCGCGACTCCCAAGGGAAAAAGGCTAGGAGGCGAATGGTAAAACCAAGGTTGGGCCTTGCTGGAGGAGTTTTATTCAAAGCGAACTGTCAAGGGGTTCCCATTATAACCCAACCGCATAAGGAATGCAAAATCCGGGAACATAACACCGATATGACGGAAACTAGGGCGGCAAGAGTGGAACAAAACACCAGGCATAAGGCCGAGCCTTCCACCCTTTATATAGTGATATCCCAACAAATAAACATGATCCAACAAGGAACAACATCTCCGTGTTCCAACAAGGAACAAACTTCAATCTTCACCTGCAACTAACAACGCTATAAGAGGGGCTGAGCAAGCGGTAACATAGCCAAGCAACGGTTTGCTAGGACAAGGTGGGTTAGAGGTTTGGTTCAACAATATGGAAGGCATGATAAGCAAGTGGTAGGTATTGTAGCATAGGCATAGCAAAAGAGCGAGCATCTAGGAAGCAAAGATAGAAGTGATTTCGAGGGTACGATCATCTTGCCTGAAATCCCGCAAGGAAGAAGAACGAGTCCATGAAGAAGACAAACGGATGTAGACGAACGGGTCCTCACAAACGCAACGTTACCGGAACCAACCCGAAGAAGCAACACCGGAAAGAAGCACACAACATAGTAAACAACCACCACAAAAACATGGCATGATGCACAATCGAGTATGATGCATGTCCGGGTTAATGAGGCATGGCATGGCAAAGTGCACAAACAATCCTACAAATTAAGTGGAGCTCAATATGCAACGAGTTGCATATTGACGAAACACCATGTTAATTATTTAGTTCTCTCCCGTTTAAGTACTCAACAATATTAAATGTTAGTTAACATGGCAAGAGGTGGGGCATAACAAAACTACCCCATCTAAACCATTTAAATGGGGCCGGATATAACAAACAACAAATCCGGTAAATCCCCATATGCCTTAGTAATTTATTGCAACAACAATTTAAACATTTCAATAGTTGTTATCATGATGCGGATGACATGGACAAGTTTATGCAATTTTTATTGAAGTTGACAAGAGCAATAAGAAGCTTTGGTCACCGTGGCGGAAACAAAAGGGGTGCCACGACAACGATACCGAAAATGATGCCACGGCAACATATCGGTTCCGATAACTCGATTGAGATGTCGGTGCAAAAGAAAGTGCGGAGAGCATGCCATGCAAGATGGTGGGGTGTTCCCGATTACCGGGTTCCCATGTGTCGATGGCAAGGCAATGAGGAACGCTCAAGGAACAACTCGGACATGGTGCAAAACATGGTGCAAAACATGGGCATCTCATACAACCCACATTCGTTCTCGGAAGGTCATCTCGGGGTTATACCTTTGAAGCGTGCATTTTCGAAGTGAATCGGTTCGGTGGGGAAGTAGTCGTTCTCGCGACGGTAGTGGTTCACGTTTCGAAGAGGAAGTAATTTTTCATGTTCCGTAGATGTTCGGGGTCACGACAAGGAACTTGACTTCCACGGGGTCTTTGCGGGTGGACGGTAGTGGTACACGTTTCGTAGACGTTCGAGCCATCTGTAGCGGTACTTGATGAATCCCAAAACGGACTTGGCGTCTTCGTGCGTAGGGGTACTTGGCGTTTCCGGAGACGACGGTAGAGGTACTTGACGCGTCGTTGTGGTACTTGGCAAAAAATCAAAGAGAAGATGCTTGGCGGTCCTGGTATGGTCTTGGCGTCCATGTAGTCGATCTTGCAGATCTTGACGGTCCAACACAAAACATCACAAGGGGCCTCGGGGCGGCGGCAGCAAGGAGACGATGGTGGCGGTGAGCGGCAGAGGTTCACCGGAGAAGCTGGTGGCGACTGGGCGCGACGCGATAGGGCCCCTGGTCACCGTAGAGGAAGCAGAGGATGGCGCAGGTCCAACGGCTGGGCTCCGGCGAGTCCCCCATGGACCGGGATGAGGAAGCCGCGGCCTCGGGCGCATGTGCAGGGGAGCACCGGGTCGGGAGGCGCGGGATACGCGCCGGGCGGCGAAGCGGAGCAGTGGGCGGCTCCACGGGCCAGACGGCGATGGGATCTGGGCGCGAGCAGGGATGCGGTGGTCGGGGAGGTCTCGCGTGCGGGGCGAGGAAGGGCGAGGAGAGGGGCAGCGCGAGGTGGAAGAGAGGAGTGGGGATCGGGCTGCGAGGGAAAGATGGGGGTCGGGCACGAGAGAGAGAGATCAAGGGAAGGAGGAGGTCGAGCGAGGAGGAGGCAGAAGGGATCGGGCGAGGCGCTCCTCTCGTGCGTGGTGACGGCGTGAGGGAGGAGACGAGGGAGAGTGGGGGATCGGGCAGGGGGGTCGGGCTAGGGTTAGGAGGGATTGGTGGGGGCGGCTGGGCTTTGTCCTTGGGCCGGCGCAGGAGGTTGGGAGGCCTAGGCTGCTGGGCTCCTTCTCTCTCTCTCTTTCTCTAATTCTCTTTTCAAAACAGAAAAATAAAGAGAAAGAAAAAGGGAAGAAAAGAAAGGTTAGAGAAAGAGTTGGGCACGGGGATAATTTCCACGGACTCGTAAAAATGTGCACGGTCCATGAAAAATAGGAGTGGCAAGATTGCAGGAATTAAATTCAAAATCATTTGAATTTAATTCAAAAGGTTTGAGCAAGGACTAGGAATTAGAGGTTTCCAAAAATGTTGAGGTTTTAGGAGGAGCCTCGATAAAAGAGATGAGAGATATTGGCAAGGTTTGAAGGTCAAACATGAAGAGGAATAGACATGGGGAATTATTGCACGTGTGTTCGTGGGTGATTCCGCAAATGGAATATTTAATATAGCTCCCTACACATATTGGGAGATATGTTATAAAGAGAATTTCACCATGTGAATATCCCTCGATTTAAATGGACCGAAAATCCATCCGATTTTATTTGGTTGAGTTAAGAAAAAGAAATGACAAGATGGCATGAAGACATGATGCAATGCACATGATTTAATGATGAATGCAAAGAACCAAACAAAACACACGACGGAACCCGGAAATATATGGAGGTCTTCTCGAGCATCGGTCTCGGGGCGTTACAGGCTATCACTCTGCGCTCTTGCATTCGGACACAGCCTAATCCTTGTCGTGAAACGTCGCAGTAAATGACGAAGTTCTTCTTAGTATCTGGCGGAGCAAGCACTGGGGCAGAAGTCAGCTTGTCTTTCAGTGCTTGGAAACTTTCCTGACACTTTTCTGTCCACTCTAACTTGACGCCCTTGTGAAGCAAACCAGTCAGGGGATTGGCGATCTTGGAGAAGTTCTCGACAAATCGACGGCAATAGCTCGCGAGTCCGAGAAAACATATGAATTGTTTGACATTCTTCTTAGGAGTCCAATCGAGAATAGCCTGAACTCACTTGGGGTTGACGGCAATACCATCCTTGGAGATCACATGACCAAGGTAGGTTACTTCAGGTAACCAGAACTCACACTTGGAATACTTTGCATATAGTTGATGCTCTCGAAGTTTTTCCAGAACAAGTCGAAGGTGTTCAGCATGTTATTCTTTGTTCTTGGAGTATACAAGGATATCATCCAGATAAACCACAACGAACTGGTTGAGGTATTCCATGAATATATAGTTCATCAGATGAGAGAATGTTATTGGAGCATTGGTCAAGCCGAAAGAGATGACGGTGTACTCGTATGAAGCATAGCGAGTAACGAATGTAGTCTTGGGGATATCCTCTCCACGAACCCGAATCTGGGGGTAACCCAACCTCAAATCAAGTTTATAGAATATTGAAGAATCAGCAAGTTGATCATACAGGTCATTGATTCTGGGAAGCGGGTACTTGTTCTAAATTGTTGCCTGGTTGATAGGTCGGTAATCTTGGACCAAATGATTAGTTCCATCCTTCTTCTTGGCAAAAAGAGAAGGAGCTCCCCAAGCAGAGGAACTAGGACGAATGAATCCCTTGTGAAGTGATTTGTCAATTTCCTCCTTAAGTTCAAGGAGTTGATGTGGCGGCATCTTGTAGGGTCGCTTGGCAATAGGATTGTGCCCGGTTTCAAGCCTATGACGAATTCGACAGCTCTAGCAGGGGGTATTCCTGGAATTTCTTCTGGGAAGACATATTCGAAATCACGAACGATTGGAATGTTCTTTGTTCCCTCAAGAGGTGAAGCATTTAATGCATTCAGAACTTATATCTGGTTCTCGGCATGCTGAGCTGTTCGGGCTGAGTATTGGATAGTCTGGCCAGAAGGGTGAGTGAGCTGGACTGTCTCAGCTGCATAGTCGACCAGGGTTTGGTGAGGACCCAACCAATTCATGCCGAGAATGACATCTATGGTAGAAACCTTGAGGGCCAGAAGTGAAGCAGTGAATACTAACCCCCCGATTTCAATGTCGTTGTTGTGGGCTATCATCGAGGTATCCCACCTGGATCCTGGGGAGCTAACCACCAGTGGAGGGTACATGTTTCCGAATGATAATTCTTGCTTGCGTGCAAATGCTTCAGAAATGAAAGAATGCGATGCTCCTAAATCAAAAAGAACAAACGTTGGGACTGAATTCACTAAAAGCGTACCATTACAATTTTGGGGTCCCGTCGAGCTTCTTCAACCTTTACATGATTAACATGACCATGACTGAGTGCAGGCGGCCTGGAATTTGGGTTTCTAGGTTGACGAGCTCGTGCCTTTTGATTCTGCGTCGGGCGGCAGCTGGCAGCACGGTGCCCTGGCTGACCACACTTGCGGCATAAACCATCATTATGAGGAGGAGCTACAACACTGGACTGTCTACCCTGAATCCTTAGCTGTCTCGGCGGCAGAGGTAGACGAGGTGCAACATAAGACAACCTTGGTGTTGGAGCAGGTCGGTGATGAACATTGAGAGGGATCCAGACTCGACGTTTCTGAGCAGGCTGACTCGAGGATGGGCCAATATCTCTAGTACGCTTGAGCGACTCCTGGTACTCAGTCAGGCCAGTTTCAGTTCGGAAAGATTGGCTGACAAGCATCACAAAGTCTGTGCAATCATGAGCAACAAGTGCAAGCTTTATATCAGGATGGAGTCCTTCACGGAATTTCTCCTGCTTGCGAGCGTCAGTGCAGACATCATCCGCAGCATAGCAGGATAATTCAAGGAATTTCCTCTGATATTCATCTATAGTCATTGTGCCCTGTGAGAGTTTGCGAAACTCCTTCTTCTTCTGGTCCATCAGACCTTGCGGAATGTGTCGTGCACGGATGGCTAACTGAAATTCCTGCCAAGTGGTTACAGTCTCTGCAGGCAGCATACCCCTGTGGCTTTCCCACCATTGAGCAGCTGGACCCTTCAAGTGGAATGTCGCAAAGGTGACGTAACTGGTAGGGGCAACATTAGATGACTCCATATCAAACGGGATGTCACGAAGCCATTCATCAGCATCCATATGATTGGTGGAGTTGCGGAAAATGGACGGGTTGAGGTGCACAAATTCTGGCAGTGTTATTGGGGGAGGCTGTTGATGAGCATTTTGGTTTGGAAACTGAGCCATTACCCCAGCCATAAACTGGTGATTCAATTCAAACTAATGCATCATTGCGGCAATATAGGGTGGAGGTGGAGGATCGTCAGCCATCCTGCTAAAAACATCAGGGAGCAGTTTTAACAAGAGGTTGGACCAGGTGTATGGAGTCATTCATGATGTAACTTGAACTTGAGCAAAGGCACAGTATGTACAAAACAGTAGTCATTAAAGACATACATATACATATACAGAGCCATTTACATGTTGTTAGTATGAGTTCGGACAAGAGAATCATCCTAGACATACTAGGCGACACGCATGCTCGCGATGGAGGGATACAACAACGAGACATAGCAAAGCCTACATCAACGTTGGAGAAAACCACTAGAGCGAGGAATCTGCAGGGGACAATGCAAGGTGCCCTCGATAAAAGGATCATGCGGCCCGTGAACAATGTGAAGCAGATCCTGTCCCTCAATTCAAGAAAAGCGTATTACAAATCTCCAGGTGGATGTGATCACGAGAACCTAGGGTAGAGTTAGAAAAATCATATAACCCGAATAGAAGATAGATCGGATTCCCAGAGTATAGACGAGGAATAAAAGATCCTAATACCACCCAATGGCGACGTTGGCCCATAAGCCACACAACCATATTTAGTAAAACCGTTTTTCAAAGACTAGACTCAACTTCGGTCAAGGAGTTGGAAAGGGGGTCCTACAGGCAGTCGGCTCTAATACCAACTTGTAACGCCCCCGATTCGACCATACACTAATCATACACGCAAACATGTACGATCAAGATCAGGGACTCACGAAATGATATCACAACACAAATGAAAGGCATGCAAGCTCCATATTACATGCCAGGGGCCTTGAGGGCTCGAATACAAGCTCGATACACAAGCGTCAGCAAAAGCAACAATATCTAAGTACAGACATAAGTTAAACAAGACTGCCTTAAGAAGGCAAGCACAAACATAAACGTTCGAAGAGGCAAGGCCTCCTGCCTGGGACCTCCTAACTACTCCTAGTCTTCGGTGGCCTCCATGTAGTAGTATCCGTCGGCGGTGGCATCTGGCTCCAGGGATCCACCAACTAGTTGCAACAATCGGAAAGAAGAAAGAAGGGGGAAAGGGGTAGCAAAGCAACCGTGAGTACTCATCGAAAGTACTCGCAAGCATCAGATCTAAACTAAGTATGCATTGGTATCAAAAGGAAGGGTTGTATATGTGGATTGAACTGCAGAATGCCAAAATAGAGGGGAAAGGCCTAGCCAATCAAAGACTAGCATCTTCAAGCATCTCCAAGCATCTTGCATCATGTAGAATAGTAAAGAATAGAAATTTATATTTAACAAACATGTTGTAGCATTAATGCCCAGAGATCCTCACTCGACTCCCTCCGAGAAAAAAATCTCGGGGCCACATATCTCAAGTATCCATTTCTAGTTTTAAAAGATCAGGATATAAGTCTGAACATCCGTTACCGTGGTCACGCCTATTAATGGATAATCTTCCCTATAGGGGTGCACCACGTTTTCTAACACGCTTGATTACTCTGGTCGGACACACTTTTTTGAGTCAATGCCCGGCCTCGGAAGATCAACACGTCGTAGCCCTACCTAGGCTCGGCAGAGAGGTACCCTCCGGTCTACAGCCTAAGCACTCCGGGGTCTGGGCCCACTGCCCGTTGCACTCCGGGTCGTTGTGCGACGAGCCGGGATAAGCACCACCTCATACTGGATGGCACTGGACCGACAGGCCCACAATGCTGAACTGGATGTCTGACAAAGCTTCAGCTGAAACTGTGACGTCGAGGCCCATAACTATTCTCGCGTGGTGGTTAGTGTGTAAAGGCCAAAGGCCAACTCAGAACAAATACCCAAACCTGTTAGTGCATTGGAGGCTCGCGGAGACGAGCAGAGACTCACGATAATGTGACCCCATCGCCCCGTCTCGAGGAAACACGGCAAGGGCTAGCCCAGCCCACTCGGGGGTGGCCTGCCTGCATGGCCGTGCCTCGTAACCATCCTGTGGGTGCTCTCCGGGCTCGCTCGACTTTCCCAAAGGTCTCAAGTAAAGTCAAGGTAACCGTGTGTCCCGACATCACGGGGGAAACCCGAGGAATTACCCCCGTGGATTCCACTTGATGTAATCATCAAGGTGAACGTAAGAGGAACCACGCACGAGGTTCACACTTGAGGTGTTTGTAACATCCCAGATGTAACTTTCCCAATTTGTACTCCAACTCTTGCCGTTTCCGGCGTTAAGTTATATTTATTTTCTCGGGTTCGGGTCTTTGTCTCCGTGTGTTGTTATCGTTCTCATGCATCTCTTATCATGTCATCATGTGCATTGCATTTGCATAGGTGTTCGTCTCATGCATTCGAGCATTTTCCCCGTCCTCTAGTGGTCATTTCTAGCTTTCTTTCGTGTGTGAGGATTAAACATTTCCGGATTGGACCGAGACTTTCCAAGCAGCCTTGGTTTATTACCGGTAGACCGCCTGTCAAGTTTCGTATCATTTGGACTTCGTTTGACACTCCAACGGTCAAACGAGGGACCGAAAAGGCCTCGTGTGTGTTGCAGCCCAACACCCCTCCAATTTGGCCCAAAACCCACCTTACTCTGCTCCATCATCTAGAGCGTTCGATCACGATAACGTGGCCAAAAACCGCACCCCATTTGAACTCTCCTAGCTCCCTCTACCTATAAAATAGCATCTCCCCCGAAATTTCCGGATCAAATCCACCCTAGACCTAGATCCCCCTCCTCTCCGTGCGGCCAGACGTGTCCGCCCGCCGCCGGACGAAAAATCCCGCCGCCACCGCCGCCACGTGGCAGCCTCTCATTCGCCCGCGCCCGGTCCCCAGATCCCCGCGCCGCCCGGGCCCGGGAAGCCCGCAGCCGGACCCCGAGGCCCATCCATCCGCCGCCCGCGCCTCCCTGCTCCCCGCCGAGCTCCGCCACCTCTGCCGC